>NC_061116.1:209446770-209507646 GCF_002878395.1 Capsicum annuum | reverse complement strand
AAACAGATGTGGTCATGGACATTGTTGATGAAATCAACAGTAACACTTTTGTTGATGAGGAACTTAGGGAAAGAGACATTTAAATGCTAAGATGTTTAATTTGTTGTTAAATGATGAGTTATTAGGATATGATAAAATTGTTTTTATTTCACAAATATGAAGTTTGAAGGATCTGGTGGTAGGATATGACAATTATTCTTTTATTTTATGAAACTTGTTATGATTCTGAGTTGAATCTGTTTCTATCAAACTGATTTGTGGCATGGAATTTGAATATGCAGGGTGTGGTCATAGTTGGTACATTGTATGCTTGATATCATAGAATCCATACTTAATATTCCATATACCGTATGCATAGTCTATCATTACCCTGCTGGTCGAATTTAAGTTGACGTGTTGTTTAATCGACTATGGTTCTATCAAAAATAGTATTTTACATTATACAAAAGTAGAACTATTATTATTCATTCAATATCACTACATTCATGTTACACTTTTCCAAAGAATGAATACTAGCATTATAGCACATAACATCATTTTTAGGACATTCTCTCTTTCTTCGGCCAAAATCAATTTTTCGTTTAGTTGATCCCTCTCTATTTGGGTGTCATGTAGCAATAGTTTAAAGTGATCACTCTGTTCTCCGGCTTCTTTGAACAAAGTCATGAGAAAATCTTTATTTTCTTCGCATTGTTGGAGCCTTTGTAGTAGATTAAATTTTGCCAAGCCTTGAAAATTTGATGTCTCGAGTTCCGAAATAAACGTTGATGGACTGGATGGAGGTGATAACTCATCAAGTCATTGGAAAAACGAGCATGCGCCATTATCCTAGGAAAAAAAAATTACATAACCATTAACTTAAATCTTTTAAAAAAACACGCACACCTCACCTTTGCAATTGCACAATTATAAAATTTGTGACCTGGATTTGAATCCGTGTGTGACGTCCTCAAGACAGCCGCATTCCCCACAATGACAAATTAGAGTATTTTTAGAATTGGATGATTGAGATGCTTGCGACATTGTAGAATTTTTAAAAATAAAATAAAGTTGATAAAATAAAATAAGGAGGGATGTACACCTTATATATGAAGTAAAAACAAAGTGTTCACACTGATGGCTTACAAAAGTAGCTTTTACCGTTGAAAAAGTAATTTTTCTCTTTTGAACTGGTGGTGACACTAAATAGACTGTCGTAGATCATGGCCTATGTCAGCCATCGATTTGTATGGTTTACCATAGACTTACACCTTTATTAGTGCATCGACTGATATCCTGATTATGCGTAGACTACCGTGATCTATGTACACATCTATAGACCATCACGTGGAGGTAGTTAAAAAATGAATAATTAAATTAAAAAAAATTAAATAGATAATAGTAACATGTTTTGGGGATGGTGGAAGAAAATAATTAAATATAATATGATTTAAATGGATAATTACATGTTTTGGGACCGGTGGAAGAAAATAATTACATTAAAAATGATTTAAATAGATGATCTTGGACTGGTGATGAAACTTAATAGACCGTCGTAGATCATGAACTATGTCATCCATCGATCAGTATAGTCTATCATAGACTTACACGTTTATTATCGCATCGACTGATATCATGATTAGGCGTAAACCATGATGATCTATGTACAAGTTTATATAGATCATCACTTGGATGTAGTTAAAAAATTGTTAAATAAATTATAAATAAATATGGTGTGGATTTCTACACATATGAAGGAGTGTAAACATGTCACATAATCATATTAGAGCTTAGACAAATTAGGAAGGGTGAATTAAGAAGTGTGTGGATGGGTAGTGGTTGAATGCTCAATATCATAAGAGTAATGTTTAAACAAAGCAAAGTATTCATATAGGATATGTATTATATTTGATGCCTACACATTCCACATATTTCTTTCATCATCACCCCTAAATCAAAAGAGTGTGTGCAATTGATAATGGTAAGATATTTATCATCCTCAATACATACTTGTGCTTTGAGAAACATTACTCTTACGATATTGAGCATTTAACCACTACCCATCCACACACTTCTTAATTCACCCTCCCTAATTTATCTAAACTCTAATATGATTATGTGACTTGTTTACACTCCTTCACATGTGTAGAAATCCACACCACATTTATTTATAATTTATTTAATAATTTTTTAACTACATCCAAGTGATGATCTATATAACCTTGTACATAGATCATCGTGGTCTACGCCTAATCATGATATCAGTCGATGCGATGATAAACGTGTAAGTCTACAATAGACCAGACTGATCGATGGATGACATAGTGCATGATCTACGACGGTCTATTAAGTGTCACCATCAGTCCAAGATCATCTATTTAAATCATTTTTAATGTAATTGTTTTCTTCCACCGACCCCAAAACATGTGATTATCCATTTAAATCATATTATATTTAATTATTTTCTTCCACCAGCCCCAAAGCATGTTACTATTATCTATTTAATTTTTTTTGAATTTAATAATTGTCTTTCATAATTCCCAAAACATGTGATTATATATTTAAATTATTTTTAATTTAATTATTTTCTTCCACCAGCCACATAACATGTGATAATTTGTTTAAATCTTTTAAAATTAAATTATTTTTTGAAAATCTGTTATTATTTGTTTTAATTTACCCGATGATTCATCGATTTATGTAGTCTACGATCGACTTATATGTACAGTCGATGAAATACTTTGTATAAAATCTAAACATTAGATTTTACTCCAGGAAATTAGTCAAGCCACAATACTGTAACTTGAAAAGGCAGACATATTTGATTCGAGTTTTCAAACAAAGGATCAGAACAAAGATGGCAAGCACACAATGTTAAAAGAAACTGAAACATAGTTGTATTAAAATTGTTCATTGCATTACATAATAAAATTTACATCAAAAAGGGAAAAATGAAAGAAGTTTTCTTCTAACAATATCCTACAAAGAAAGCTTCTTCAGCAATGAACAAATCAAAAAAACTTAAAAACATATACTAAAATAAAACATTTAAACTAAATTATGGGGATAGTGGGGGGTGATGTAGTCAGGGTCTTCCATTTCGAGCCTTTCCAGAATTGCCCTCAAGAAACGAGCAATTCGACGGAGCTCCCGCTCCAGGTAAATGCGGTCTTGACCCTGCACGTAGAAAAGCCAGTCCAAATCATTCCTTAGGGGGAGGAGGTCGTAGTGCCTACGAGGAACACGTCTGATGGGGCACCTGGGTATCCTTCTTGGAGGATTTTTTTTTATTTGCGTGAAGAAGAAAAAGAGATGATTTCTGATATTTTCGATTTAGGAAAAACTGAAGGGTTGCGTAGAAAGAGGGCCTATACTTATAGACCTGTAGATTGCATCCGTTCATACATCCATGAAAACATTTTGTATGCATATACCAGCTGTTTTTCCTCGTGAAGAGACGTTTTGTGCAGCTTTTTAATAAATGGGAACGGGAAATAATGATTCATTGCATCGATTGGAGAAATAAGCCAGGAAAATGACCAACATAACATGTTAGATCAGTAATAATATAATCAATACATAATATTTTATAGACCATATATTATATATACCGTAGACTATAGATAGTCTATCGTAGACAAAGCTTTAGGTCGATAACAACTGAACGTTAAAATCTACAGAAATGCACATTCATCCCTCAAAACAGTAGCTTTACAACTGAAGCTAAAAAAAGCCTATTTATGATTGATGCCCATTCTACACGTGGTTCTTTTGTATTCAAATCTCTCGCATATTGAACACCTATTCCTCCTTTTGAACTTGAATGTCTCACCGGCGCCCTTAGTGCGTTTGACTTTCTTCCTTCTGAGTTTGGGATCGTACGGGGGTGGAGAAATTTTGGTGTCTACCAATTCCTGTAACACAGTCCATTCAGCTTTCGGAGGGACCACGTTAATTGCTTTCGAGTATGCGAGGAGGTAACTTTCAGCTTTATAAATTGGCGAAGAGTAGTCGTAGATGGAGTTACCATAATCTTCGCCATCGTCGTACTTTTCTCGCAAAGTTGCCATCGCGTGTTCGCACGGTATTTTCACCAAGTCAAATTTCTGACAAGAACAGCTCCTCTCCAAGAGATTGACCTTGGCAGTAACGCCGTTGCCGAACACCGTATACTCGTCGAGAATCCCGTTTGGATTACCCATATACAAGGAATTGCTCGCACTCTTATTATCCCTTAGGATCCTTTCCGCCGAAGGCACAAATATGTTCTCTTTATCACCGACAAATGCATGCCGCTCCTAAATTTTTCACCAAATTTTTTAGCAATTGAATTGAATATGTACGACATGGGGTACTCCCGTTCATCCATCAAAATCGAGTTGAGCGACTCGGCGATGTTTGTGGTCATCACATCGTACCTATTGCCCGGAGAGTGTGCTCTACTCCATTTTTCAAAACCAAGCACATTTTCAAGGACATGAGCTACCTCGGGGAATTTGCTCTTCAATTCCACAAAATTATCGCTAAACTCATCAAGGGAATAAGCCTTTGCTGCGGCGTAGAATAGATAAAGATGTTCTCCACAGTGTTGATTTACGCGAAGATTTTAAGCGAGGTGCCTCATGCAAAGTCCGTGATGTGCACGACTGTATACATGGGAGAAGGCATTGGCGATGTTAATTTGCCTGTCGAAGATGACGCATAGATCTGGTTCATCTTCTATGATAGACTTCAGCTTCTGGAAGAAGAAGGTCCAAGAAGCATCGTTCTCTTTATCGACGACACAAAAGACAATCAAAAATATATGATTTTCGGTGTCCTGTGCAACGGCGCTCAGCAGAACGCCCCCGTACTTGCCATACAAATGTGTGCCATCGACAGCAATTACCTTTCTCATGTGGGTATATCCTCGTATGCAAGCTCCGAATGCTAAAAAGTAGTAAACGAATGATCTATCCATCCGGTTTATCATGATAGAGTAAGAAGACCCGGGATTCAATAACTCTACCATGTGGGAAAAAGCCGGTAAGCAAGCATATCCGTACTCTGGTGTCTCGCGAATGATGTTCTTCGCAATTACACTTCCTTTCCAACACATCCAATAGCTTGCGTTGCAACGCAACTCCTTAAATACAATTCTTTGAATTTCTCTTATGCTTGGACCCTTACCATCCCGAAAATGATTTATGCATACTGAAGCAATCAATTCGGATGAGACTTTTTTGTGCCTGTGGGTAGCATTTTCAACACTGCACGTGTGCATCCCGACATACTTATATATGCAAAATCTGTCCAAGGTGTCGTACTTTTTTGCCCGCAACAGCCAGTCACAACCATGAGATAAGCATTGCGCCTTCATCAATTTTGTGCAGCTCTTCTCCATATAATAATCTACGGACTGCCTCGCCGCTGCTGCGTCTAGTTGCATTTTCAGCTCTTTTTTATCAGCGAATGTTTGACCACAACATAAATTGGTTCCATCGGTGAAGGAGTGTCTTGCTTATGATTCTGTTTCACGGTCTTCTTCATCATCTTGCGAGTCCGATGAAAAGTCTTCCATATGCATAGAATAATCTTCCATATTAATTGTATCATCGACATCGTTCTCGTAATCATTCAAATCGTCGTCGATCAAATCATCATCAACTGCCGGGCGCCGCAGTGGGGGTGCTAATGAATTCAGCGGTTCTTCAAAGGACCTCTCAACCACATTTATCCTCAAAATTGGCCTAAAGTCATCTACATCAGCATCCATTATGTACGACAGCGCACGTACATTACTATTTATGATCGTATGATTCACCTTTTTCCTCGAATGCATTACATAACTAATCACCACGGCGCTCGGCGCACAATCTAGATCCCCACTTTGCATTACGCTTGTAACAAATTCCTCGTACGAACTGTTGCGGCGAACAGGAATGGGAATTGTCACCTTGGTAAATGATCTCCATTTCCAACATTTCGAAGTCTCCACCCATTCTCCCATGAAATCACCAGAAACCAGAACAAATTTTGGAATAGACATCCTAGAATTAAGCTTCAGTCGATGGTAGATTATGCTTATGGTCTATGTCGTGTTGTATGCACGGTCGATGACTGGCGAGGATGGGTCGATGACTGCGCAGATTTTCGTACAAATACTTGAAATTGCAAATATTGCTTGTAATCAATGATTGTTGGGTTTGTGGAATAAAGAAATGAACTTGGAGTCGCCTGAGCTGTTGTAATGCACTTTCTAAAGTGGCTTTGAGTAATGTGAGTGATTTAAAGCTTTTTAACAATGGTGGAAAGTGTGTTTGAGAAGATAGGAAACAAATGGGGTAACAATGGATGCAATGGACAAGCTTATGATGTTTCTGGACTAATTTATAGCTGATCGCCGAAAAATAACGCTGAAAAAGTGGCCGGAATCGGAGCTTTTTGGTGGAAAAAATAACCACTTTCTATTTTTAGCTTTTGGAATTATTTTTTTTAATATTTTTGAAAACCTAGATATTATTTTTATATATATAGTGGTGGATAATGGAGTGAGTTGAAGTGTATTATTAGAAACTTATGGGTGAATTTATTAAGTTGGAAGTATTGAGTTAAAGTGAATTATTATAAAGGTTGAGGCTGAAATTGTTAAGTTGGAAAAGTTGGTGGTGAGGGGGAATTAAGTGGGTATTTGACAAAGAATTTAAAACTTGTGGGTATTTGACAAAATAGTTTGGATAAAGAATATTTTTGGCATAAACGCCCGAGAGTTATTGTAGTTTCTCACTAAAACCATTTTTTTAAATATTTATCTATACATGCTAATACTTGCATTTTCAAATATTGCAGTGCTGAAGACCTTAAATTTATTGCTAGTGGACTAAAAGGAAAAGTTCTAATGCTTTTCTTTCAAAAAAATGGAGATATAGCTGAATGTGTAGAGGCTGTAGAGGATAGAGGAGTTTTGGCTTATATTTTTGCTACAGTTCCCACTGATCAACTCCTTGACGTCACTGAACTTACTCGAAATCCTAAACCTTTTTTAACCGTTGATTTCGAGCAAGGAAATCAAATTTTTGATTATTATCAACAACGTATATCAAAGTAAACATATTTTTCTCCTGCTCTGTTCCTTCTTCATTTTATTCTTTTCTTTTCCTATTTTTGAATATTTTAAGGTATATTTGATACGAGTTAAAAATATTTTTAGAAGTCAGATCACTAAAAATGGAGAAAATTATTTTACCAAAAAAAAAAAAAAATGACCTTCCTAGCTCTTGGATGGAAGTCGCATGCAATTGTCTCTAACTCTTATCTTCACGTCATTAATTTTAACCAACACTTAACATATTATTAGTAATATGTAATAATTATGCTTTGTTGTTAAATACTTCCTTCGTTCCATTTTATTCATTCCAAATTTTCTAATTTAGTGTCCCATTTTACTTATCAAGACAAGACAATTTTTTCTCCCATTATACCCTTAGTGTAATTGCTTGCTCCTTGTTATTAGTATTCTTTAAAAAATGTTGCAAAAAAGAGTACCATTAAAAGTACATTATTAAGAATATAAATGGTGTTTTGGTATTGGTCATCCATCAATATTGAAACTAACAACAAGACACAATTAAGAGGGGCAAAACGATAAAGTTACATTACCAATCATTATTTTCTTAATAGTTGTGTCATCCCAATTTGAGACGGATAAAATGGGACGGGGAGTATTATCTTGTGCTAATATTATTATCAATCTCTAATAAATATTATTTTCTTGGAAACCTTATCCATTCTCCGACCAAACACAAGAGAACTTTTTAAATTTGAGGAAATGATTTAATTTCTGAGAAACAATTAACTTTTAAAAATAATAAAATAAAATGACTTTTATCATGCCAAGGTACCTCTAGTTTTCTTGTTATATTATACACCACTGAATTGATTCATCATTTGTAACAGCAATCAAGATCCAATAATTAAATATGGACAAACTCAAATTCGTGACGGCAAGGAGGCATACATAAAGGTGCCTAGATTCTCCTCAAGAGTCCCCAATTCCTTTGCCCCAGAAATTCTAAAGGTAAATATAAAAATGATTTAATAATTTTTATCGTCTTTTAGTTTGATAATTTCTCTCATTGAATTATTTTATTATATTTTTTGAAAGTGACTTATAAGTTTTACTAAAATATATATCATTACAGTCCGATATTGCAGCTCTTGGAGTTAATATACTCGTAGCATTTCCTCCCGCTCTAGGAGGATACAATGGATTCAACATCATGTCAGGAACATCCATGTCAGCCCCTCATGTCGCAGGAATTGTTGCACTCCTCAAAGCTGCACATCCTAATTGATCTCCAACAGCTATCAAGTCTGCACTCATGACAACAGGTAATATCTTATAAATTTAAATTCTATACATTAATAGCACAATTCGACTTATTATAGTATACTAAATTACCATAATGAAAAATTCTCATTGTTATTCATTAATTTAAGATAAAAGAACGCATCTACTGTCAATGCATATACGCTTAACTTATACTCCTATATAATAACCTTCCAAGTTTTATTGAGAAAATAATTTACCTTACAATTTACATTTATTAGTTTTACACTATTAACATATTTTAACCTACTACCACAGGTTGCTTACTACCAAACTAAGCTTAAATTAGTATTTCATGATGTTATACATCACTTTAATTAATCCCATCATGCACAAAAGGTTTACACTTTACACTGTCATCGTACATCAATTAAACTCTTGAACAAAATAGTCTTTCCTTCTTTTGAGCATTTTTTTTTTCATGTATTTACTGAATGTATTTAATTTATTTGTGAACTGTGTAGCATGGAACGAGGACACATATAAAGGTGAAATTTTTTCACAAGGAGGTGGAGGAAAACTTGCTGATCCATTTGACTTTGGAGGTGGCATATGTAATCCAAATGGAGCAGTGGATCCTGGCTTAATCTATGATATGGGTAAAAATGATTATTCGAATTATCTTTGTAGTCTGCGTTATAGTAAAGATAGGGTTTACAATGACACTACCTATAAATCCGATGCAAAAAAATCGTCTTCTTCAGCAGGCATTGTGTGTCCCAAAGAAGTACCATCAAGGTTGGATATGAATCTCCCTTCAATATCTATTCCAAATCTCAAGGATTCAGTTACTATCAAGAGAACCGTTACTAATGTTGGGAATGATAACTCTATATACAAATTAGTGGTTAAACCTCCGAGAAATGTTGCAATTAAAGTAACTCCAGATGTCTTGAAGTTTAATGCCAAGAGAAAGAAGATCTCCTTTAAGGTAAAGATCACATCTACTTACCAAAGAAGTGGTAAATTTACCTTTGGAAGTTTGGCATGGAGTGATGGCAAGAATTTTGTTAGAATTCCTATTGTTGTGAGGAAGAAAGTAGATGGATAAAGAAAATGCACCAACTTAGCTTGGGAGGTATGAGGTGGAGCGATGACATAAATCATGCTACAAAGGAAAAAGACTTGGTCATAATGTACAAGGGTGGATTTAGGGGGGCGAGGGTGTTCATCCGAACCCTCTCGACATAAGAATACATTGTCTATACATAGATATTGAGTCCCCTCAACACAAGACTAGAGATTAGCTTAATGGTTTAGGGAATTCCAAATTGACCTGAGATTTCAAATTCAAATTCCAAGCACTATATTTGTATTTTTCAAACTCCCTCAATAAAAATTTTGATTATTTATTTACTATATCAAAGTATGATTTACTGTATTTACTATTCCAAGTATGATTTTTTCACTAGATAGCAAGTGAATGTCCAAGCACGGTGAGCGTATGCTGTTCAACTTCCTCTCCCCCTAGTTCTTCCTCTCCATGTTTTTAATTTTGAATAGTAAAAGTGAATAATTAAAAAAGATAGACTTTAAAATATATGAAATATCGTGGAATGTTATTTGTCTTTTTGGAGTTTATGAATCACTCTTGTTCCATGTGGTCTTGAAATCATGTTTAAGTCGTAAATACTTTTTTTTAATTTGTTCGCGAGAACTCTCATATTTTGCTTTTTGGTGACTCGAATCCACAATCTTAGAGTTGGGGGTGAAAAGTGTTTACCGACCATCTGAGCAACTCCTCTCTGTAGTTGAAGACATCAATATTTGCTTCTCAAAATCAACCTGTGGGAGTACACTATATATTGTTTGCCTAATTTTGGCTAGAGAATTACTATCATATATTCAATATGTTGAAAGCAGAGCGTTTCTATATAGTAATAAAGTAATACAAACATTATTTGAAAATCAAACAGATGTAGGAATTGGGTTCGAATTATCGATCCCTAAATAGTCGTCATAATTTTTAGAGTTGAAAAATATAAGAGAGATGAATCTAATAATATAATATTATCTTCATCTAAATAATGAGAAATTAGATTTTTTTCGAAGCTTGCTGGACAGTTTGTCGTCTTATTTACCTTGTTACAAGTGTGGGGTATTTGAACTTGACTAATGACCGCAAGTTGAATCTCTCTATGTTCAAAGTGACTTAGCACTTATTTTTATTTTACTTTTTATTTTTGCTTTTTATTTTGACATATAATATCAACAAAAAAACAAAAAAAGAAAATTTTTGTTTTACCCTTAAATTATTTGCACTTTTTCAAATTTTAAATGGTCAATTTCAACTAGTACCAATCAATAGGGGTAATATGGTAAATATATTATGTCAATTATTATTTTCTTAGTGAGTGCGTCAAGTAAAAAAATAACAAATAATTTTGATCTGGGGACGTAAAAAATATTGGGCACTGATTTGATAAATTCATGACAAGACTTCTTGTTTATTGGTCAAGTCCTGTTCACCTTTTACTTCCTTCGTCTATTTTTACTTGTTCACTACAGTAAAAACAAATGTTCAATAATACTTGTTCAATGTGAAAATCAATAAATAATATATCCACTTGTACCATTTTGCTCTTGGTATTGAATATCATTTATTATGCAATGCATTTTCTAAAATAATAAATTAGTTATATTCAAAAAGTGATATGATAAAATTACTAACTAATAAATCTACAATGTATGCATAATACTTGTCCAATTTCGAAACTAATGAATAATTACTCATAAATCTCAAATTCTTTTAAGAATATTTAGTAATGCTAAGGAGAATCGAACCACTATCCAAGAAGCCAACAATTGCTTCTAATCTACTTTGTTAATGAATTTCCAACAAATATTTCTTATACATTTGATAGAATTTTCATTATAAAATATAGAATCAATATAACAGTTATTGGGTTCTCGATAACCTACATACCCTTTTAACTAAATTTAGTTTAAAATAATTTAAAAGATGAAGAAAATATAGTTCAAGAAAATTCATTTTGATTCCACAAATAATAATAAATTGACAAAGATTGAGACGCAAGAAGTAATTATGACTAGTTCTTTATGAAAAATAAAGAAAGAAAGAGGGAAGAAAATTATTGTAATAGTCATAGAGGTAGTTACACTTGTTATAAGGAGATAAATGTTAGAAGTTAGAACTCAAAATCCTTTTATTTATCACTAAAATAAAAACAGAAAGTATACGGTCTAAAATATTTTTTATAAAAAAAAGTTACCATTTTTAAAGGAGTAAAAGTAGAATAACTAATCTACTTAGTATTCGAGTGAGTGGCTACAATTTAGAATTAATATACTAGCCACACATTTGTTTTTCTACTTTGTGTGGTGAGGTTAAGCTATTTAACACTTAATAGATTGAAAGTACTTTCTAATTTCATTAACCAAATTATTTTTTAATTCACCAAGAGGTTGGGTTATCTTCCCCCTTTCACATTTTCTATAGAAAGGAGGGAAACAAAAAAATAATGAATAATCCAACTTCTTCTCTTGTTAAATTATTTTTATTTTTATTTTTTATTTGTTTACGTAAAATAACTGCAAGAGCAGATGTTGCTGATACTAAGGTACATTTTAAATATTCTTGAATTTAATATTATTCAAATTTCACAATTTTTTAATATTAAAAAAAAAAACAGATGAAGCTCTCACTATATGTAATGTCAGAAAAGGGTCAAACGCAAGTGTTTATTCTATGCAGCCTTACCTCATCATATTTCTACTTGCTCTCATCATTTAACCTATCAATATTTGATAGAGTAACTAAAATAAATTTTAAAAATATTCAATTTTTAAATTTCTAAAAATATAGGTATATATAAATAATAATTTTAATATATAAGCGCTAAAAATAAAGTGGAAGAGGAGTAATATTTTTGATCAAGTGAATGGGTGATTTAAAAAGTTAGCTTTAATCTGATTTATAAATATGCTTTCATTTGTTTAATGACCGTAACGAATATTAATCTCTCATTGATTTTTTCTTTATTATTTTAATCGTATTCTTTTGGTCAATAGCTTTACGCCGTCTACTTGGGACACAAACCACACAATAATCATGAACTTATCACCGATTCACATCATGAACTTTTAAGTCAAGTGGTCGGGAGGTATGTATATTTTTAATATAATCAATGTAATTTAATTTAACCAATGAAATGTAGTAGTAGATCATATTTTGACTAAATTTCTTATTAATGCTTATCATAGAAATATTTACTTCTAATTACCCTACCATGTTTATAACTATATATCATTGCGAAAATATTATTTTGTATATTTCATTATTTAAAAGTTAAATCGCATTTTCTTGTCATTGCAGCAAGGAAGAAGCTAAAAAACTTATGAGATATAGTTATAGACATGGTTTCTCTGGATTCGCTGCTAAGCTCACTGACTTTCAAGCCAAACAAATTGGAGGTATTTGAATTCTCCATTGTTACAATTTTTACCTTAAATTCTAGTAGAAAAATTATAAAAAAAATTAAAGAAAATAAATCATTTTATGAAAAATTAAAAATTTTATTCATGATATTCTTAGTTGATATATTTTTTATACTTGTATTTCAGAATTACCTGGTGTGGTTCATGTTATACCAAATCACCTTTACAAGACTCATACATCGAGGAGTTGGGACTTTATGGGTCTTTCTAAACACGATCCCAATAGTCTTGTGAACAAAACAAATCAGGGCGATGGAGTAATTATTGGCATAATAGATTCAGGTTAAGTATCTACTCTTTTTAACTTTTCCTTTTTTTCCTTAAGTCAATACAATTTGTCAACAACTAATGATCTTGTTAAAAAAGGATTTAAATTTTCTGAACAATAATATTGTAAATGTTATAAATATATTTACACTATACTTGATACATCTCAAAATACCTCAAAGATTCTCACTCAAGGTAATTGACATCGTTTTAGAGATGAGGAGTAGTATTGCAGATTAAGGGGTCTCAACCTTTTAGTATTTGACACCTTGAGTCACTTTTGGGTCCATTTGGCATTTAGAGTCATTATTGGGCCTATTCTGTAATAAATAGCTCATGACTATAAATAGCTAGGTTTCTTCTTTTCTTAGGCTTAGATGATTTTGGATGAACTTACACTTGAGAGTGTATTCTAAGTTTGCTGGGAGTTTTATTGACTTATTTAGAAACGTTGGTTGTGAGTAAATTAATTTTTCTCTAGTCTACATATGAGTTAGGTGCTCGTTGCAGGATATCGTTTGGGGATCATTAGTTTAATACACCTTATGCTTGTTTTTCCTCTTCTTGTATCTAACAATTTATTCTCTTCTTTATTATCTTTCGATTTCCGCACTTTATTTTCATTTTTATATTTTGATTCCTATCATTTGTTATCAGAGTCAGAGTTTGGATTTGTTCTCGCAAATTCAATCTTGGATTTTTTTTATTGAAGAAAATTAAAAATCACAAAAAAATAGGGTTTCACATTTTGGGTCATTTTTCAAATTTTGAGTTTTTGATTTTTGTGTTTTCTTAAGCTTCTATCGCTCTTCTTGTTCTCTAGTACTATTTCAGTCTAAATCTTAAATTTGAGCTTAATTGGAGTGGAATTGATGATTCTTCCATTAATGACTTGAGCTTGAAGAAATTTAAAAATGGGTCTTTAAATCTGAATATTTTGGAGTGAAATTGAGGGTTGAAAAGTATTGGGGTTTGTAACCTATCAAAAAGGAGATTGGATCTTGAATTTGTGTGAATCCAAGTTGAAATGAGTGAGTTGGATTTTTGAAATCTTCATCTTTGTTCTTGATGTTCATGGTGAAGAAAAAGCAAAAAATATAATTTGATTCAAAACCCTAGGTGACAGTTTGGGAAAAAATATTTTTCAACCCATAAAGGATAAATATGAGGTGAAGTGGGGCCAAGAAGTCACAGAATCAAAGAAATCAACCTCGAAACTTGGAGTCCAAATTACACCAAACTTGATTGTTGTTGACAACTTGAGTGACAGATCACGAAGCTAGCGACGGTCCGCCAACCCAAGCCATCACCAGCACAGAAGCTAGCCAACATTTTGTTTGGGCTTCGTAACACCCTTGATGACCAGCCACAACCCTAGCAATTCCCTACTCTAATTGTCAACCCAATCCAACTTAACACCTAATCCAGATAAGGTGTGATGGGTAGGGCAACGAACCACAAAGAGGTTGATGGCTCACCACCTAATCATTACCCCAAAGCCCCTTAACACCTACATTGATTAAGGTGGGACGAGAAGGCTAACTGACCGCTATCAACTTGACGGGCCGCCCCTTGAGAACCAAAATCAGTAAGCTCAAGTTTATATTCTTTGTTTCTTTTCTTTGATTCGTCATTATCTTTTCCTTGATTCTTTCACTAATTAACAACTAGTAATCCCTCTACTTAGTTGATTAGTTCTTGAGTCCATTTTCTTTTTTGTCCTTTTTTTCTTTGTGTATTTTTATTATTTATTTCTTAGTTAACTTATTTAATTCAAGTTCTTTAGTTTTTAATCGAGTCATACGGTCTTTTCTCAACAAGAATCCATTCTAAATGTGAGAAGCAAATTGGCACTTCATATACCAATGTGAAAAAGCAAGTTATAAGATTGAGCTACTTATAAGGAAATTCAAGTGTGAAAACACTAGTAGTTGTGATATTTGGTTTCAATAGCATTAACCTTGATTGTTAGTTGTGTTGAGTGTCTTGCTGATAGGTACCATATCAACAGGAGATGAGATCTAACCTACCAAAAGTGAGGTAAATTTAGAAACTTTGGTCGAGGCCATCATAGGGCTGTGACAAGATATAAAAGTGGTAAAGGGAGAGATGTCAAACATGAATGAGAAGATATCAAATATGAAAGAGAGAGTGAAAAATATAAATGGAAGGATGGTGAGTGCGAAGAGGAATCTTAACTCCTCAAATGCTACTCTACAACAAAATTTCCAAGAATCCAAAAGTGGACAAGTCCAAGAGACTTCGACTACCATTTCTCCTAGAACTCTCTACCATGTGTTTTATCCTTACCAACAAGGTAATGCTTCCTTACCTTATGCTACAACTACCTATCAAACTCCATGAAATATAGTTCGACCCTTAAAATTTATTCCACCCCAACCAATTCTCCAAAACTCACCACCACCCCAAGCTCTATAAATTCTCGCTCCACCATATTAAACACTGCAAAACCAAGTCCCAAACTAACAAATGCCACAAGGTCTCAACCCACCCTACTACCTACCCTATCAAGTACCACAAGTCCAAGTACCATACTACTAAAGACCACAAAATCCAAACCCACCTTACCAAGTTCTAATTAACTAAATGCCACTCAACTAAACTATAGGAGTTTAAGAAAAGTTTGAGGGACATGTAGAAGGAGGTTATGGATTTGACACTCAAGAAAATGGTCCAAGGGATCAAGGTGGATATGGAGGTTGCGACATGGGCCTCAGCTCTATCAAGGTCACTCTTCCTAGTTTTCAAGGAGGTAATGCTTACGAAGAATACCTCAAATGAAAGTCGCAATGTGATAGGACCTTCCAAGATAATAATGATTTGTCTGATTTTAAGAATATAGCCAATATTAGTGATCAATTTGAAGTACATGCATTGACTTTGTGAGAATCGTCTGAGAGAATACAAAAAGTTCTTCATAGAGGCATTATCCACCATGAGAAGTAATGAAAGCCCTCAGAGAGTCAAGTATGTGCCGAAGAGTATATGCAAGGTTTGATTGCCAAGTCATACAATCTAAGGCAAGACGACAAGAGTGTTAAAGCATATTATAATGAATTTCAAAACCTGCTCTTGAAGCATGATTACAACAAGGATGAAGAGAACACCAAGATCTGATTCAAAGTAGGGTTAAATCGAGAAATCGCCTCTAAAATGTCAATACATAAACTTGCTCAGATGGATAATCATTTAGAAGTGGCTATTAATGTTAAGTGACATATCAAGGAAGAGAGATCAAACAATCCTAAGGTCATAACTGAAGTTTCATCCACATGGGCTCAAGGCTCCGATTTCCAGAGGTCTTTTGAGAAGAAGTCCATTGAAAGAATGCTCCAAGGTATCCCCTAGAGAAGCAGGTAATCATAATCTTAAGGGTGCCTAATTCTTGAAATGTTAAGGATGGATTCAAGGAATTAGTAAGTTCCCAACTCATAAAGAAATTATACGCTAAGAAGGTGACCCCTACTATAAGGATGGAGTGGAGAAAGAGGAGAAACATGTAGAAGGGTTGATAATGTTGATGAGAATGCGAAGGGTAAAAGATCCATGTGATCAGGATGTTACCATCCCAAATATTCATGCAAATAAAGGGTCAATTGAAAAAGTTTTGCCTCAATAAGGAGAGATTAGAATCCCACTTTACCTGGTTAAGCAAGTTATGAATCCTCCCATGCCAACGACTTCCCCGATAGTGTTGATCTTGAAAAATGATGATCTGTTGAATTTGAGGAAAAATTCTCTTCAATAAGGAGAGGATATACATCCCAAAATACCCCAAAGATTCTCAATCAAGATAATTGGCACTGTTTTAGAGATGAGAGGGGTATTGCGACCCACCATAATATTTTTGACGATGGAGGAGTCTGTCCCTTTGAGTATTTAGCACCTTGTATCACTTTTGGGCCCATTTGACATTTAGGATCACTTTTGAATTCATTTTGTAATAAATAGCCCATGACTACAAATAGCTAGATTTCTTCTTTTCTTAGGCCTAGATGATTTTGGATGAATTTACACTTGAGAGTGTTTTCTAAGCTTGTAGGGAGCTTTGTTGACTTGTTTAAATACATTGATTATGAGTGGATTAATTTTCCTCACGACATTCGTATGAGTTAGGTGTTCATTGTAGGATGTTGTTTGAGGATCATTGGTTTAACATATCTTTGGTTTGCTTACTTTTCCTCTTCTTATGTTTATCTATTTATACTCTTCTTTATTATCTTTCGATTTCCACGCTTTATTTTCATTTTTATATTTTAGTTCATATCAATGTTGAAGGTATACTTGCATGTTTCTTTGGAGAAATGTTAGGAAATCTAATTTTGGGACCAAGCCAATATCCCTTATAAAAGAGTTTTCCGTCATTGTAACTCATTCCTCAATACAAACTCTAAAGAGAAATAAGAAATATCTTCTCCTCACTCACCCTTATTAATCTCATCCATTCTCTATTTTTTCATAACATATTATCAACACAAGATTCAGACCAATCGAGAAATTGAATAGTAGCAAAAAAAATGTTGAATGATTTTTGTCTGTCGTTCCAAAGATTGTTGAAACACTTTTGGGACGAAAGAATGAATAAAGACGCACTTCAACAGCTACTATGCTGAATTGCATAAAGTAGTTTTTATTTATGTGTATTAATTGCAAAACACCGACTTCATGCAGGTATTTGTGATGACAAAAGGTATGTTCACAGTTCTTTGCAAAATTTGTAGCCTTAATAAATTATATTACGTTGCAAAATTTACACAAGTATTGACTAGTTTAATTAACAATAATGATAGTGTTGCAAATTTATACAAGTATTTACTAGTTTAATTAACAATCATGATGAGTCATGCTGCTGAGGAATACCTCTTCTGGACAAAGCACTTGATTAGTTTATATGTATATATAACTCTTTGAGATTTGTTTACGTCTATAAACACCAGAAGTGAAAGATATGTAAGAGAAAAAAATTATCTACATCATATGTGCTTCGATTTGCTTTTGAAGTAATACGACTTTAGATGAGGTACGACTTTAGATGAGATTATAAGCTATCCTAATTTGTGATACCAAACGGTATCTACAACACCAAAATAGTCTGCAAACAGTCAACAACAACACGCCTAAACTAGCAACAACAAGAAAACAATACGATACAAGAAGCAAACACAAATTTAGAACAATAAAAGGATAGGTAACTTAACACAAAGAGAACTCATTAGGTAGCAACTAAAGAGTGTATCAAACTCTAAAACCTCTACAAAACAAGTTAACAAGCAGCAAGTTCTTACGCAAACCCAAGAGGAACTCGGTTCACTCAAGAACTCACGTTTCTAGCAGATACACACAACACAAGAAGAAAACTATTTCTTATGATGTCAATGGTGGTCTACTCTCTCTTGAGAGGATGGTGTTTCAATGTTACAATCTTGATTCAAAATAAGTTAACTAAGGAACAAGACTAAAGGACACACTTTAAATAGTCTATCACAAAAAGTTGGCAAAAGGACCCCTATACCCTTAATGAAGGGGTGGCGGGTGTGGAGTGTTTTGGTGAAGCTTTGGGGTGTATTTTGACCACCTAAGGTCATCCCTCACACGTCAAGGCGTACACTCCCTTGGGCGAGTTCGCAACAAGCTCAACCGCGTTCATTTTCATAAACGCGCCTTGAAGTCTTTGTTGTTCCAGAGCTTGGCTTCTAGTAAATGGTCTCGAGCCCGTGACACTCATATCATTCTCTCTATATTGAGAGGAGTTTGACCTCAAACTCACGGGTTCTTCATCTTCAATGGTATCAATCCATGAGAGATCACACACGTTGAACGTGTTATGTACTTGGTATTCCGATGGCAAGTCGATCTTGTAAGCATTATTGTTGATTCTTTCAAGAACTTGGAATGGACCGTCACCTCTTGGAATAAAATTTCCCTTTCTTTGGTTGGGAAACCAGTCTTTCCATAGGTGTACCCACACCCAATCTCCCGGCTCAAGCACAAGACGACTTCTTCCTTTGTTGACTCGTTTGGCCACCTCTTGCTTCTTCGTTTCAAGCCGCAATCTCACCTTCTCATGAAAGCCTTTCAGAGCTTTGTACCCCTTGTTTCCATCTAAGCTAAAAACAACATCACTTGGAAACGGAGTTAGATCCAAGGGTGTTAGGGGATTGAAGCTGTAGACACATTCAAAGGGTGTGATGCTTGTACTTGAATGGATCACCCGATTGTAAGCAAATTCAATGAGAGGTAGGTTATCTTCCCAAGACATCAACTTACCTTTAACCATTGAACGTAGAATAGAACCCAAGGTTCGATTCACTAATTCTATTTGGCCATCGGTTTATGGGTGGCAAGACGTAGAAAACAACTATTTGGTTTCGAGCCTACCCCACATTGACTTCCAAAAGTGACTAAGGAACTTGGAGTCCCTATCACTTACAATGGTCCTTGGGATGTCGTGTAACTTAACAATATTTTTAATAAACAAAGAAGCTACACTAGCCGCATCTTCACTATTTTTGCACGGAATAAAGTATGCCATTTTGGAGAAATGATCAACAACAACAAAGATGCTATCTCGAAACCTTTGAGTCTGTGGCAGACCCAACACAAAATCCATAGAAATATCAATCTACGAGCGTGATGGAGTGGGAAGTGGGGTGTATAACCCATGAAGAAGGAGCCTAGACTCAGCACTCCCACAATCCATGCATTGGCCGCAAACTTTGACAACATCTTTGCGCATCCTTGGCCAATAGAATTGTTCCTCTAATATTCCGAGGGTATTATCAATTTCAAAGTGACCCATGAGACTGTCGTCGTGTGCCTCCCTCACAAACAACTCTCTCCAAGAGCTAGAGGGTACACACAACCATCTTCCCCGAAACAAATAGCCATCAAACATGGCATATGGGCTGGAATCCGATTGTCTCTTGTCCCTACCCGCGGCTTCACTTTCCCTAAATATAGGAGCGAAGTAGGGGTCCTTGGGATACAAAGACTTGAGGCTCTCAAACCTCATTAACTTGGATGACAAAGTGGACACAACAGCATTCTTTCTAGACAACGCATCGGCTACCACATTATCCTTTTCCCTTTTGTATTGAATCACATAGGGAAAGGTTTAAAGAAATTCAATCTATTTGGCATGCCGTTTGTTAAGTTTGTCTTATGCCCGAAGGTGCTGCAAAGATTCATAATCCGTCCGGATTATGAATTCCTTGGGTCAAAGATAGTGTTGCTAATTGCCTAACGCTCTAACCAAAACATATAACTCCAAATCATACGTAGAGTAGTTTAAAGTTTCTCTTTTGAGCTTTTCGCTAAAGATATAGGCTTTAATTCTTGCATCAAAACCGCGCCTATGCCCACTTTGCTAGCATCACATTCTATTTTAAACATCTTGTCAAAATTAGGCAATTGCAACAATGGTGCCAAAATGAGCATATCTTTCAAGGTCTTAAAGGCCTTAGGTTGCTCTTCACCCTACTGGAAAGGTTGGTCCTTTCGGATGATTTTGGTCAAGGGGGCTGCAATGGTACTAAATCCTTTAACGGACCTCCTATAAAAACTTTCCAACCCGTGGAAGCTCCGAACTCCACCCACGGTTTTAGGGGTTGGCCAATCTTAAATGGCGGTTATCTTGGATTTGTCTACCTCTACTCCTCTCGAGCTTACAACAAATCTCAAAAACATAACTTTATCAATACCAAAGGAGCATTTTTCAATATTAACATACAACTTTTCTTTTCTAAGAACATCAAACACACTCCTTAGATGCAATACATATTTATTAAGTGACTTACTATAAACTAAAACATCATCAAAGTACACAACCACAAACTTGCCAATAAAAGGCTTCATCATATGATTCATTAGCCGCATAAAGGTACTAGAAGCGTTGGTAAGACTGAATGTCATGACCATCCACTCATATAGACCAAACTTGGTCTTACATGCGGTATTCTATTCATCACCCGGTTGCATAAAGATTTGGTGATATCCGCTCCTAAGATCAACCTTAAAAAAAACACAAGATCCATTTAGTTCATCAAGCTTATCATATGATCTAGGAATAGGATGACGATACTTTATCGTAATTTTATTTATGGCTCGGCAGTCTATGCACATTCTCCACGTCCCATCCTTCTTCGGCACAATTAACATCGGGACCACGCACGGACTCATGCTTTCCTTGATGAATCCTTTATTGAGGAGGTCCTCAACTTGCCGTTAGAGTTCCTTTGTATCCGTGGGGTTGCTCATATAAGCCAGCTTATTCGGCAATTACGACCCCAGAACAAAGTCGATTTCGTGCTCAATTCCTCGAAATGGAGAAAGTCCTTGTGGCAATGCACTAGGAAATACATAATCAAATTTCGGAAAACCATTAGAGATAGAAGACGGGATAGGGGAATTGGATGAGTTAGCATTCAAAACATGGGCCAAAAGTAGCATGGGAGTAACATCCTCATACTCTTTTAAGAGGTTGTCCATTCGAGCCAACATTACCATTGAATCCCTATCCCTAAAGCTGAAACTCCCTCCTCCCCCTTATTTTTTCTACTCTCAAGTTCTACCCCCTTTCCAGCGGATTCTTTCTCCTTCTTTCCCTTTCCTTGCAAACTCTTCATTTGTCTGTGTGCCTCACACACTTGTGATAATGATAGTGGCCGGAGGTTGTACTTTCGACCCTTGAACTCAAAGGAGTAGTAGCTAGTGCAGCCATCATACTAGGTCGACCTATCATATTGCTATGGCCGACCCAACAAGAGATTACAAGCTTGCATAGGAATGATGTCGCAAAGTACCTCGTCCTCATAGTTTCCAACTTTGAACCAAATCACCACTTGGGGGTTACCTTCAACTCTCCATAATTGTTCAACCATTGGAGTCTATACGGACTCGCATGTTGAGTAGTTGGCAACTTCAAGTGATCTACCATCGAGGCACTAGACACATTAGCACAACTTTTGCTATCAATAATCAAAGACTACACACTCCCCTTAATGATACACTTCGTATGAAAGAGGTTTTCCCATTGGCAAGGATCATCCAACGCTTTACTAATCATAACTCTCCGTACCACATAATTAGGTACTTCAAGTTCACCTTCTTAAGGCCAAACCTCCTATTCATCATCATCACTAGGCCTATCGACCTCTCCTCTCTCTCCATATTGAGAGGCTTCTTTATTTCCAACTATTTCAGCCTCTAATTATTCTCCCAAGAAATACAACTTCCCTTCTCTCAATATCATATTTCTCCGATTAGGATACTCACTAGTCTTGTGTCCCCATCCATGGCATTTGAAGCATTGGAATCCCTTAGAATTGGGAGTAATATTCGGCTTGCCTTCAAATCGTGAAGAAGGTGGTTGAGCAACCTTGTTCAAAGGTGAAAGGGCCTTGGTTGGTTGTCGTTTAGAATTATTCCACCCCGAAGTTGATGGAATCACTTCTTTTCCCTTGGTCCAACCCGAGGAGTCTTGGTATGCTTTGGTTTTGTATGCGGACCTTTCTTGCTCTCTCGTTCAATCTCTAAAGCCGCTTGAAAGATTCCTTCAATAGTTTCAAACTTATGAAGTACCATTTGCGTAGATATTTTTTTGTTTAGGCCGACTTTGAACCGGATGATATCGTGATTCACTTGCTCTCCTCTATAATCAAGTTTCAAAATGAGTTATTGAAACTCATCATAGTAAGCTGCCACACTCTTGTTTTGTTTCTTCAAGTTGTACAATTTTGCAAGGAGTTTATTCTGTTAGCTTTCGAGAAGGTATTTTTGCCTTATAAGATACCTTAACCGAAACCAAGGAGGGGGTTGCCCTTCAATCAAGACTTTGCCAAAATATTTTACATACTCCTACTACGTGGTAGGATATCCCTCAAAATGAGTCATGGCGTAACAAATCTTCTTCTCCTTCGTGAGATCGTTCACTTGAAGACTCTCTTGCATATGGATTGCCATGGAAGAAACTCTTCGGGATCACTTTCTCCCTTAAAGATCGAAAGTCCCATTTTGATAGTTTTAAGACCAACATCCCTTTCCCGAACACCTTGGCCACCCCTACCTTCAAGCCCTCAATTTTTTCTTGGTTCTACCCTTCTACCTCTTATCCCATCTTCTATCAAATAAGGATTATCATACATTCCATACCCTCCTCTTTGGTTTTCCTTAATATATCCCTCTTCTTGCATTGGTGGGTTTTGGACAGTTGAATTTGGTATGGTGAATTGGCATTTAGTGGAGGAGGTCTTTGGATTGGAGGATTTTAGTTTGGAGGATTTGGATTTAAGGGTAGATTTTGGGTTCCAAGTCCTTCATATAGGACTTGGTGGCGTGGGGAATGGCTAGGTCTATCAAGGCCTCGACCTTTTGAGTAATAGTTGGCTTAAGGCATGGCATTTGGTGGATACATTCTTTGACGCATGGATTCGGGGGTAATGATTGGGGATGTGTTTTAAGGAGCTGAGGGACGAGAACTCTATTGGCTTTCTACCCTTTCTACTCGGCCACTAATAGAGCCCATTTCTACTTTCATCTTCTCAACTGTAGCATTCACTCTAGCCACGTCCTAAGACAATGATTCAGTACTAGCTACAAGGGCATTCATAACATTATGATCCAAGGTTTGTGCATTGAAAGTTTTGGGTTCCATGTGTGGGGGTTCCATTTGCAAATGTACCTACAAAACAAGCAAACATTAGTTTAAAATATCCTCACACACTCTTCACACTTGGCTTTCTCACTTGACCCTTCAAGTATTGTAAGATGGCTATCAACTTGTGAGTGCTTGGGAATGAGTCTACTCTCGAGTTAGAATGGATTTCAGTTTGAAAGACTCAATAAAGTTGTGTACGCACTTGAAACAAGAACAACGACGAATTTTAAACGAGAAAAGCATCACAAGAAATGTTAACACGAAAGACGAACTCGAAAACTAGTTCACAACTTAGTAGGTTGTTACTTAGTTTCCAACTAGTGTAGGAGTCAATAGAAATAAACTAGTAGAGACAGGGAAAGAAACTATGGATGTCCAAGAACTTGAGTTTTTGGTTGTTGGCATGGCCTACGATTTTTTTTCTTTGGTTGTTGATCCTGTTGTTGAAGTGGAGTATGATGTTTTCAAGACTTAAATTGTTTAATCTTGTTTGTTGGTGAGGAATTTTAGGTTCTGGAGTAACAACACAAGGCTTTGGACTCTCTTTCCAAAGGTCAAAGGTGTTAATCAACTTTTCACCAACCTGCACCAAAATGGCAAAACACTTTTTTGCTTTGGCTTGTCCCTTTCCTCTTTTGGTTCTTTTTGAAAAAAGCTTGACACTGTTTTGGTAAGTAATATTTTGGGAGGTCTTTTGTTTACTTGTATCTTTGGTGTTTGTCTTGAAACTAATTACAATACAAACACAAGACTTTGCCTCTCTCTTCCTTTTTTCAAATCAACAAGACTTTTGTCCAACATTCATTTCAAGAACAATATGAACAACAACAATATCTACTCATCCAACCCTTCAACTGCACTTAACAGAAACTTAAATCTTGGACCTTAGACTCAAATGTGCTAGGGGAATAACAAGTTAATATACAAAATCACTAAGACAAGCAAAAACATCTAAATCTAAACAACTTCCTAGCCAAACACGTGTCACACGTCAACACCTTTTTTTATTTTCAACTAGAAGAGCCCAAGATTGGTGGTGTAAGAACACGACAAGCCTTCGCTCTTATACTAAACAGTATCTACAACACTAAAACAGTCTGCAAAGAGTCATCAACAACACAACTAAATCTACAACAACAAGAAACAATACGATACAAGAAGCAAACACAAACTTAGAACAATAAAAGGATAGGTAACTTGACGCAAAGAGAACTCATTAGGTAGTAACTAAAAGTGTATCAAAATATAAAACCTCTACAAAACAAGTTAACAAGCACCAAGTTCTTACACAAACCCAAGAGGAACTCGGTTCACTCAAGAACTCATGTTTCTAGCCGATACACACAACACAAGAAGAAAAGCATTTCTTGTGATGTCAATGGTGGTCTAATATCTCTTGAGAGGATCGTGTTTCAATGTAATAATCTTGATTCAAAATAATCTAACTAAGGAACAAGACTAAAGGACACAATTTAAATAGTCTATTACAAAAGGTTGGCAAAAGGACCCCTTTACCCTTAATGAAGGGGTGGCAGGTGTGGAGTGTTTTGGGGCATACATGGGGTGTATTTTGAGCACCTAAGGTCAGCCCTCACTCTTCAAGGCGTACACTCCCTTGGGCGAGTTTGCAACAAGGTCAACTGCGTTCATTTTCATAAACGCGCCTTGAAGTCTTTGTAGTTCCCGAGCTTGGCTTCTAGTAAATGGTCTCGAGCCCGTGACACCCGTATCAATTTGATAGAATTAAGAAACTATTATATTACACTCCTGGAAAATGAGAATTTCAGTTGTTATAAGTACAAATTCATTCTCTGAAGTCAATGTAACTATATTTAGTAAAGTTTATAAAAATAAACGTACTTTTGGTTACGAAGATATCATGACCCACCTTTAAAAGAGGTTAATTAATTGAGGAGAAATATCTCAAATATTTTGTGTTCTATTCTTGAAATGATAGAACTTGAAAATTTGTTCATGAAGTAGTAAATCTGAAGTATATACTCTAAAACTTACTCCTAATGTAGTAATACGGTGCAACATTAAAATCTTGCGAACTACTCTCAAAATAGTAAAACTCTCAAATTTGCTTGACCAAATTGCACGTACCATGATAAACTTTAAGTTTACTAGTAAAAATAATTTTATCTAATTGAGTGAATAACTTTGTCATCCTGGAGATGTGCATATTAACCATCAACATTTACTGAAGAATTAGAAGATTCTTCCATAATTCTTTCATGTTGTTTGTTCTCGTGATAAGTTGATTAGATCAGCTAATGATGGGATTGAATTCCCTAAAATTTTGAAAAGAACAGAAGGTGAATAAAGGCTCATTCACTTTCTATGTGATATGTTGAATAGATTAATTTATAAGATGATTACATGTGCATTGATTGTCAACCTGCAGTTTGACATTTACAAAATTGTTTGCTCAAAATAATTGAGTAAAGAGTACATCTTTCAGATTATGTAATCAAGACAATTCATCTTGAGAGTATTTATTTGGCGTTGAATGACTACAATAAATACTTCAGGCATTTTTTATGAGAACAAAGTTTCATGTTTTGGTCTAAATTATGATATATTACGTACATCGCACTTGTTGTAATGACCCTTGTAGTATAATTTAATTTTTTTTACAGTTTGACCGCTTTGCCCTTCTCTAAAGTTACTTTATCACGTTTATAAGTTGCAGAAATGGTTGGCATGATCCTCAATGCGTTCGAAAGTATTTTATATGAGATTTTGTTTTGAACTTCTATAAAGGGATTATTTTTATTCTTGATCCAAGTGTTGAATGATAATTCTGATAGTTCCATTAGATTCAAAATGTCAAATTTGGGTTAGTAGCGGGGTTGGTTCAAGTTTGAAACCTTTATTTTTTATTTTAACTCTCTGTTTGAAAACTAGTTTAAATAGCGTGTAAGGGGACCCGAGGGTTAATTTAATGTAAACGAACTCTTTTCATAAATTTGATGATTCTATTGAGTTTAAAATTTTATTATTAGTAAACCATTGACTTTGGTATCTTATTGAACAAAAATGGTGATATTGTTCCTCCATTGATCAAGAATTTCAATTTTTAGGAAGTATAATGATCGTCCAATAAGAAAGGTTTTATTTTTGGAAATGAACAATTTGAAGATCTATTGATTCTAATAACTGATCACAGAGTTGATCATCAAACTATTAGCATATGTGGTTTGTGTTTGGGAGGTTCCAGATGAGTTTGAAATAAATTTTTGAATATTTTGGATGTTTTGGTCAAATTTAAGTAAAATCAATCAACAAAAAAAGGTTCATTATTAGTTTTAAAGATTAAAAAAATATTACGAAATGTATGAAATATCATGCATGAATTATAGAATTGATCTAGAGAGTTTGGTGTAATTTTGATAAGTCGAGATTCAGTTTTTATGCAGAACATGAAATAATTCTTTAACGAGTAAAAATAATAACTAGTTGGGTGAATGTGCATAAAATAGAGTTTTGATTGAATGAGTAGATTTGTATCATTATTTTGAAATTATAGAAAAAAGAATTGGTGAATTTTGCTATTGTATGAGAGGTTTATGATTCTTTTAGTGAATACTAAATTTGTTGATGCAGACTTTTAACTCTGAAAAATGGAATTTTAGCTACAAAAAATGGGCTTTAGCTACGATAATTATACCTGAAAATATATTACAGACTTCATTCTATTTTATATTTTTGACATTTTGAGAGCTAAAACACTCCTTTTTTGCGATTATCGATGCATTTTCGCGTGTAATCATTTACTTTGTGATTTTACATTCACTTTTCCCATTTTTTAAGAATATCCACTTTTTTCACAATTCTGAATCAAAGTTGAGATTCAAATTCTCATTCTACAATTTTTTATCATTTTTGGGGCTTGAGGGCTTGGATTTGAGTGCTTCCAAAGGAGTTTTTGAGATTTCTTTCGTGGGTATATTTATAAACCTTGTATTTATTATCACTTATTTTAATACAAATTCATCTTTAAATCTTTGATTTTAAATTTGATTTTGTGATTTGTGCCGGTAAATCTTAAAAATAATTTTTCTTTGATTTGGACCTCATTTATGCGCAGGTTTTCAGTTATAGGTATTTAATGTTATGGGAAAAGTATTTTCAAAAAAAAAATTGGTTTCAACCTTTTCTTTTTTTAACTCGTTTTGGAATCATATTAAATAGTGTCAGTATGGGTATCATTAGCTTTCTTTTGGCTGCTGTCACACCCCCATTTTTAATCAAAAAAGATTCATTTTAAGTTTTCAAAAGGGTTTTTATTATTAAGTGACAAAAGCTGAAAAATTTATTTCGAAAAGGACTTTTTATATTCAAAACTCAAAATCGCCACTTGACATAATCCGGTGTGCCAAGTCACCTTTAGAAATTCCTTTTCAAAATGATTTGAATCTTTAAAACTGATTTGCGAACAGAGATTCCGGATAAGAAATTTTGTTGATCGGGCGAAAGGTGTTAGGCACCCCTCGATCTCGTAGTTCGACCACGGTATCTTGGTGGAGCGTATCGGCTAATTTTGACATTATGAATATATAAACCACACAAAAACACACAAACCAATCAAATAAACAAACAAACAAACAAAACAAATCCAAAATTATAGTATCTAATCCAATTATTACAACCTGAAATAAAAAAAGGACTAAAAAGTAAACCTACACTAATCCTAAACTACGCTCCAAGGCTTTACCCAAGCCTCGGGCCTTGATCACGAGCCTCATCTACGTACATGATACTTCGGGCATTCCCCGAATAAATCAATACAAATTCCTTGGGGCATTTCTAGTAAAATGAGTACAATTTCAATTTTTGTGCGATAAAATAGAACAAATCATTCACACATATATTCAAACGCTCAACAATTCGTTATTCCTAAATTTGCCTACCCAGCCTACCGTTTTCCTACCAATTTCATCCTATCATGATACTATCACGTTTTTATTTACTCCAAAACAACTAACGACAATAAATCAAGACTAAACAATATTCATTTTTATCAATTGCTACCATCCAACCTCACATTCCTTTTTAAACCAAATTTCCACAATTCACAATCACCATTTCAACAATCCATAGCCATAATCAATCCATAATTAAAAAATCAAACACTGAATCAAAACAACAACAATTCACATCATCACGAATCAACCAACACACAATATTGAAATCAATGCATCAGAATATAATAAATGATGAAATAAAAAGGGTGAAAAGTAGAATTGGACCTCAATTTGAAGCTTTTGAATATAATATTATTCGAATAAAAAGAATCCACACCAGGAAACCTCAAATGGAAAACCTCAACTTCGAACTCACCAATTGATAAAACCAGTTTAAACTTGTCGGAATCAACTCGAATAAGAACGACCAATTCGAATCCATAACGAAACCCAAAATCTGACTCGAATTAAAGACCCGTGAAGAACCAAACAAGAACCCCAAACAGAAACTTTGGAATTTCGCCCGTTTAATAGTATTTTTACATACTGCAACAGAGCAATAGACACGCAGCTTCACCATTTTTTGGCCAAACCCATCAAAAAATTAACCAACATATGTGAATCAATGATGGATCTTAGTGGTGTTGGTGGATTAGGGGTTCAGATACCGACCCATAGCCCCTTTTTGTGATGGTTTGGAATGGGTTTCATGACGTTTGATGCATTTTCGGCGAGTATGTCACCGGAACGATAACCAAAACCCAAAATATGTGTTCTTTCTCTCTCTCCATGTTACCCTTCCCTCTCTCAATCTGGTTTTCACTCCATCCAATTTAATCTTAATCCTTTTCTTCCCTCCGACGTGGGTGTGTGTGTGAGTATTTCTGGTGGCTGTGCGTGCGTATGTTTACGTTCAGCTCTGTGAGTGTATTGGTGTGTTTATTAATGGCTCCATATGCTTTCTCCCTTTTACTTTGATGTCGCGTGAAAAAAAATAAAAGATCCTCTATTGTTGCTGTGTTCGTCCCTCTTAGAAGAAAAAGATGGGTCCTCTTTTGTATGCCTTTTTTTTTGTTTTTACTGTGGGGCCTCCCCTTTTTTCCTTATTTTACTGTGTTTATATGTGTTCACAACATAAGGGGGGGGGGATGTCTAGGGGTAAGGTGGGGTAGTAGTTAGGATAAAGTTTGTTAGGATAAATAATATAAGGAATTTGATATGTTAGGAATTTATTGAAATTGGTTATTTTTTGAATTTTGTGGGGTATAATCACATGGGTGAGGGTGTATGATAACGTGAGGTGAAAAGTCGATGAATTGGGTTTCGGGAGAGACAAAATTAGGTGTCTACAACTTGAAGCTAATATATTTGATTAGATTGGATGCATTTGGTATTGATTTGAAAGGGTTAAGCTTCCACTTGAGATTTTGTATTGCACTTGGACTTGCGAATCTTCGTTTAAGGCAAGCTGAGACGTACCTCGAGATTTTTTCAAAGTGTATAGGTGTTGTGTGCTTATTTATAGTATTTTGTATATCACTTAGGATTAGTGGTCCCACTTAGGTGAAAATGGAGAGCATCTCCATAGGTACCGGAGTCTTTGATGGATTATAATTAGATTATTGTCTTGATTAGTTAGTATTAATATTCTTAAATATCCTTAGAGTAGAATGTAGATAAATAAACTAATGATTCTCGAATAATTCATATTGCATTGCCATTAGAGCTTGAATCTTGTTGGCGAACTTTATTGTGATGATTGTGGATTAATGTCTTGTTAGGGTATAATTATGTTATTATCGTTATTATTAATGAAATATTTGAGTTTTAGAGAATAATTAGAGTATGAATATACTTGTAATAGTTGATGAGACTTAATAAATAGACCAAGTTAGGTTTGGGTAGTCCTCCATTTATTATTATTGGGATTGTTGTTTATTTTGTGATGCCTGTGTGGGGCTTATGTGAACTTGATTATGGACTTGAGTAATTATTTATGTCATGTGTCCGAGTGGGGGCTTATATGCATATTGCTTTTGATTTGAGAGGACATACTATTGTGATGCCCAAGTGGAAAATTAACTTTGGTGGTCATTTTTGTGCATTAAATACCTTATTTACTATTGTGTCATTCGAGTGGGGCTTGACTTGATGTTGTAGGTCTTATATGAGCATTTAATAGCATGTTAATTACAATGATACCCGAGTGAGGGGTTGGGAATGATAATTTTGATTACTGTATGACTATTTATTCTGGTAGGGCCAAGTGAAAACTAATTTCATGAACTATTGATGCATTGAGCAGATTCTGAGCCCACTTAGACATGTATTAAATAGATTTGAATCTTTGTACCAATTGATTGTGAACATTACATCCTCATATCATGCATGCATATTTATGAGATATTGGTACCATGGACACATCTAATTTTTAAAAGAAAATAAGATGCCTTATAAAATGCCTATACCGAGAGATGTGTCGATAAGGTTGATTTGAGACATTAGATTGAGATTATATAAGTATATAGATTGCAAACCTCCTAGAGGTCTTGACTAAAAGTTGCAAGCTCGATGGGTGTATACAAAAAGGATGACTTCCATCATTCATCATCATCACTATATTATATTTCATCAATTATATTGCATTAACACTCCTTGGTATGATAGTATTTACTCTTATATTGTATTACCATGATAGCACCTTGTTTGTGATATTGTATTTGAGCATTCATTTAACTTTATTATATTATTTTATTTTATCTTATATAGGTTGGGAGGTTAAGGTATTATGAGACGTGAAGTGTGGCAGTGGCTTGATCGAGAAGATAGATGGGTAGCATCTTTTGGTACTATGGAATACACCCTTATATATGCTCACCCTTCTTGTTTTATCTCATATTATTGGTTAGTTATAATTGACTGATCTTGATATATCGCATTGGTGAATTTTCTTCATAAATGACATCTATAATTTTTTAATACAAAATGAATAGTGTTAACTCACCTAGATTAATATATCTATGTTGTATTGATATACCTGTGGATCGTTATATTAGGTTATTGTGATAGAATGAAGTACTACATTTGGTGGGTTATAGGTTGTTTGAGATACACTGGATAGGTTGTGTGGTGGTTCTCGCTATCGCTTTGGATTAGGATAGGTTATCAACAATACTTGCTGAGTACAAGTGATTTTGTACTCACCCTTGTTTCTATTCCTTTTTTCTTATTTTTTGCACCCTATGCAAGTATTAGATCGAGTAGTAGCTTGTAGATTATTTTTCTCCATCATTGACATTATGGAGATCGAGGTAGTGCTGGGGGACTCCAAGCTTAGACGGATCTTTCTTTAGTTATCTTATGATTATCTGCATTTAAGATGCTTTAGTTATTGCTATAATTCTATTTTTAGAGGCTTGTACTGATGACAACCAAATTTTGATGTATTTTTGAGACTTGGATCTCATATATACATACTAATGGTTTTTTTTTGTTTTTTCAATTTTCATTTTTGAATCCCTTTAATTCTTGTTCCTCGGGTTGGTTTAGGGTTACTTGTCCAGAAGGTGTAACAAGTGTCATCCCGTGTCTATTTTTGAATAGTGAAAAATTGATATCAGAGCCTTAGGTTCATTAGTCTCATTAGTACAAGCCAAGTTGAGAAGAGTATTGCGGATCGATACAAAGACGCTTATTATATATCTTCAAGAGGCTACACAACTTTTGGAGAAATCCAATTCTTTATTCTATTTCATGCGTTACGACCTTAAATAACTCCAAAATTTCCTATTCACTCTCGAATATATGATGAGTATGCATTTTTTCTTAGTTAGAGTTACAGTGCTCGTGCCTTCAATGTATTATATGAGCAGAGGTTGGATTAGAATATCCAGACCAGCTAGAGGTTAGGTTTAGTTAACTTTTTAGATTCGAGAGTTGCTAGTGATGTTAGGACTTTTGAGATATAGGGGTTTAGACTAGTACAGACACTACCTGGGACTATACTTATGCTTGAAGATTATTTAGTACGAGTATAGGGTATCCTTGAGAGGGTGGATTCTACTTTGATTCAACATGCTACTTTAAGACTTCAGGATCCAAATGCACATTTGATTACATGTTCTCCTAGGGTTGATGAGCTTAACCAGAGATTGACCTATATCTAGTGACCTTATATTTTATGTCCATGGAGGGGATAAAGTAGATATACAGAGTTAATGAGGATAGATCCACCTCGATTTGAAGGAGATACCAAATTTAAAACTTATATGTTCTTGTTTGGTTGCAATAAGAGGTTGCACAAATTGGGCTTGGTGGATTCTAATAGGGTGGATTTCACTTTATTTTAGTTCTTTGGCCCAGCTAGACAGTGTTGGAGAACTTTGGTAGAGAGCAGACTGACTACATAACCTCTTCTCAAATGAGATTAGTTTGCTCAAGAGTTTCTAGAGGAGTTTGTATAGAGACATGAGAGCTTGTGGACCAGAGGCCTTGCAGATTTAATGATGATGGTGATATTCTTGGTAGAGTCCTGAATACTCATAGTTATTCTTGAAGAAGATTAGATCATAGTGGTTGTTCAGGTTCTTCGGTCCTATCCCAGTGGGCTCCTACCTTTTTGGGTTGCATCTTATGTGGAAATCTCAGGCATTATAGAAGGGATTGCTCACAACTCAGACAGAGAGATACTACACCATTTGCTCTGAGAGATGACATATTTTAGTGTCATGTTTCACAGGAGGACTCGAGGCAGGAGTCTATGGTACAGTAGCCACAAGTATGGTTTTGGTACTCCTTTGGTTTGTTTTAGTAGTGATTCATGAGTAGGGTTTTACATTCTCCTACATACTTATTTATTTGGCATTGAGTCTTGATATGATTAGTTAGCTTTGTTGGATTTGTTGATATTTTCTATCCTATAAATATTTTCTTAGTGGTGGATCAGGTATGTTGATCCTATGTTGTGACTTGTTTAAAGTATATCACTGGACTAGATTTAATGTTATGAGTATTGTGGATTTTGGTGTATTTGAATACGATTTTCTTGATGGTTATGTTGTGGCATAGTAATGTATCAATTCTAGGTTTGGATATACTTTCAAATTGTAGAATGGATTGGACTTGTGGTAAATTATTCAAAAGGTTTTCAAGTAAATATTTTTGGTTGGATAAGGGATGAATTTTTAGAGTTATTGTTTTATGATTTGTTACTTTCTCAGTGATTAGCTTTGCTTGCATGAAAAAACTTATAGATATTGATCACACATCAGTTAGACTTGAAAAAAAATTGATTTATGAAGATCCTTGCCTTTTAATTTAAAAATATACTGAATGGAAAAGGTGCCTAATTTGTAGCATTTATTGCTTTGGAAGTAAAATGACTTAATGAAATATTTCGCTCATGAGTTTGATTTAGAGTATGTATTATTATTTCATGATTTTTATCCTGGAGGAATACTAAATGAGAACTAAGAAAGGTACAAAGAACTTGTACATAAGGAATTTTGGTATATCAGAAATTATTATGGGTTTGAGTTAGAAATTTGAAGCCTTAACATGTGTAGTTCTTCAGTGTCTATGAGGTGTCTACTTGTGACTTTCCTAAGATTTGAGTTATAATTTAGACGTCCACAAGTGTGATATGATGATTTTTGTTCTTCTTTTATAGGTTAGTCATCCCTTATATGACAACTTACGTATGTGTGTTGTCAATATAAACTCTTTGTTCTACTAGATTATTAAGAATTTTTGGTTGATTAAAGTTACTTTAGTGTAGAGGACTACATGGGTTATTACGATGAGTTACATAAGATTTTGGTCCCTTTTTGAGTGATCATATCTATGGTATATGGAGTTTTATGGTAATTCTCGATTGCCTACGAGGGTTGAACATAAATATTTGACTATGTTATAGTGTCTTAAGAATGATAAGTGTGGCTTTTGAGGTTTTATGTGAATTTGATATTGACTTCTAACTAAGCTGTGTTAGTTTGGGGATATAATTTTATCTAAGTTGATAATTGTGGTATCGACCTTGAATGGGTTTATTCAGTATATTAGTAGATGGTTATATGATTTCATGAACTCCTTGGCTTTTTGTGAGTCCAATGATGAATTTTGTTTAGTGGTGCCATCAGTGTCTTATGGTGTCTTGGCCAAGTTTAGGTTAGCTGGTTGAGTTTAGAATTTCTAGCGTAATTGACTCATTGGGTATTGAGTAAGTTCAAAACTAAGGAAATTCGGCTTCATTGAGAATTTGGCTTTAGATGCTAGTGTTGTAACCTTGTAAGTCATTGTGTGGTAGATATCTGGTTCTGCAGTATATCGATAATTTTATAGTTTAGACTCCACTTTTGCGTGCTTACTTGAGGTTCTCGAGGATATTTTCTATTGTCTTGGATTTCCCTTCTTGTATGTTCAAAGATGAATGTGAAATGTAATGGTGGATACAGTAATGACCCTTATATTGAAATTAGAATTTTCTGTGTTTTGATTATTTTACCCTTCCTTGTGTTTGTTTTATCTCATTTATGAGATGCGGAAATGGTTGGAACGATCCCCGATAAATTCGGAAGTGTCTTATATGAGATTATGATTTTGAATATCCATAGAGGGATTAGTTTGACTTCGATCAATATTTCATGATTCGAGTATCAGATGGTGATTCTGATAGTTTCATTAGGTCAGAAAGATCGAATTTCAATTGGTAGCGGGGTTGGTTCGAATTTGAAACTTTTATTTTTTATTTTGATCCTCTATTCAGAAATTAGTTTAAATATCCTATAAGAGGTCTTGGGGGTTAATTTATTGTAAACGGCCTCTTTTCATAAACTCAATGAATGCTAAGTGTGGAATGACTTTCTCAAGCTATTAGCATATATGGTTTGGGTTTGGGAGGTTCCGGATGAGTTTTGAATAATTTTTTGAATATTTTGAGTGTTTTTGGCCCCGTTTAAGTAGAAACATTCGGCAAAAAGGTTCATTATTAGTTTTAACGATCAAAAAATTATTTTTAAATTTATAGAATGTCATGCATGAATTATAGGATTGATCTGAAGAGTTTGGTGTAATTTCGATAAGATCCAATTTTATCGTGAAATATGAAATAATTCTTTAACAAGTACAAATAATATCTAACTGCATGAAATTGAGTCACAACTGAATGATTAGATTCGTATCATTATTTTAAAATTATGAAAAAAAAGAAGTGGTGCATTTCGCTACTGTACAAGGGATTTATGGCCTTCTTAGAGAATATAAAAGTTGTTGGTGTAAAAGGTTGTTGGTCCACACCTTTAGCTGTGGAAAAATAGATTTTTAGCTACGAAACATAAATTTTAGCTATGGAATCGTACCTTGACATATATAAATTTCAGATTTTATCTCATTTTATATTTTTGATATTTTGTGAGCTCGTAAGCTCCATTTTTGGCGTTTATAGATGTATTTTTCTCATATAACCATTTACTATGTGATTTTACATTCACTTTTTTCATTTTTCAAGAATATTCATTTCGTATTTCATTATTCCTAACCAAATTTCACATTCAAAACCTCATTCCATCATTTTCACCATTTTTGAACTAGAGAGCTTGTATTTGAGTTCTTCTATTGGGATTTTCAAGATTTCATTCGTGGGTATGTTTACTTATATTTATAATTTCTTTCATTGATTTCTTTACAAATTCATTTTAAAATTTTTTATTTTTAAATTCAATTTTTGAATTTCAGCAGTAAAGCTTTAAAATGATGTTTCTTGGATTTGGACCTTATTTTTGTATTGGTTGAGTCGGTTTGTACCTTCGCTAAATTTTTGGATTAGAGTCAATTATCAATGATTCTTGTTGAGTACAAGTGGTTTCGTACTTTCGCTTTCTTCTCTTTTTTTTTTTTTGTTTTCTACACCCCATGAAGGTATTGGACCGAATAGCATTTTGTAGATTATTTTCTTCCAGCATTGATGCTGTGGAGATCGACGTAGTGCTGGCGAACTTCAAACTTACCCGAATTACTCTTTATTTATCTTATACTTACTCCCATTTAAGATACTTTAGCTATTGCTATCATTCTATATTTAGAGGCTTGTACTGATGACAACTAGATCTAGAATGTATTTAAGACTTGGGTCTCGTGTGTGTATATATAAACATATATATACACACACATTATTAGGATTCTTTTGTTCCTTTTGTTTCATTTTTTGACTAACTTTAATTCTTATTCCTTGGGTTGGTTTGGACTTAATTGTCCAGAGGGTGTGACAAGTGTCATCACATGCCTATTTGTGGATCGTGACACTTGTATGCACTACACTAATAAATTGTAATTAAACCCTCCTTCTCAATTGGTTCAAGGTCAGGAATCAATTATTTCATCTAACAATTTTCTGGGTGTGGTATATGATTAATGAATATATCATGATGCACAAAGATGATTCTCTAAAGTAGATTGAGTTATATATGTTAGTTTTACTAAAATAAGGGGGAGATAATAAGCAACTAATAAATATGTAGTGAATTATCATCGATATGATCCTCAATCGAAAATAATTCAAGTCAAATGCTAGGAACATTTCAGACCTAAAATTAATCTCATATTAGTTGTAAATGCTCCAATTAGATGTCCCTAAAGGGCAAAATCTACGACACCAATGAAGCATGGTAAGGCATCGGTTCGAAATGAAATAATCTTTGAGAAAAAAAAGTAAATAATCATAATAAAGAGTTAATACACTCTTGAATAGCCTACTACATAACATTTCATTAAACCTTATGAGAAATTGAGTAACCTAAGAAAAACAATGAAGCGATGAGATTTCAATAGGTTATCTCTCACTGTGAACCAATATAAAATGATATATCATTAACAATATCTTTGATACATTATAACACAATATTATAAAAGATTATGAGGATCTGAGTACTATGTTTATGTAAGAATGTTGACACAAATTTTTGTCAAGTGATGGAAGGATGCTATCGTAGTAAGAATTATTTGATTTATAGTCTATACTCTAAAAGGTGTCATACATTAAATATTGAATATTTCACTAGAAAAAATGGATCAAAGAATTCCTGAAGTATATATAAGTTTCTAAAAATTTTACTTATAATCCTTAGGCCAAAGTCATCGATAGACACTCAAACTTGTTGCCAAAATTCACTTAGACACCTAAACTAAGGCTTGTTCCTATCAGGCACCTAAACACCCCAAATTTGTTTCAATTATGCACTTTTGCCTACGTGGCACTGCGTGTGCAGTGCAAACGCAGAGGGCGCGTGAAAGTGTTTTTTCTTATTAATTCACCAATAGAAAGATGTCAAATGGCACTGAGGGCCCCAAATTTTTTTAATAAAACAAAAATTTTATTTTTTTAAAACACTAAAGACCCCAAAACAATTTTTAATAAAACAAAAAGCATTAGAGGGACCCAATTTCTTTTTAATAAAACAGAATTAAAAAACAAAGCCTCCCCACAACCCCCCTCCCCCGATACCTCTGGCTCATCTTTCTCCCAATCTTCTTCATTTTTTTTTCTTAAATTTTAATTTGTTCATCTACCATTAAAAGTATGTCAAAACCACTTCTAATCTCGAACAAATAGCTCCAAATTTGATTTGTAAGCTCCTTAAGGTGTACCATGCTTTTGAAACAACACTCAACCAAAATAATTTAGAAACCTCACAGTCTGCAAATTCAAACTCAAAGCTCAAATGTTCGTCAATGGAGTTATGTGATGTCTTCTTCACGAGATTACTCTCTAACCAGTACAAGTTCGAAACAAGTTTGAGATGGTTGTAATTTGATTTTTGAATTACAAATTTGAGATGATTGTGATTTCAAATTTGGTTGTAATTTGATTGTTGAATTTCAAATTTGGGATGGTTGTAATTTGATTGTTGATTTACAAATTTGAGATGGTTGTAATTCTTAATTTGATTGTAACTTGAGTATTTAATAGCTTTGCTATTAAAAATGGAGTAAAAAGTGGAAGGGGGGTGGGGGCCAGGGTGGGGGAACTAGTTTTTTAGTTAGGGTGGGGATGAAGAAGACAATAGTCTTCTGGGGGTGGGGGCAGGGGCTGGCGCGTTTTTTCCAGTTTTTAACTTAGGGGGGATGAAGAAGACGATCTTTTGGGGGTGGGGGTGGGGGTAGGCGTGGGGGTGGGGGCGGGGGCGGGGACGTGGGAGGTGAGGAGGGTTAATTTTTTTAATTTTAAAATAATTATCTTTTTCAGAATTTTTGGATTTAATTAGATTTTTAACTTATAATTTTAAAAAAAAAATCGTTGCCACGTGTTTTTTTTAGTATCGACCATTTTTGCCACGTCAGGCGAGTGTATCACACACACTCTATGCCTGTTGCTGATTAGGCAAAAAATGCCTAATTAAAACAAAATTCGGGGGGTGTAGGGGTCTGATAGGAACAAACCTTAGTTTAGGTGTCTAAGTGAATTTTGGCAACAAGTTTGAGTGCCTATCGATGCCTTTGACCTAATCCTTATGTCATAAATTGATTATTTGAATATAGTTGAAACTTCTAAAGATTTTACAAAAGTTATAGATTATTGGATGAAATGAGAATCTTGCCAATTTGAATTGGAAATTAAGTACCATATCTTGTGCAATTAATGTATTTATACATCTTGCTATAACTATGTGCATAAAATAGTTTACTTTCTGTAGAAATGTTGAAATATGATCACTTGCATATGGCAAATGAAAGGCCTCATAGAAATAAATTTATCTTAATGACTATTGTCAAGTTCTTGAATATATAAGATATCATATGATCGACTTAAAGGTTTAATACAGAAATATTATCTATTGTCATGAAGGATCATACATGTTGTACATGACATTCAAATTATGCTTAGATAATAGCTAATTATGAAGCAAGCTGAGAATGTGTGTTACTTAGGCAATGATATATATATCTCATTAGAGAAAAATATGATTTCAAATGTAACAAATTCATGATATTATATGAAGATTATGCATTATGTGTAACCCAATTAAAGAGACGGATCATAAAAAAAGAGATAGAATGAAGCACGCTTCAATAGAATTTTCTATACACATGAACTTCAAACGAATGGTGACATCAATGTGCAACAAACTCTTTTTTTGTGATAATATGACTAATTTATTGATCAAATTTCTACTAACTACAATATTTTAGAAGATGGTACACAAAATTGAAATGTGAAGATTTAAGTATTGAATTGATCTTTCGATCGGGAGGAGTTAATACATGTTGTACTCTTATTCCCTCACAAAGTTTTGTCCCACTAAATTTTTCTTTAATGATTTTTAATAAAGCAATCAAAATACGTATTATTAGACATGTGTACTCTTTTTTCTTGACAAGATTTTTTCTCTCACTAAATTTTTTTCTAGTAATATTTTAACGAAACACATTATCATTGATAAATGTCTTCTTTTATGTTTCTTTGGAGAAAAGATAGGAAACCTAACTTTGGGATCAAGTCAATTTTTTCTTTAAATAAAAGAGATTTTCTTTATTATAATTCATTCTCAACACAATCTCTCTTGAGAAATAAGTACTATTTTCTCCCTCTCTATGATATTCTTCTTCTTTCATTGGTATTGTTTTAGACAGTAAGGAGATTTTTACATTAATAATGTACTTTATCAAGTTAATTTTTAATATTTCTTCCAGTCTACAATCATACAACAAATTATATTCAAGCATCATGATGTTACATGTTTGTGTATAGTTTAAACTCTAAAAGAACTACCAATATTTTGTAGGTATTGCATGGGGAGATAATTCGGAAGCTTTTAATGATAAAGGCCTAGTCCAATTCCATCAAGATGGAAAGGTAGCTGCAAATCCGCAAGAAATTTCACCACTGCAAAATATTGTAATCGAAAAATGATTGGAGCTCGTTGGTATATAAAAGGAGCAATAGAAGCTAATGAATTAAATCAAACAACAGCTAAAAAATTAAATGATTTATCACCATTAGATGATAAAGTAGGGCATGGTAGTCATGTTGCATATACAGCTGCTGGTTCTTATGTTAACAATCTGTAATACTATGGTGTTAATATGGGAACAATACGAGGAGGAGCACCACGTGCACGGTTAGCTATTTATAAGGTATCATCATTAAATTGCTTGTGTAGTTATCCTTCTCAATTAAACGTTTAAAGTAATTTTATAAATATATTTAATCATAATTTCAACACGTCTAGATTTTATTCTCTTTTACTAACCAAGCACATCAATATTCTTAGCTTTTAAATAATACATTGATGAATCTAGCATATATTTTATGGGTTCATTCAAATCCAATAATTTTGACTCAAACATCGTATTTCAATTTAAAATTTTATAATGATAACTGCAAATAATAAATTATGAATTCAATAAATCAAATTTACTACGTAGAATCTATAAACCTATTATGTTCAACAATTCTCATCTCTAACTAATGGTTAGAGGTGAAAGTTGGACCCAAAACTTTTTTTTCCGAGCTCTAATTCTTGTCTCTAAAAGTTTAAGATGTTAGAGAATCTAAACACAATTATATTCACTTATTTATAATATTTTTAACAGGTGGCCTGAAGTGGTATAAATGGAACAAAAATTAGTAATATCGATGTTCTTGCTACTATTGATGATGCTATAAAAGATGGAGTTGATATAATATCAATATCTATTGGTGGTGGTGTTATCAACATTGCTGACATTGATGAGGATAAATTATTTGGAATAGGATCCTTTCATGCAATATCCTATGGCATATCTTTTATTGCTAGTGGAGGAAATAGTGGACCAGACTCTTACACAGTTGGTGCTACTTCTCCATGGGTGATAAGTGTGGCTAGTAGCAATTCCGACAGAGAAATTGTTACTCCTTTAACACTTGGCAATAACAAGACGATACTAGTAAGTTCTTTTGTTTTCTTAAAACTTTAATTTGAAGAAAAATATGTCAATAATGTTGGGTTCGGAATCGAGAGGGCGTCATGAGGAAGCTAATAGTTGCAAACTATGAGACGATAATTCAGACAAAAAGAAAAACATACTAACATAATTATTATATAGTTTGGTCAATTGGCCTACATATAAAAACCTAATATAAAAGAAAGCATAAAACTATTCGAGAGAAAATCTCCTCCTAAACAAAACTTTTTAAATGACTACATTGTGGATTCTATATGTATTATGGTATGAGAAGTGGGTCTTCTATTTATACAGTTTCAAAACCTTTCCTCCAAGAAAGAGGTTTGACAAATATGAAAATGGTTGCTTTGGAAGTAGGATTGATGATATCATATATAGTATGGTAGAATACAGTTTTATCATTAGACTATTGTTGTGTGTATTGGCTAAGATTTTATTATTTTTAAAATTTACACTCGACAATTTTTTAAATTTTTTTAAACAAAAACAACCCCTGGGGTCTTATTTCCATTTAAAATAAATAAATAATCAATCTTCGGAGGGATTTGCAATCTAAACGTGACGATTCTAGTACAATTTTTTTTTTACACTTTGGAATGATTGTAGGCTGCAGGACTTATTAAAGGGATGCAACAAGCCTTTGCTCCTTTGGTCACTTTTGCAAATATAACGTGGTAAGTGAAATGTATATTGCATCATCCAATTAATACAGTTTACAAGATATTAATATTGGCCAAGTTTTCAAGATGTCAAAAGTATAAACCTTCTGTTTATCCTCCTTTTGATACAGTCGAGATTATTGGGCCGATTGATATGTTGAAAAATTTTATTTGGGATCATAGCCAATTAACAATTGGATAAGTAGAACTTTGAATTAAACAGAATGGTTTATGTGTGTATTGTGATGTGAACAATGTTCTCTCTCATCTGTTATTTATATCTCATTTCCTTTTTTATTTTTATTTTTATTGAATTTGCTTAGTATCATTGGTAACTACTTTGTAATTACAGTTTAGTATTCAATATAAGCTATCAGTTCTTTTGGATGAGAGTATTTTTGATTTGTTATAAACGGATTATTGCTGATATTTTTTTTAAAACGAGGTGTTTCGTTAAGCTTTTCGGAGAAAAAAAAATTATTTTTTAAGAAGCTAAAATAAATTAATTTTTCTACAAAAGTATTTTTTTGAAAATAAATTTTGAAGTGTTTTTAATACTTGGTCAAATACTAATGACTGGTCAAAGGTGATTTTTTAAATTTGTTAGTCAAATACAAAATGTTCTCATGGAAAGAATTTTTTTAAAAAAGAAATTTGAAAGCAAGTTAGTTTTAGAAGTTTGATGTAACATACCATACCGCTCACTTTTTGAACTTTCGAATATTTATGAAATGGATTTTTGAGTGTTTGCAATGATTATTGGTTAAGCCATTGGAATGGATTGAGATATATATAAAGGATCTCAAGATATATTTTTTCTCCGGAGGGTTTTTTTATGTAAAATTCTTTTCTTTTCAAATGTCGTAACTGTCCGACACTATATTTGTCGAAATTTATCTATAATTGTTAACATTAGTATTTTTCAATTTCAGAGTTGAAGACCTGGAATCTATTGCCAATGGATTGAAAGGAAAAGTTATAATGCTTTTCTTTCCAAACAAAAAGGATATATTTCGTTCTTTGATGAAACTTAACAATACAGGAGTTTTGGCTTATATTTTTGCTACAAAATCCTACACCATTCTTCATGATAGATCTCGAACAAGGAAATCAAATTTTTGACTATTTTCAACAATGTATATCGAAGTAAGCATATATGTCTCTTTCTCCTTCTTGTTTTTGCGCTTTTTCGTATTTTTGAATATTTTAAGATATATTTTTTTTTAGGAAAAATATTTTTAGAAGTTAAGTCATTAAAAAAAGTGGGGAAAAAATTACCCCCGGAGATAAAAAGGAAAAAATGGTTTTCCTTTGCTGTCGGAAGGGAAGTCACATATAATTATCTCAAATCTTATCTTGATGTCATTATTTTCGATCAACACATAAACATTATTAGTAATATTCAATAATGAGTATACTTTTTTGGTAAACATTGTCCGTGCTAATATTATTATCAATCTCAAATTAAATTTTTTTTAAAAAATATTATCCACTCTCTAACTAAATACGAGATAACATTTTTAATTTGAGAGAATTATATATTATCTGAGAAATAATTAATTTTGCTAGATTCTTGTTATATTATAGATCACTGAAAATTATTTCGTGCTTTATAACAGCAATCAAGATCCTATTATTAAATATGGACAAGCTAAAATTCTTGAGGGCAAGGAGACATACATAAAGGTGCCTCAATTCTCCTCAAGAGGCCCTAATTCTTTTGCCCCAGAAATTTTAAAGGTAAATACAGAATTATATGTCGTTTGAGATATATTGAATATATTGTTGTTGTCGTTAGAATTTAAGTAAATATTATAGAAGCAGTAACTTCAGAATTTTAAGTTTAAATTTATTATGAATGCAGCATCAACACCTTAAAAGTTGAACTCAATAAACTTAAATCTTAGATTCATATCTTCTCCAATTTAGCAATTTTTTTGTTGAATTATTTTATCATTTTTAAAAGTGATTTATAAATTTACTTAAATATTATTACAGCCCAATATTGCAGCTCTTGGTGTTAATATACTCGCAGCATATCCTTCTCATCTCGGAGGAGATAATGGCTTCAAACTCATGTCAGGAACATCCATGGCAGCCCCTCATGTCGCGGAAATTGTTGCACTTCTCAAAGCTGCACATCCTGATTGGTCTCCAGCAGCTATTAGGTCCGCTCTTACGACTACAGGTAATGTATGAATTTAAATGAGAGAAGTTTTAGAAAAATCTTGAATTTGTAAAATTTTGTTTAGTGAACACCTAAACTATTGTTTGTCTTAAAAAAAATTCGAAACTTGTTATTTCAATACTTCGCATACCCCATTGTGGTTCAAAGACCACAATTGAAACACGCGCATACACGGTGAAATAATGGCCTATGTGTATGTGGATAAATCATATCAGACACTGTTTCATATTTATCCTATATCAAAAATCACTCACTTTCACTCCCTAGAAGCTATTGCATAAACTCTTAGTGAAGAAGAAAGATCAAAATTTTGAGTTTTTCTCTGCTCCAAATTAAAATAGAGAAAAGCTGAAGGTTTGAGTGAATATTTAATTTCTAAATTGAATTTTCTTCAATTAAGTAAGATGTTATCTGAAAAAAAAAAAATTGTTAGTTTTCTTTGTGTTAAAATATGAAGTTATTTTTTTCAATTGATGTTGCATACTACATTCCGAATACTATTTCAATTAGGGATTTGATTTAAAGTATAGAAATCATATTGAAATAAAATTATTTTGAGAAATTTTAAAAGTCACAGAGGAGACTAGAGAATAAATAGGAAGAGAAGAGAGAGATGGGGGCTTTGAAACTATGACAACAATGTTAAAAAATGATGTTTTTTTTATTTTTTACGGTTGCAAAATGATGATGTGGCAAATGCTTAATTCCACCACTTTTCATGCCAGGTGGACCACGAGGAGGTTATTGACATATTAAAATAACACGTTTTGAGGAGTATTTAAGACATCCGATAGTTTAGGTGTACACTAAATCAAACCTTAAAGTTATGGGGGTAATTAAGACTTTTCTCAATTTAAATTATATATACTGATAGTAAAATACAGGGAAATGCATAACTTATTTTAATACTTTAGCTTTACACATATTTAAAAAACCCCTTAAATAACTTTCGCGTGAATTATATATCCACCTTAATAGCTGACGTGACCAAAACAAATTATAAAGAACACTTAAAAAAAAAAAAAAGATGGTGAAAGTCCTACTAATTTAATAATATATAATAAAAAATAAAAACATCCCCTAGCCCACCTTTTCATCTTCTTCAAAAATCTCCCACCCCCTTCCATCTTCTCTAACCGTCCCCCCCTCCCTGCCTTCCCCCTCTTTTTCTTCGAACCCAAACCCCCTTCATTCATCTTCTACAAACTTCCACCCCCTTCCTTCGAATCCTCCCCTTTCTCTTTCTTCTTTTTTAAATCTTTATCATCGCCTAAAGACAAAGCTTTCATTTTGCTTCAAAAAATCTTTATTAGAATTTTCAAATATGCAATTTAGAATATCCATTTAAAATAAAAAGGCTCTATGAGAACTGAGAAGAGAAATTAGAAGAAACAAGAAGATGATAAATTTAAAAAAAAAATAAAAATTAGATGATGATAAATTCCTGAATAAATACTTACCTAAAGGTGCAATCTCAAAGTCACACTATGAGGAATTAATCAATTTTTCAATTGATTGACATTAACAAATTTCAAATTTTGGCAATGAAAAAATCAAAATTAAAGTTGCAAGTTTTTACTTCCATGGGAGAGGAAGAGGCTAAGGAAAAAAATAAAAAAACTAAACTAAAATAATATTTAACTTGGTTAAACGTGGTGCATGTACAATGCACTCTTCACAGTAAAAATGGTATTATATTTTGGGGGTGGTATTTAATATACATGAAAGTTTTTTAGGATGTTTTATATTTTTTCCTTAAAAGTTAACTTATTAAAGTATACTAAATTACCATATCAAATTTCCTACAAAAAAGTTCCCATTTTTATGCATCAATTTAGCATAAAGGAACACATGAGAGTCTGTCCATATAACTAATACTCCTATATGATAACCTTCCAATTAGGGTGTTTATCAGCCGGTTTGGATCGGTTATTAATCAAAATCATAATCAAATCAACTTAGTTAATTTTTAAATTTTTAAAATCAAACTAAACCAATACAAAAAATAATCGTAGTTCGATTCTTGTTGATTTAGTTTGGTTCAATTTTTTCGATTTATAACTTTAATTAATGATAAAATTTGAAATTTTTCTTAAAAAAATCAAATCCAACTGAGATGTCAACTGAGTGTTGTTCCTCAACTTTGAAACTAAGATGTCAATTTAGTGTTATACTTAGGCAAAACGACGAACAACACCATATGAACGATTCTACAAAAATATTTAGAATCACATATAAGAGAATAATATGATAAACCCCCCAAAAAGTAAACACATAATTTTTTTGCTCAATAGAAACCAAAAAGAAAGTTCAAAACTAGTGATTATCTATGGTTTAATGAAACTCACCTATAAAATCCCATAGACAACAAGATAATTTTCACAATTAGTATCATTTATCATTCAAAATGCAAAAATCATATAATATCTCATAACGTACCATCAATTAGATGAAGACATATGACTAAAAGTGTTATGGCTAAAGTTAAGTTCAAAATTACAATTTAAAATGTAATTTTAAGGGAAAAGGCATCGTTTCCAGCTCAAATTATACAAGAAAAGTCTAAGTCACACCTAAACCATCTAAGTGACCTATTACACACCTAAAATATAAAGTGATACTTTTTATCCCCTAGATCTGACGTGAAAAAAATATAATTAATTAATTTAAATAAGGCACGTCTACATTAAAAATTAATACAAAAAAATAAAAAAATAAAATACTCCTCTACCCAACCCCCAACCCCAAATCATCATCTTCTTCATCACCTCCCACCCCCAAATTAAACCATCTTCTTCTTCATCAACCCCATCCCCAAACATCAACCCCACCCCAACCAACTATATTCTTCATCCCCCCCCCCCCCCCAAACTCCAACCCCATCGAATTGATTTCACTAATTTCAAAATCTCAAAACGAAATTTGAATCATTAATTTCGAACTAAGCTTAAACAGTCTGGCCAAAATTCAAATTGAATTTGTTGTTTTCACTTCGACGAATTGGATTATGGAATAACTGTTTCCCTCAAAAACATCAAGGACAATAAAATAATTGAAACATTCTTCTCATCTTCTTCCTCGCTCAGTTTGTTCTCAATTAGGCCAGTGTTTTTCTGTTAAATTGTTGCTTCTTAATTTTCCTAAACTTCTTTATATCATCAAATTCACATGAAAACTACAATATTACATCTCCACCGCCCAATCTTCCTTTAAAAATTTCTTTTTATCCAAATCTAATTCACAATTTAGCTTGCAAGAACAATAAAGGTCCAATCTTGGAAAATAGTGAAGAAGCAAAAGCAAAAGCAAATTTCATAATTCAATTACAACCCATTTGATTTTCTATCTGAAGAAATTGTCTTTTCAATTCTTGATTGTCTTAGTGACAACTCATTTGACAAAAAAATCATTCTCACTTGTTTGTAAATCATTTTTTGCTATTGAATCTCACCATAGGAAAACCTTGAAACCCTTTAGGCCAGAACAATTAACAAAAATTCTTAACAGATACCCGCAAATTATCAATCTTGATCTTTTCCTTTGTCCAAGAATTACAAATGGAACACTAACAGTTATAGCTAGTTTATGTAAAGAAATGTTGAGGTCAGTTAATTTTTCAAAGTAAGTTTTTTACTCATATGAGATTATCTAATTTAGTTATGAATTGTGAGAATTTGACTGAGATTGATTTGTCAAATGCTACTAAGTTGAAGAATGTGGGTGCTACTTATTTAGGTGAGGCAAAGAATTTGGAGAGGTTGTGGTTGGTGATGTGTAAGTCTATAACTGAGATTGGTGAGGTGTAAGTCTATAATTGTATTAGTTGATGTAGAGCTGACGTGATAGACGCATGTAATACACGACACTACATGTAAATGATATAATATTTTACAAAATATAAAAAATATCGTTTATTATAACTTAAGTGTATAATAGATCACTAATATAATTTTAATGTGGCTTAAGCTTTTTTTATATAATTTGAGGTAAAAACAATTCTTTTTTCCTATATATAAACCACATGGGAACAAACTCTATAGATAAGTCAAATTTGTTCATCTAGAAAAAGATGGTGGGTCCGTGTCTGACAGCCACATGTTTGTCCACTCGGCATTGGCAAAACAAATGGATTTGTAAATCTAATACTATTTGATACAAAGGTACACATGTCCATTACATAAAAAAGATTATCCATTTCATTTTCTCAGTATTCTTTCTCCGAGGGGAAGGGTTCCTCGTCTTCAAATCGAAATATTAAAGAGAGTGTTTCTTTGACAGAAACCTTTTACTTCTCTTCAGGAGGAATGACTCTATTATGATCATCACCATTTATTATAGAGTCAACAATAAACATTAGAAACAACAACAACAATATATATATATATATATATATATAATTTTTATCGGTTCGATTTGGTTATCTTGTTGGTTATCTTAGAGTAAAACCAAACCACATAAATATCGATTTTAAAAATTTAAAATCAAATCAAACCAAATATTGATTTTTTTAATCGATTTGGTTTAATTTGCAGTTCGATTTGATTTTTAACCAAACCATGAACACACCTACTTCCAAGTTTTAGTGAGAAAATGATTTAACTTGCATCTATTTTTTTATACTGTCAAACATATTTTAACCTATTATAAAATATTGTTTACATTATTTTCTAAATTACCAAACTAAGCTTATTATTATTAATTTCATTCTGTTATACGTCACTTTAATTAATCCCATCGTGCTCAAAAGGTTTATCTATCTACTAAATGAAATTAATAGCATTGTATCAACTTATTTTTGTTTTGACTTTTGATACAACATTTCTACAGACAAAGTAATTCTACATTGGTACTCTGGGCATAAATATATAATTGTATGAACAATAGAAGAGGCAGTTTACTCAAGTAATTTTTAAGTTTTTTGGAGACATCAAAATTTACAAAAGATGTACTAATAGTTTTAAATTTTTTGTTAACTGTGTAGCATGGAACGAGGACACATATGAAACTGAAATTTATGCAGAAGGAACTGGAGGAAAACTTGCTAATCCATTCGATTTTGGAGGTGGCATATGCAATCCTAATGGAGCTGCAGATCCTGGTTTAATCTATGATATGGAAAAAAATGATTATTCGAATTATCTTTGCAGTTTGGGCTATAGTTAAGATAGGGTTTATAATGTAACTACGTATTCCGATGCGAAAAAATCGTCTTCTTCATCAGGCATTGTGTGTCCCAAAGAAGTACCATCAAGGTTGGATATGAATCTCCCTTCAATATCAATTCCAAATCTCAAGGATTCAGTTACTATCAAGAGAACTGTTACTAATGTTGGGAATGTTAACTCTATATACAAATTAGTGGTTAAACCTCCAAGAAACGTTGATATTAAAGTAACTCCAAATGTGTTGAAGTTTAATGCCAAGACAAAGAAGATCTCCTTTAAGGTAAAGATCACATCTACTTACCAAAGAAGTGGTAAATTTACCTTTGGAAGTTTGGCTTGGAAAGATGGCAAACGTTTTGTTAGAATTCCTATTGCTGTGAGAAAGCAAGTAGATGAATAAAGGTAAAGTACCAACTTTTATTAGATGGAAGTTTGGGGTGGAGTGGAGTGATGACGCACATCTTTCTGTGTACAGGGGTTGGATCTAGGGGTTGCGGGGATATTCACCCGAACTCACTTGATTAAAATTACATTGTATACATACGGTAACTTTTTTATGTGTATATAACAGGTTGACTTAATGGTTTAGGGTATTCAAAATTTAATTTGAGGTTCCCAGTTCAGATGTCAAACACTATATTTTTGTCTTTCAAATATTTTTAATGAAAATTTTGAATCCAGCACTAAATTTATATATGAGTTTTTTTTTTTGTCACAAGAAAGCAGGTGGATGTCCTAACAACTTGAGAAAGTGCATGATGACACACACTCCTCTTCTAGTTCTTCATCTCATGTTTTTAATGTGAAAAACAGTGAAGTGAAAAAGTAAATAAGATCGATTTAACATATATGAAACATCGAGGAATGTTATTGTTTTGGGGAGTTCATGACTCACTATTGTTCTATGTGGCCTTCAAGACGAATAATTTGAACTTTGAAATATTCACAGTTCTGTGTGTCTACAAGCTCACATATATAATGATAATTCTTGCCCAACTGTAATCTTTTAATCGACTCAATAGAAATATTGCAATGTATACCATCAAACTTCGTTATAGTGGTGGTGTGTGGTGTTTGTCTGAAAATTTCATAACTGCTATAGTGAGATATTGTTATATATGTATACTAACATTTGACATTCAAATCTCATTTAGCTGTTTTATGTGTCATGAAGAAAGAATGTATTTGGTCGATAGTTAGTACAGTAATACCAAGGACATAAAGCACTTACTCCCTCCGTCCTATTTTACCCATCTCAAATTTCCTAATCTGGTGTCCCATTATAATTTTTTTTTTTTTTTTTCATATTTTACCCTTTGCATTAATTAGTATTTTTCCTTCAAATTAAAATGTAAACATCATTTAATAGGGATACTATGATAAACTATTCATATTATTTATTATTTTTCTTAATAATTGTGTCATCCTAATTTGGGACGAGTAAAATGAGACGAAGGGAGTATTAACAAATTGAACCATGTCTAGAATCAAATATATAGGGCAGGGGGCTTTGTTTCTGACTTCCAGGCACTAATTTTCAAGTCAAAAAAGATGGATATACGCAAGGGATCACACTAAACTAACAAGAGGGGCTCTCGGTAATTGTCCTGGAATTTATTGGACAAAGGCACAACTTAATTTTTAAATCATAGACAAAGGCACAACTTAATTTTTAAATCATACTCCCTCTCTCTCAAATTACCTATCCCAAATTGGAATGACATATTTATTAAGAAAAATAATTAATAATTTATCATAATATTCCTATTAAATGATGTTTATATTTTAATTTGAAGAAAAAATAAGTATAAATAACATAAATACCAACCCTTTTGGAAGTAATTATCTTCTCTGCCACTTTTTTAATTACTTTACTCTCTCTCCCTATTAATATGCATAACATAACCGACACATACATAGCATTCTGTGTATATGTTGAAATTTTTGTAATATGTTTAGGGAGTTGAAATTTTTTGTAATATTGAAAACATAAGTTGTGTATTTGTATATTGTTTAGAAAAATTAACTAATGCAAAGGATAAAACATGAAAAAAGAAAAAATTGTTTCTTCTTAATTAATGAAAAAAGACAAGTAAAATGAGAAATCAAATTAGAAAATTTGAGACGGAGGGAGTATACCCCACTAAAATAAGAGAGAAATTGCTTCGATGATAAGCACGCACCCTCTCTGACCTTTACTTTTGAGGTTGATTTCAAAATAATACCAAATATTGGTTAGTAATCTTCCTGGTTATGTCTTCAACTAGTATAATTTTAACACCTAAATTTGGAGTAAAATTCTTGGTAATATGTATCAACTAATTAATCAGCAAGGATGACTGATCATGTATCAATTGATCAGAATGATTGTTTCCCTTGTGTGTGGTGAGAGAAATGAAAGGTGATTGCACATGGTTATACAAGAGACTAATTCGACATTTGGCACATAACACAATCTAAAAGATTTCTTTTTCCATTTCTCGAAATATGGCTCAACTCGGCCATAAATTTATCTCTACACATAAATCAATCCTAAGTGCCTACCTCAAAACGGAGCTTCCTACGGACACCACCACCGAGCAAGGTCAAAAATCTCAAATTTCATTTCTGCCATGCTCTCTCCTTTCACCACTAATAATATACAAGTAACATGGACTCCATTCCCAGGATGATCGAACTGCAAGAAAAAACCAGGTATCATATGCAACAGGTGGTTGAATATGTCAACGCTTGCTTAAACTGTGATCTCTGTTCTTGGAACTCCAGGCTCCATCTCCAAACACCTCCTCAATCATAGAGCAGGTTGGTAACAAATCAACTTCATCTTTAGCGCAGCTTAAGTACCCAATGTCCCATTCTTTACCATTAGATGGCTCCATCACAAAATCATGCCCACTGCCAATGCCAACACCAGAAAAATGACTTGCCCAGTGCTTAAAATTGTCAGACTTCACATGTGGTGGTTCTGAAGCAGCCCCAGCCGCATGAGTGGTACATGAGCTATCGTGAACATCATGGCCACCCACTTCATTTGAATGGTGTGTGTATATAGGCTGAATATTGTGCCCACAACTGTTGTTATTATCAATCAATTTATCAGGACATGGTTCTGACATATTAATCAGGTCTTTCCTCCTGCTAAAGTTTGTAGCCTCATAATCTTCCAAGGTTGCAACACCAGCTTCCTCATCATGCGTTTGCTTTTCATTGTGACCAGGAGAATTTTGATATATTGGTGACTCAACCACAGAATCCTCATCTTCATCTGTCATTTTAGCTCCCGTAGCAACAACATCGTCATCGATCTCCTGCCATTCATCATTATCACTGTCTATATTTAAAGGGTCAAACCTGTTCTGCTTGGCACGCTTGCGCAACATGAAGACATTAAAATAATAGCTAACGAGATCTCTCCTGCTCCTTGAAGGAAATTCAACAGCAAGGTGGTTCCAAAAATTCTTGCCTACTGCTGCAGGATTGGAAAATACAACCTCATGAAATAATTCCTCTTCCTCTCCACTCCATTTCCCTGTCACTACCTCTCCCATATCATAAAAACCCAAACTAAGGAATGTTTCCTGACCCAAAGCTTCCTTAAGTTTCTCCTTTGCTTCCATGATGTGCAGTCGAACACATCCAAAGGAACCAGCATCTTCACAGGAGCACTCAATTTTTCCTGCTCCAACGTTCTCATCATGGTCTGCAGGTAAGTCCAATTTAGGCATTGGAATGATACATGTCCCGGCAAGTTTATTTTCTTCACCACGGTGATCCACAAAATCAGATTCTTGTTCTTGAGATGAAAGATTCAGGTTTTCTTGAGTGCTCTCCCTCAAGGATATATTTTTACTATCATATGCACCCCATTCTGGCAATTCAGCTTGGAAATCTGATCCAATGGGGACCAACTTTCGAGGAGGATTGCTCAAAAGAGGGGAATAGCCCTCCATTGGATGAATAACAACACTGAATGGAGGATCAATATTGTAAAATTCTGAAGCCGTCAATACGTGAAAGGGTGCCTCGGACCTGATGTCTTCTTCGCTGGTGCTGCTAGTGGCCCAAGAAGAGTTTGAAGCAGAGCCATGAATGTTCGTCTCAACTGCTTTCTCAGAAGAAACAGGAACTTCAGCCACATCGCAACTATCAGGTCTGTTGTCAGTGGAAGCTTCGAATTTTGAAAAATTCTCCCCATCTCCACCTATCAAAGACCATCGATTAAGATCATCCAAAAATAAGGAACCCACAAATTAATTCACATCCAAATGTGCTGCTAAAAGAGCAACTTTCTAATGACAAGCCACTCGCCAAGAGTATATAAAGTTTGAGTAACTAAGCAGCAAAGACAACACAAGGCATTTCAGAAATTTGACATAATAACCTCTTCCTAACCTGAAGTGTAAGAGTTAGGAGCCACTGATTCACACGGAAACTCTAAAAAGGAAACTAGCTGACTACTTGGTTCTACATGTCTCGGTTGCTTCGATGAAACCTCATACAACTTTTCTTCACCATACGGTCTTTTTTGCACCATATTTAACTGCAAAAGTTAAATAAGGTGTTAACAAGATTCAGAAAAACGATTCAGATACATATATCGATGCAAACAATTCCTAAAATGAAATCTTTTTAGTCATACGTAAATACATCATTAAGAATTTCCACTTAAAGATAACAACTTCGATAACACCAAAATAAAAAAGAATTGACACTAACAAAATACTGCATGTATAATAAAAATTAATGTTACGACAACAGAAACTAAACTATCAATAGCACAGTAGTAAAGAACAAGATCAAAAATAAGAACACCCATAAGGCAATAAGCTAAGTAGCGCGGACTCTTCACTCTTAATGCCGGCACCGATGTCGGATTCTTCAAATTTACAGTACTTCTTAAGAATCCAACTAACTAGCACAGTTTAGCTTGTTTAGAAAGCGAGAAACACAGATAATAATAAGAAGAAAAACAAATATAGACAAGACTAGAAATTGTTGGACTGTCAGGTAGACATAAGTAAAGAATCTAAGTAATAGTTGAAAAGGTTGTCACTTGCAGGGGCAAAGGGGACAGTAATCATTTGTCTAAGTTTATACTTTGTGACACGTGGCACATGTATAGTGAAAATGGAGTGGCTCAGAAAGCTTTATTACTGACTTATTATTATTGATTATTGATAATAATAATAATAATAATAATTAAAAAAAAATCTTCAATTAAAAAATAATTAATTTTTTTGTCTAAACTTTACATGTGCAAAATTTATAAAAAAAAAAATTGTTTCAATAAACCCAAAATTTAAGAAGTCTTGGTAAAATTAAGCAAAAAAATCTTTCGATTTGAGCTAAAATTACAATCAATCGACAGTCGGATCCAGAAATCGGATGAAATATTATTTGATTAATTGCAATTTAATAAAAAAAAAAAAAAAAAAAAAAACTAACCCTAGATCCGCAAATTCAGATCTAGATTATAAAAAAACTTTAAAAATTCAAAAATCCAAATCGAGCAGAAATTGATGCGATGTATCAATAAATTAAGCTGATTAAACCAAAAAAAATCCTCAAAATTTAAAAACGATTAAACAGACCAATCTTTGTTCTTTTCCAAGAAATCCAACGATTAAATTCAAAATAAGGATATAAATCGAATTAATTTCATGAAATGATGGAAGAATCGAACAGATCTGATGAAGAGAAGGGTAGATCTGAAACCCTAACCTGAGAATTCAATTTCCAAACAGATAGGGGCAAAAAAGGTATCAATGGATAGAGAATGAATCGAATTAGAAGAATCTGAGTTTGATTTGATAGTTGAGAAGGAAAATGGAGGTCGATTGAAGGGGAAGAAGATGAGAAATTGGAATTGGGGGAAATTTTTGGTTGACGAGAAAATAGAGGGTAAAGGTGGGTCAGTTATTGATGTGTCCGAAATAGTAACGTGGGTGGTCAAAAAAGGGCTCCGTAATTACAGCTAATTACGACAAATGCCCCTAGTTTTGGAAATAATTGCTGCGCCCACTAGGTGATTTAGATTTATGTGGGTCAAATCTGTGGGCTTAAAGAGTTTGGAAAACAAGTGATAGTGACATGTAAGTACGTGCCAAATTCTATCAATAAGTGAAGAGTGGGTTCGAGATGGATAAAGTGTACTTAAATCTCATCATTTTTTAGAAAGAATAAAAAGGTTAGTTTTAAAAGATTTTTGACTTAAATAATATTTATATAAAAATATAAAAGATATAAAAAATAACAAGAAAAACATAACATACCAAAAAAAAGTAGTAACTATAATTAATTAATATGATAATTGAAGCAAAATAAATAACTACGAATAACAAAGATGGTAAGATAGGCCAATTATGATACAAATGCTGCTATTGTTGGTAAAAGAATAAAATGGGAAACAAATGCAATGCACTGTGAGTGTGACCTATCCTGCTAAGAAATGAGATGACGCTCAATCACTTATAAAATAATTATAAGAAAATTTCTATTATAAGCATTTATTGATATTTAGTAAAAATAATAAACGGTATATGTGATACCATTTGATTAGACATTCTATAACTTCTTATTTAAGATAATTATATAATTATCACTTATAAGATAATTATAAGTAAATTTCTATTATAAGTATTTATTGATGATTTAGTAAAAATAATAAATAATATATGTGATATTATTTGATTAGGCATACTGTAACTTCTTATTTAAGATAATTACATAATAATCACTTATAAGATAATTATAGGTAATTTTCTATTATAATAAGCATCTAGTGATGATTCAGTAAAAAAAATAACTAGTATATGTGACACCATTTGATTAGGTATAAAATAAAGAAATAAATCTTCTTCTTCTTTTAAATTTATGATTTAAATAAATCTTAGACATTAGTGCAGCTATAGATTATTTCATTGAAGATAAAATAAAAAATTTTAAATTACGTTTTTTCTAATTATAAAAGGTGACATGAAAATGAGAATTTTAAAGTAAAGTTATTTCTAATCATATTATAGAAAGATATCATTCTTTTTTAGATTAATTATATGAAAATATATCGACATAAATTGAACAAAAAAAGTAACTTATTATTAGATGTCCAATAATCCTCAATAATGTGAAAAATATTTACATCTTGTGTATAATTTAAACTCTTTTCTAGAGTGTGAGAAATATTTTTAATGTTCTACCTTTTTCAAATATAATTTTTTTTGTCACAATTGACATGAAATTCTTTCTTTTTTAGTCAATATCTTTCTACTTACTTCAGATACTTGAAGCTTCCTGAAAATAACTTGTATATTAATTTGTACTTACACGTTGTTTTTGTCCTACTCAATCTGAACTTTTTAAAATTTCTAAAGTCTGCCTCCAAACCTCCAATCTGACTTTACCATCACGTGTCTCGTTAATCAAATTATGTCATCGACAAATAACATACACCGCAACTCTTCTTCTTGATGAATATATGTTGCATCGATTCATCCATCACAAATGCAAATAGAAATGAGTTGTTGATCCCTAGTGTAATATCATCTCGACTAGAAAGTACTTTGAGTCTTCTTTCACTATCCTTATTCGCATCTTGACTTCATCATACATATGCTTAATTGACTTAATATACGCCCCAAAGACTTTATTGTAAGTTTTTTCTAGATCAACTAACATCATATATAAATCTTTTTTTCTTTCTCCATATGTTGTTTCATTCTCCTCCTAATTATATGTACAGATATTATAGTTAAACACTCTGACATATATTCAAATTGATTTTGCTAACCTTGGGGTTTCTAACTTTTTCATAAACAAACATTCACTATATGTGGTAAAATAGACATTCACACATTTATTATATATGGTAATATGTTTATAACAGTCCCCCTTGAATGTCTAATTGATAGATAATGTGCCTCGTTAGTGATATATTTACTAAAAAAATTCTGTGGGAAAAAAATCTAGTGAAGGAAGAGTACACATTTCTAACAATACGCATATAGGTTGCCTCATTAAAAACCTTACAAGAAAAATCCAGTGGAATAAAACCTCGTAAGGAAAAAAGAGTACAATGCATATTAACCCTCCTAATGAGAATATCCTTGAACCTTTGCACCCCGATCTTGTGCACCATCTTCTTGAAAGTTGCAGTTGGAGGAGACTTGGTGAATAAATCAGTCACATTGTCACTTGAACGAATTTGTTGCACATTAATATCATCATTCTTTTGTAGCTTGTGTGTATAGAAAAGTTTTGGCGAAGTGTGCTTTGTCCTATCTCTTTGAGTCCTTCCTTAAGTTGTGTTGTGCATGATGCATTATCCTCATATAAAATCATGGGTACTTTGTCACATTTCAAACCATATTTTTCTCGAATGAGATGTATCATGGACCTCAACCACACACACTTCGGCTTGCTTCATGAATAGCTATTATCTTAGCATGGTTCGATGAAGTGGTTACAATAGACTGCTTTTTATATCTCGAAGATATAGCAGTACCCCCACATATGAACACATAGCTTATTTGTCACTAAGCATTATACGGGTCAGATAAAATACTCAGCCTCGGTATAATCAACAAGATCGGGACTATAATATTTAGAATAGAATAAGCTCATACGTTTGATCTTATTTCGTGTCTCCTAGTAGGAGTAAAACTATACCTTGCTAACATCGACAGACTATATCAGGTCTTGTAGTATTTACAAGATACATTAGTACTCTAATTACACTAAGATATATAACCAATTCAATTCGGTATATTTCTCATTCCAGCAAATAATCTATTGTTTTTTAAAACTCTCCAAGAGTTTCAATAATTTTCAAGTTATAAATTTATGCAATATAAGGATTATAGATAAGCTTCCCAGAAACTTTTATATGCTTCAACATTTTGAATCCTTAAAGTTTTCATATAAATTTTGTCAAGTAATAATATTCAATATTTCATGTATGACATCTTCAAGTGTCTGGACTGCAAATCAAATAAGGTTTGTGCTTCCAAGATGCATCCTTTTATGTCACTTGATAAAGGTTTCTACGCAATGGCAGAGCCAGGATTGAGACCAAGGGGGTTCATAAGTGAATATACGAACTAACCGAAGGGGGTTCGACATCTACTATATATACATAAACAATAATTTTAACCATGTATATATAGTATAATTTTTTATCGAAGGGGGTTACCTTATATGTAGCTCTGTCCCTGTTTCTACGTAACATATTTAAATATACGTAGAATTCAAATTCTCATAATCTTTAATAATATTGCGCCAATATTGTATCAAAGTTATTATTGATGATATATCATTTCGAATCGATTCGCAATGTGACATAACATTTTGAAATCTCATTACTTTATTATTTTCAGGTATTTGAACCTCTCATAAGGTTTCATGAAGTGTTATGTCGTAGGCTTTTCAATAGTACATTGTCTCCTTGTTATGATCATTTACTCCTTTTTCTTTTTCAAGAATTTTTGCTTTTTGAATCGATTGATATACCATGTTTCATACATGTAGTAGAGTTTGTCCTTCAGGGATATCTAATTGGAGCACTTACAGCTAAATACAACAATAATCTTTGGGTTAGCAAATGCTCTTAGCATTTGAACTTAAATTATCCTTTGAATGAGGATCATATTAATGATATTTTACAACACATTTCTTAGCTATTTATTATCTCCTCCTCATGCTAGGAAAACTGACATACATCTCAATTTACTTTAGAGAATCCATCTTTGTGCATCATGGTATATCCGTTAATCGTATACCACACATCAAACGTTTTTAGATGGAATATTTGATTCATGACATTGAATCAATTGAGAGAGAAGAAATAATCATAATCTATTGGTCTAATGCATACAAGTACTATTGTATGCAATATATCATATTTTAGACCAACACATGAAGCTTTGTTCTCATAAACAATGGTTCAACTATTTATCGAAGACATCCAATGTAAAATCAACATTATCAAGATGACTTGTCTTGATTACACAATCTGAAAATCATGCTCTTAACTCAATTTATATTGAGCAAGTAGCTTTATGAATATCAAACTATAGGTTGACAATAAACGTATAAGTGATCATCTTATATCGATGCATCTTAATAGATCATGTGACAGGTGAATGGGCCCATTTTCACCTTTATACTTTCCAGATTTAAGGGGTTCAATCCCAATATTAGTTGGTCCAACCAACTTATCATGAGAACAAACAACATGAATAATTCTTGAAGAATCTTCTAATTCTTTATTACATATCCAATACTCAATATGCACATCTTCGAGATGTCATAATCGTTCATGTCAACTTATGAACTTGTTTGTACTAGTAAACTCTAAGTTTACAATGATATGTGATTTTGCTTTAGTAAATTTTAGATTTACTATTACATGAATAAATTTCAGATTTACTACTTTAGAAGTAGATTTCAAAATAACTCTTCTCAATTATTCAACCTCTTTCGAAGGTGAGTTGTGATACCATCACAATCAACTGCATGTTTGCATTAATAAGCTTCTCATTTTCCATGAATGGAATATAATCGTGTCTTGAGCCTATCAAATTATGATAGCTTATAGCCTATTTTTAGATATTGCTAATTCAGGAGCAAATCGAGGTATACATATGGTTGTAGTGAAATTTTCTCTAACATATCTTATAATCATAATAAGCGTGTGAAAATATTATCACTTTTGATGATTATTATCATATTATCCTGTAATACCCCACATTTTGGACTAGAATGAAACTCTGTCATTCCTATGCGTAGATGTTTCAAAAGCCTCGAATCCTATGTAAATTTAGTGCGTTAATCAATTATGTAGTGTGGGAATCTATTTGTGCATGAATTTAGATCATATAGGTCCCCTAACTCAAGTACAAGTCGAAAGCTTTCCTATCATTCAAGTTTTAGTGAGCGTCAAAACTTGGGTTAACTTCAATCGACCATAACTCATTTTATATGAAGAAATGGGTGGCTTACTATATATCAAATGAAAGATCTTTGAATTAGATTTCCAACGATACCAATTTCACCCAAATCCGATATCTGAGCAAGGAGTTATGCCAATTTTACTCCGATATGTCAGGCTGGAAAACTGAGTGAGGACATTTGTGATAAGCCGTCACGCCCGTGACAGCCTATCACCAATGTCGTCAGCCCTGGGCAGATTTTCACCCCCAGTGACGACATTTTGTG
>NC_061116.1:209384998-209443770 GCF_002878395.1 Capsicum annuum | reverse complement strand
AACGAAGGTAAAGTGATTGAATAAATACAATGTACAGGTTTTCACAAGTTCTAGTAAGTGTGGTCCACTCCTATTACGATTTATTCACTTGTTTCTGATTTCTATTGAGCTCCTATATCATATGTGATTATCTATAGCTTTACATACTCAGTACATATTTCGTACTGATGTCCCCTACGGGGGACCTGCATTTCATGCTGCAGGCACAGGCACCTCAGCTTATACACCGCATAAGTAGGAGCCAGGATATCCAGCTATTTTTGGTGAGCTCCAGTTTGCTTCGGGGTTTTCCGTGTCATATCCAGTCACTTTTGGTATTGTATAGAAGTTAGTTATATGGAGAGGTGTGTCCCGACCTTAGTTAAACTCTTTGTATTATCTAGAGGATTTGTAGACCTAATGTACAGTTAAGGTGGTGTTTTGTTAATAGACGTGATGGCTCCAACGGCCAAGTATTGTATATACATATATATGTGTGCTCGAGCTTATACAGGTGATTATTTCCTTTTATATGCGACATGATGCTGTCCGAATTTCGGGTTGTCATAGAGGTATGCATGGGAAGTATAAGGTTATGAGCTGGTTCTCTCGGGCCTCCTCGGTTATGGGTGTCAGTCCGCCCCAATAGGATTTGAGGCGTGACATATACACTAATACTACATTCCCTCAAGAATGGAGCAAGTTGTCAACTTTCAGATTTATCAGATATTGCTACCAAATTCAGAAGTTCATGGAATTGAGCATATTAATGAAATATGTTTCATGACTTTTCACCAAACACCCATTTTTTTGCCTTAGCCATCATAATATCATCAATATGTGTATTGAGATTGAAATTCAATATCTTATCCATATAAAGACGTCTTAGGCTATAACTCGATGAGACTTGAATTCAACATTTTATCATTATGGTGCATTGGAACTTTAAACCCAATGTCGTACCCTCTTAATGAGATGAGACTTAAAAATTTATCATCATATCTTTTAACAATATTGTTATTCATGAACAAATTTAAAGCATAAGTAGTTCCAACTCAATCATTTTTTCTCAAATCCAACAATAATTATAGCATTAGTAGCAAAAGACAAATAACATAAGAAGTTACTAACCTTGAAATTACCTTTTGATTTATAATCTCACTTTGTTTGACAGAGTCTCGTGCTGATAACGTGTTATGAAATATAAATCAAAGTAGAAAAAAAATAGAGAGAGGAGAGTAATTTTTCTTTGAGGAGTTCTTGAGGGGTTAATTATAATGAAGGAAAAGTCCTTTATTTATGAAAAAAATTAACCTTAGGGTGTCTAACTTTTTCATAAATAGACATTCACTATTTATGATAATATATTTATAACAATATGAGTATTGAAGTAGTAATAAAAATAATATTTTATTAGACAAAAAGATATTCTTTCTTTGGTAGTTCATCCCACACCGCAACCAGAGAGGAGAAGTGGGCAAATGCAGTGGTATAAAATATGGGCTGGGCTAACTAGAAAACTTACATACGTGGACGGGGTCAATGGGCGGTCATGAAGGCTCATGGCCTAGGCTGGTCACCTCCATTGCACTTAGTAGAGGTGCCTGCCTAAGGTCGGCTCAAGTAGTCGAGCCTACGTCATAATTTGTGACAGTGGGGGCTTGTGTCTGCACGGCCCCTACCCAAATCTAAGTTCAATATTTGTAATTTCTATGCCTAACTTTTTGCACTAGCCCGAATTTCTTGTGTTGTGCAAGTGCAACAAGAAAGTCTAGTCAAAACTTGCCAAACTGAATTAGCTAGAGGGACTAATTAACTGTACTACAGACCTAAAAGAAGAAATAAAGGTCTAGTCTAGAATATAGTTAGCACCCGTGTGATTTAATCTATGGATCTAAGAAGTTGGAATTGTTTACTTTCATTCCAAAAAAACAAAAGTTATCATACCACCAGTTCATGGAAAAAAGCAACTGTGAAGTTTGAAACCTATGGAGTATGACAATGACTATTAGACTCATGTTTCTTCATTGAAATAATATATGGAGTTGCAATAAGAAAATGGTCAACCTGATCAAAACATGTCATATTTATATAATATAAAGTAATCATAATACCATTAAATGGGCTGCTGAAGTTCACATACAAAAAACAAGATAAAAAGAGTTGCAGTTTAACCATACTACTGGGTAACAGAAGTTCTATGCTTGAGTGGAAAAGACAGGAATTGGGATTAAAAAAAAAAAAAGGGATTTTGCTCTTATGATCCCAGGGGAAAGGGAACATTAACTTCCTTATGCCACAGCAGGCATATCCTTGAGCCATCCATCCAAAGGTTTCCCAATGGAGTAGACGATGAACCCGATATCTCTGAGCTTCTGCACATTAACAGTGTTCCTTCCATCAAACACAAATGCAGGCTTTTCCATGTTATCATAAATCCTCTTGAAATTTAGAGTCTTGAACTCATCCCACTCGGTCAAAAGACAGAGGCCGTGAGCGCCTTTTGTGGCCTCATAAACATCCCATACAACATTGAGGTGCTTAATCACAGTGGGGCTCATTGGCTGGAGGTGAATTGGATTATCCCAATCAAACTTATTCATTGATAGATCCTTTCGGATTTGATCCTCGGTGACTTGTGGATCATATATGCTCAAGTGAGCATTGTCTCCCAATAGGCCTTTGCACACATCAATTGCTGGTGTCTCCCTGGTATCACCTGTGTCTTTCTTGAAAGCAAATCCAAGGATAGCAATCTTCTTACCTGAAACTGTGTTGAACATAGAGGAGACAACTCGGTTAACAAACCGATTCTTTTGGTAGTCATTCACCCTAATCACTTGTTTCCAGTAACTGGCAACTTCTTGAAGACCATTGCACTCACAGATGTAAACCAAGTTGAGAATATCCTTCTGGAAACAAGAACCACCAAAACCAACACTGGCATTGAGGAATTTTGGTCCGATTCTTGTGTCCTTACCAACAGCATGAGACACCTGTGTAACATCAGCTCCAGTTGCTTCACAAAGAGCTGACATTGCGTTAACTGATGAGATCCTCTGGGCTAAGAAGGCGTTTGCAGCGAGCTTTGAGAGCTCGGCTGACCAAAGATTGGTGCAGATGATTCTGTCTTTAGGCACCCATTGAGCATAGACTTCCTTCAGAGCCTGAATTGCCTTTTGCCCATCAGGGGTGTCTCGCCCTCCAATTAGTACGCGGTCTGGATTAAAAAGGTCCTCAATAGCAGTTCCTTCAGCAAGAAATTCAGGATTCGAAAGAATTTGGTACTTGACTCCTTTGCTGTTATGCATGAGTATTTTCTCAATTGCCTCGGCTGTTTTCACTGGAACAGTTGACTTCTCAACGACAATCTTGTCATTCTTTGACACATCAGCTATCATTCGGGCAGCACTTTCCCAGTATGTAAGATCTGCTGCTTTCCCAGCTCCAAGGCCTCGAGTTTTCGTTGGAGTGTTAACAGAAACAAAGATGATGTCTGCTTCAGAGACATGCTTCTCAACTTCAGTGCTGAAGAAAAGATTCTTTCCTCGGCATTGTTTCACTATATCTTCAAGTCCTGGCTCATAAATAGGCAGCTGATCACTGTTCCAGGCCGCGATACGGGCAAAAGCTATATCAACAACAGCCACTTCAATTGCAGGGCACTTGAAGGCAATGACTGCCATAGTTGGTCCACCAACATATCCAGCTCCAATGCAGCAAATCTTCACCATTCTTTCTGCAACATAAGAAAATAAATGCAAGACTTAATGTTCCCGAATAACAATAAGACTAATCAAAGAAATTCAGCTATAATCCTCACTAAAATCTTAAAAGAAAATTTTCCTGTGAGTGCTGTCGAGAGGTCTAGACGAGCCTAAGTTGAGCAAAATTGACAGTGAGGATTCATATAGTCGACTACAACTTGTTTGGATTTAAGTTTAGTTGTTGTTATTCTTGTTGTCTAGAGGTACATCTTCACACACACACACACTTGAAATGAGAACCAAATGTTGCCTATTTTACCAATAAGTCATATTCCATAAAACATCTCTTTCCAACTGTCCAATTAGAAAACAACGTCTTCTACAACTGTCTTAATCAACCTCCTTAACTAAATTTCTGACTAAACATAAATAGAGACATCAAATAAAACTGTTTTCTTGACTTTCTAGTCCAAATAAAAAGGTTACATCTTAATATAAATACTCATAATTATTCAACATCAGTTGACAAGGACAGTTTTAACCAGGCATAAAGGAATTTCACAACAGAACAATGAAGAACATGAAATAACACCACCTTATTATCAATGCACTGAACACAAACAGGAAATAACAGAAAGTTACCTCAAGGATTTTCTTCTTGAAAAGGAAAAGAAAAGATGGTTTTGATTCTCTTTTGTAATGCTGTTATAAAAAGGAGCCAAAAACCTTGTGTTATGGTGCAAAGACTTCTACAGACCACCATACATATATATAGGCTATGGTCCAAGCTAAAAACTAAGTAAAGTGCCAAAAGTCAAACTTTGAAGTCTGGTGTGGAACATTCAACAAGTTTTCAAGAGGTACCTTTCTGTAACAAACAAGGAAGGGGAACTCAACTAACTATATCAATGGTTAAAAAAAAAAAAAAAAAAATCTGCATTACCACATCTCTTTGAAACTTCAATGATATCAGGGAAAAATTATAAAGGGGATAAACAATATTTTCATAAAAGTAAAAAGTCTAAATTTGCAAGAGAATTTTCAAAATGATCCAAATCTGCCCTCCTTTAATAGTTGGTGTCAAATATATCAATGTCGTTGCAAGATCAGTCCAAATAAACAAGGATCCGTTTGGCTTCCTTTTTTATCAATGTCTCACATCATATCTAGCTTCCTTTTTTATCAATTTATTAAGTAGGACTTTATTTGCAATAAATTTTCAAGAATATTCAAACTCAGTCTAAAAGGATGTCAAAAACAATTTCCTTTTTAACAAATAAACCAGTTTAATTAACCAAAGGGAAATCAAAAAGTGAAAAAAGGTAGAGGGTGTGCAGTTTCATGTGAAAACTAAATCAAGAAAATTATTTTTTTATTACAAATATGGCATGAAAAAAGAAGCTTGAAGCTTCAGAAAGAATGTGATCATAATTCATATGGCTGGTTTCAACAGGTCATTGAGTAACATCAAAGAAAAATATTAATTATATATACGACAATGTATTAAATATAGTTGAGAAAAGAAAAAAAGATCAAGAAACAAAATCATTATTAAAGAGCTTAATTTAAAGGCAACACAAAGTTAAGATTAACATGTTGGTACCTGATTAAATGGCCTTGTTTTAGCAACAAAAAATTGGTGCACCACAAAACTGAATTTCACTAAAATTTATTTTTTGCTTTCTACTTTGTTCTTATGGTGTTTGAAATGAAAATGAAATGTAATTTATAGAGGAGAAAATAAAACTACTCACCAAAATCTTTAAGGTAAGTAAATTTAGAATTTATAAATTTGTTTCCAACGTTGTATAAGTTTTAATCAGATTCAAATTATTTCAATTGAAGCAACTGATTATGATGCATAAAGAATTTTTTCAACTATAATATAAGAAACCTCTCCAAAATAATTAGCTAAAGATGAGTTGGACTATATATGATTACCTAGATATGATGGTCGTTTTAATCACTTTTAAATAAGATGATGACCAAATTGAAAGATTTTTAGTTACTATATTTATTATAAAGTAATGAAATTTATAGTACCAGATTTCATAAATTGATGAGATGTGAATTTAGACTTTTCCTTTCATTGTGTACCTTACCTATATACATGGCCAATTTTCAATCCAAAAAATGGTGCATGTAAATTTATGATAATTCCGTAAAATGAAATATTTTACTTATATATATTTTTTGGAAATTGATCTAATGTTACGTGTTGGTCTCCAATACTTATGAAAAGATCGAATATTGCATTTGATTGAATGTTGAATTATTTATCTCCACGACAAGGAACGATTCTCACTTAATTTAAATTTATTTTTCTCTTCTTTTTTGAAGTGGTATATCATATTCTAAAAATTCTAAATTCACTATAATTAGATTAGGCATCAATTGTATTGGGTGGTTATTCTTGACCAGTTCTAAACCTAAGTCTAGGTTAATGCAATTGACAATATAGGGAAAATGTTTACCCACTTTGAATAACAAACTAAGATGGTCAGCATTAGTTAAAATTTGAGATTAGTAATGTTTGTATTTTATTCTTTCCTCGTTTATGAATTTTGAAGTGTTCTATTAATATTTGACATCGTTTTTTATATTTTAACAGTGCTGATATTATCAAGTAATGTATGTCGTTTGATCATAAGATTCGGAACTTAATTTCAAGTTCTGATTTGTAATCAAGACTTGTTTATAAAAATTACACAAAAATTCAACAAATAGAATTTTAAATTTTAGATTTTAATTTAATTTATTTCTTAAAATATAGACTTGACCCCTATAAATTTTATATTTTGTGAAAACGAAAAGATTCATCATACAAAATTTGGGAAAAAAAAAAGGGATTATTCATATCATGTGAAAAAAATATCTTGAATAATTACAAGTAGTTATTACTATTATTGGTCTTTTGCTGGACGAGTGAATAGCTTAGAAGATTTTCAAACTCTTGCCTATTACCATTATGTCCAGGGGTATTCACAGTTTGGTTTTTAATAAATCGAACCGTGAATCAAATCAAATCGATTTAAAAACTCAATATTTAATTATATTTGATTTTAAATTTTAAAAAACGATATTTATATGATTTGTTTTGATTTTTCTCTAAAATAAGTGACAAGATAACTGAATCGATAAAATATATATATATATATCTATCTAGTTGACAGTTATGAGATTCTAAATGATTTTCGCATTTTGAATGACAAATGATACTAATTGTGAAAATAATAGCTTGAGTCTGTGATTTTATAGGTGAGTTTTATTATTTTATAGATAATCATTAATTTTGAATTTTCTTTTTGATCCCTATTGAACAAGAAATTTATGCGTTCACTATTTGAGGAGTTTTTCATATCGTTCTCTTATATATAGTTTTTAAAGATTTTTTTAAAAGCGTTCATATGATGTTATTTCTGGTTTTGCCTAAGTATAACTCTGGTTTTGCCTAAGTATAACATCGGGTTGACATATTGTTTTCAAGATTGGGCTGCAACTCCTGATTGAAATTTCATATGTTGGAAAAGATTTGTTTTTTCAAAATTTCAACTTTTATCATTAGCTAAAGTTATAAATTAAAAAAAAACTAAACTGAAAAGAATCAAATTCACAGTTATTTTTTTGCGTTAGTTTGGTTTGATTTTAGAAATTTAAAAACCAACTAAGTTAATTTGATTATGATTTTAACCAATAACCGACTCATAAACACTTCTAATTATGTCCATTTATTTTTAATTTTTATGACATATTTTTCTTTATAATTTATTTTAAAAAGAAATGTGACTTATCTATAATTAGAAAATCTTTTAGGAGATCTAGTTGTCCTATTTAGGCATGTGCTCCATAAGTGATGGAATCACATTTGATTTTCTCCCTTCCATCTTTCTTTGTTCACGAGTAAATTCTCTAAATAGTCACCCATATTTAAAAATTTACCTAATAATATTACTTTTATTTTTTGAGAACCATAATATCATCCAAATATTTCTATTTTTTCCTCAAAATATATTTGAAATAAGATCAACATCATTCTTTCTCCTAATAGAATACCATGTCACATTATTATTTTTTTTTAACAATATAATGAAAGATTATTTATGTCTCTATAAGCAACAACTTCTTTCACATATTCAATCAAAGCATTTACCTAATTTTTGAAGACTTTAAAACTGCAGCGGTGAATAAGTGTACATGTTGTTATACTTTCAATAGTCCAATATATTATTTTTTGTACAAGAATCTAGTTACTTCAATTTTATAGGAAAATTCTTTATTCTCGATTTCATTCACGAGTATTTGCATGAACGTCAACTTCTCTTCATACAAAAATTTAGCCTTTCTCTTATCAAGAAAAAAATTAAATTAATTCTTTGAAGCTAATCAAGAAGATAAAACATAACAGATTTTCTTCACTGTCTTACCAAAATATATGCACAAAATTACACAAAATGAAGTTGGTGTTCCTAGGATCATGAACGACCCTCAAAATTTGTTGTTAACTTAATAGTACTATAATGAGTTACATCAGTCAATAGATGAGACACCTCATTTCCATCTCTTTGATAGAAACTATTCATTGGAGAACTTTTAAAATCTAATGCAGGAGATGATGAAACAAGCATATGCTAAAGGGTACTTGATTATGTACTGCAGTAATGCTTTATATAAAAATCAGTGATCGATCATATCAGCAGTTTGCACAAGCAGTTTCAACGAAGTTGCGTATGCATCAAGGCTTTTGATTTAATGAAGTTTTCTATTCAGCCGTCTTTATATCATGTCAACAGTTATTTAATTGATGGAATTAGTAATCACCTATGGTGGGATAATTAATCGTTGGATTAATTATCCTTGAATAACTTACTCTAGGTATTCTCAACCAAATAACCCCTTAAGAGTAGATGCCTCCCATGTTTTGCATAGACTATAGACACAAACAGATAACGCAAGTTCAAACAACAGAATATCCCATTTAAAAACAAGCAAAAAAAAATAATCTTAAATTCAAATTATTTCACAGTTTAAAATTCAAAGATTAAAAAAAATTAAAGTTTAGCTCGTGATGATCTCTTTGGTCAACATCAAATTAAAGGTATACATCGGCTGGGGATACAATTCATTCTGCATATTCATTAATTTATTTATCGAAGAACCCACATTTTTTCTCAACGAACTAGAGGATTCCATGTTAAATGTTGCCTTAGAACCCTAGAGAACTTTTTCAGGTAGAAAATTTGCCTCTTTATAATTTTCTTCTCGGGTAAAAGATTTGGTGGTTTAAAAAGTTAAAAAACTTATTATTAAAAAAAATGTGACATGGCATCCTATTAGGAGAGAGAATGATGTTTTTTTTTGGTAAAATAGAAATGCATTAAATTAGAAGGTTAGTTACAAGCCAGATCTAGTCTGGTACAAAAACATGAGAGTTGTGGCTAGAATTTTCAGCACTGGATACAAGTCAGAAGAAAGTTTTCCCCTTGAAATCTTCCTAAAAAATTACTCCTATACTAGGTGGAGGAGTAGCAAAAGTATGAAGATTGACGAACATGTTTTGATTTGAGCCTAGCTTATCAATTGAGTCTGCTACTCTATTCCGCTCCCTGTAAGTGTGGTGCACTGGAGGATTCCCTATTTTCTCTAAAAGAGATCTGCATTCAAAGACAATTGAATTATATAACAAATTTCCATGATGTAACATGTTAATAACCTAAAGAGAGTCAGTGCATATATCCAAATTGAGACCTTCTTTGAAGGCCAAGAGTTCCATGAGATTGTTGGTGGCATGGGTGAAGCTTCTACTAAAGCCAACAATCCAGTCACCTCTACTATTTCTGATGGCCCCTCCAATTCCTCCCCTACCTGCGTTCCCAAGGCAGGATCCATCAGTGTTCAATTTGTAGGGATTAGAGGTGGAGGAAAGCCATTTAATGATGATGCAGTCTCTAGTCTGAAGGTTGTAGGGGTTCCCAAGGTAGTAGTATTTTATTGCTTCGGTATGGGGGATGTTGAAGCAAGGAAGGGAGTTGGTATCTTTGAAATTCCTGTTGTTTCTGATCTTCCAGAGGTGCCAGAGACAGAAAGGTAGCAAAGTGTGCCGGGGGGTGTTAGGGTCGAAGTCCTTATTTCTGAGGATTTTCCAGGTGGAATGCCAATTGTTGGTGTCGAACAGGGAAGTGTTTAGATGCAATGACCTTTTATACTTTTGAATAAGTTGGTTCCAAAAGGTATTGGCAACACTGCATCCAAAGAAGATATGGTGTTGATTGGCTATTGTTGCAACTATGATAATAGGGGATGATATTCAGGCCTCTTCTGGCAAGAGTGTGGTTAGTAGGAAGGCTGTTATGATGCATGAGCCAAATAAAAGTTTTGATTTTATTAGGAATCTTGAGTTTTCAGATCCAGTTGAAGGACTGGTGAGGGGTGATAGGATGTCTTTTGAGACTGTTTATGTGGTGATAAGCACTCCTGCGGGTAAAGTTTCCATCACGAGTGAGATTCCAAATAGAAGTGTATTGCTCCAAGTTGGAAGAATGTATGAAGACACTCTTAATATTATGGGAACTATTGGGAGGAATGTGAAAAGGCAGAGGGGTAAAGTCCCAAATCCCCTCCTTCCAGATGTCTTTAACTTTAGTACTGCCTGAATTTAAGGGTACAGGCCTCTGAATAATAGAAGAAAGAGGTGGCATGCCAGGGATCCATCTGTCTTCCCAGGCATTCGCCTTAGTGCCATCCTTGATAGCCCAAAAGTAAGCATCCTTGCAGAGATTCAAGCTATTGGTAATTGCCTTCTAGGTTCTGCAACCTCAACTACCATTTCTAATAGAGTTGTATTTAGAGAGGAGAGTACTGGCCCAAGAAGAATTGGGATTGGAGTACATTCTCCATCCCAGACCACAAAAGATAGCTTGATTCTCAGGGCTGGCTCTCTACATTCCAAGCCCCCCATCTCTTTTGGGAAGGGTGATAGTGTCCTACCCAATGAGGTGCATTTTTCTCTTGACATAAGTGGTTCCCCAAATAAAGTTTCCTTGGGATTTGTCAATAAGCTTATGGACAGAAGTGGGGAGGTTTATATACTGCATAACATGGTTAGGAATACTAGCCAAAGAGGATTTGACTAGGGTAACCCTACCAGTCATGTTGAGAAACTTAGTCTTCCAACCATCAAGCTTACTATTTAGATTATCAATGAGAAATTGAAAGTCTCCCTTTTGAGGCTTCTTATGAAAAATGGGGAAACCCAGGTATTTCCCAAAACTTTTAGCAGGATGGATGCCCAGAGTGTTACTAATGTTATCCTGATCTTCAGTAGAGAAATTAGTAGAGAAGATAACCTTAGATTTGGAAAGGTTGATCCTTTGGCCTGAATGGAAACTTAAAAACTGAAGGGTTTTGTTGATGGTGGCACAGTTTATTAAATCAACTTTGGCAAAAAGGGTGAGGTCATCCGCAAAGAAGAGATGAGAAAGAGGGTAACCCCTTTTGGAGATGGAGATGGGTGTCCAATTAAGAATATTTACTTCATGGTCATTCTTCTAGACAACATTTCCATGCAAAGGATAAAAAGGTAGGGGGACATGGGGTTTCCTTGTCTAATGCCCCTTGAAGGAGTGAAGCTGGCAGTTTTCCCTCCATTAAAAAGGACAGAGATGGAAGGGAAGGAGATGCAAAATAGAATGATTTTAATAAGGTTAGGGGAAAAGTTGAAGTAGAAGAGGGCCTTCCTAATGAATGGCCACTCCAGTCTGTCAAAGGCTTTCTCAAGGTCAATCTTGAGGATCATGTTGGCCTCTTTCCCTTCATCTTGGAGAATTAGTTGATATATTCCGGGACAATGATAGCATTATCATAGGCTGTCCTGTTGGCCATGAAGCTATCCTGAAAAGCCCCAATGATTTTTTCTAGGAGGGGTTTCAGTCTACTAGTAATGATGTTGGTTATGAGCTTATACTGGGTATTGCATAGACCTATTGGTCTAAAGTTCTTAAGGGAGGTAGCATTCCTACATTTAGGTATGAGGCAAATATAGGTTGAGTTCACATGATGGTCCATAGAGTAGAAACTGAAGGTATCTCGACAAAATATGAACAAATGAGGACCCAAAATGTCTCAAAATTTTTTGTAAATGAAAGGGTGAAGGCCATCAGGACCAGGGGCCTTGTTAGGTTTAAAGGAGAAAATGGCTCTTTCAACCTCCTTCATGGAAGGGGCTACCTGAAGGGCTTCATGATGGAGAGAGTTAATACTACCCTTGGGAGAGGGATTAGACTGGCTAGTAAAATAACCTAGAGAATACTCAGTAGTATAAATATTGGCATAATAAGAGGACACTAATTTCTCAATGTCAGAGTGTTGATAATGCCAGTTGCCACAATTATCAGTGAGGGAGTTAATTCTATTCCTTCTTCTCCTATTGAGGGTGGAAGTATGGAAGAATCTTGAGTTGGTGTCACCTTCAAGGAGCTAGGAGATTCTGGACTTAAGCTTCCAGAAATCAGTCTCCAGGGTGAGGACATGATTGAACTCTTTCAGAAGATTAGCCTCCAGCCTATGGAGGAAGTGGTTGATGGGGTAGTTAGGAGACTTCTGAATACCAGCTAACCTTGTAAGCAAGTGCTGTTTTTTTTGGCAAAGATGTTACTAAAGATAAGTTTATTCTAATCTCTGGCCCTGTTTTCAAACTCAGTGGTAGCCACAGTTATGCAACGGCAATCTTGGAAGGAATCTTTTATGAGATTAGGGAAATCTCGGTGACTAAGCCATATGGACTCAACCCTAAAGGATTTTCTCTAGTTTTGGGAGGGAACCCACATTAAGAAGGAGATAGAAGTGGTCAGAATAAGTTCTTGGAAGGTGAGTAATGGTAACTTCTGTGTAGAGATGCACCCATTCATCATTAGCAAGGAACCTGTCCTGTCTTTCAAGGATGAGACAATGTCTATTTGTATACCACATATTGGACTAGGTATACTTGCTGCCTCTGAACCCTAAGTTTATGAGCTTATAGTAATTTATGCAATTCATGAAAAGGTTAGCCCTATTCATGTTAATACTTGAGCTTCCAATTTTGTAGAGGCCCTAAGAATTTCATTGAAGTCACCCCCAATAACCCAGCTCTTGCCTTCAGGGAGGATGAAGTTATCAGAAAAAAAAAGAGTTGGTCCCAGAGATCAAGTCTGCTCTAAAAATCTGTGCTAGCATAAATGATACTAATAAACCAAGAGGAGGGGGGCGAGTTTACCTTAACTTTGGTATTAATAACCTGGGGGAGATGGATATTGAGGAAATACAGATAGAGTCTTCTTTCCACATGATGAAAATACCTCTAGAGTTACTATTTTCTTTAGCTTGGATATAGTTAAGGTATCCAAGTTCCTCACAAAGGTCCTAGTGCTCATTCATTTTGGTTTCAAGCTAGGCAAGTATTCATGGTTTGTGTATGTTAACCAGAGGCTTGTAGTGCTTTCTGAACTCAGAGATCTTGGCCCCCCTAGCATTCCACACAATGCAGTTCTTCATTTTGGAGTGTAGCGGGTGGTGAGTTTCCATTGCGGCCACCTTGTGATACAAGTGCGATTGCGTAAATGGAGTTATACGGGTGTGTACTAAATTTGGCCATGTGTGTGAGCAAGAGAAGTGTAATTAACGGCCCTAACACACCAAAATCAGCCACTACATTGCACTAGAGGGGTGCCACTCACTTAAGGGACATTTTGGACATTTGGACTCCTATTTGTAATACACTATATAAGGAACAACTTAGGGGTTTTATTACTTAGTTGATTATTTTTAAGATTTGAAACTTGTAACACTTAAAGTTCTCTCTCTCTAGTCTTGTGAGAGTGAGTTCCAACCAAAACTAGGGTAGATACAAGTGTGGATTCACTTTTGTTTGTACATTGGCTTGAAACATTGGTGTTTAGAGGAGGTAAAGGCCCTCTTGTGTCAACGTAGAGTTAGGTCTTTGTTGAGGATAGTGTTAAGGGTCTAAGATTGTAACAATTCTTGGGTTCTTAAGATTGTCCCTTTATTTGGTCTAACTATTTATCTTGTATCTTGTTGAATCCGTTGGTTTCTTGTTATTGTTAATGAACCCATAGCTTTCTTCTTGTTGCTACATTGTTGTTCTTATCTTGTGTTGTTAATTTAGTCTGTATGTTGGCTGGAAATTGGTGTTAAACACCACATTACATTGAGTTCTTGTTGTTGATCTTGAATCTGAGAGGGGTCACTCAAAGGGTCCTCGGTTCTCTTGAACTTGTGGACTGTTTTGAGTGTGTGTTTTGTGTGTTCTTGGCTGATCTGGTATCATTTGGTATCAAATCTTGTGGTTGATTTCTTTCCAACAAAATCAATCTTGGGCTTTCTAGAAAAATAAAAAAATATTGTTAAAATCTAAAAATTCCAGAAAATTTGCAATCTATCATTGTTGTGTTCTTGTCCGAAAATTGTGTTCTTGTTGTCTTGACTGAGATTTGTGTTTGTATGTCCAGATTTGGTAGTCTTTTTGCTTGTTTAGAGTGTTTCAAGTGTTGGTTTCTTTCTCACCAACACTACAAATGTCTAGATCTAAAGTTTGAGCTTAAAAGAAGATATTGTTGTTGTGAACTTAAAGGAAAAACCGTGAGTTGTGGATTTGTTGTGGAAGTTGGAGTGGGCGTTGAAGGTGTTGTTATTGTTGTTCTTGAAAGTTGTTAAGTGTTCTTGTTGTTCTTCATCACATTCTTGTCTTGAGCAACTTGAAAGGTTTCTAATAGATCTTGAAAAGGTGAAGATAAAGTTACAAGACTTGTTGGTGAGGGGACTTGACAACATTACCTTGACTTGACAATAACTTTTCCTTAAATCAAGGGTCTTGTTTTGTGGAATAGTACAAGTCAAAATCACACCTTTTGAGTCTTGAAGTTGAAAAATATTACAAGACTTACACTTTTCCACCAAAACCAAGTTCATCCTTTCTAAAATTGAAAAGTGACTAAGTCATCAACTTATTAATTCAGATTAGTAAAAGTTGCGGCCAATTAGAGGGTGAAACGTCACCCAATTACTGTTCACACACTAATTTAAGCTCAAACTTGGATTGTTAGTTTCTTAATTATTGATTCTTAGTTTGCTTTAATTGATCCGAAAACTAATTAACAAGCTAGTATAATCCTAATAGGTTGTCAATTAGTCCTTTGAAATCGTTGTTTCATGTCATCGTTTACTTGAGTGCTTTATTCGTTTTTAATTCGTAGTACTTTTGGTTCAAGTTCGAACATTACTTCCTTCAGTCACCAAAACAAAAATCCATTCCAACTAAGGGGTAGACTTACTCTTCAACTCACCACAAGTTACAAGCTGATTTGTAAACATTTGTGATGGCAAGTGTGAGACCACAAAGTGTGTGAGAGAATAGTGACGATTGTTTGAACTAACGTATGATTATTTTATAAGTTTGAAATGTATTGTTGTGTGTGACATTATGGAAAGATTTGGTGACTTATTGAACTGTAACTTGAAGGGATTGTTTTGGTATGGAATCAATGGAACCCGAGGCCTCAAATGCTCACACAATGGACAATAATGCCATCAATCTCATTTTGGCTCACCTTGAGACTATGTCCCGAGATGTGGCTAGGTTGAATGTGGGTCTTGAGAAATTAGATATGGATGTGGCATCAATGAGTGGGATATTAAAATGTGTGGAAAACCAAAGGAGTCGACCTTCCACCCCTTAAAATATTTCCCCAATTAATACTCTTGGGACCTCACACCAAATGCTATATCCACTAATTGCCACAAATCAAACCAATCTTTACTCTCGAAGCCGAGAACAGGATAGACCGATACATCCTCCACTCTACCAAGTACAACAAGAAGGGCTTGGAACCCAAATACCACCACCAAAACCAAACCCTCCTATCCAAACTCCACTTGACCAAAGACCTCACTATCCAAATCCAATCCCACCACTACAAGCTCCACTTAACCTAAATAGACCTATCCATGTTGAGTGCTATGGTAGGGGAGAACAACCTGATGGTTATGGGCCATATAATAATTACATTAGAGGAGAAGAGATAAGGGGAAGGCATGGTGAACCAAGAGGAGCCTACGGTCGAGAAGGAGGAGTTGGTCCTTGGAACCAACAAAGCAACCAAAATTGAGAAGTTGGACTAAATACCATCAAAATGGGGCTTCCAATCTTCAAGGGTGAGAGTGATACTGAGGATTTTCTTGCATGGGAAGTCTCTTGTGAGAGGGTATTCCAAGTCAATGATCTCACCGAGAATAAAAGAGTTGCTACGCGATTGCTCATTTTGAGAGTTATGCTACTACTTGGTGGGAATATGTTAAACGTTTTGGCAATGTTTTGGTAGAGGGGCAGCCCCCTCCTTGTTTTTGGTTAAGTTACCTCATGAGAAAAAGGTACTTGCCCAAAATTTACCAACAGGAGCTCCTCGCCAAGTTGTTTAACTTGAGGCAAGGAAACAAGAGCGTCGTGGCTTACTACGATGAGTTCCAACAACTTATTTTGAAACTTGATCACCGAGGGGAGCGAGTAAGCTATGACATTGTTAGATTCAAGGTTGGATTGAATAGGGATATCTCCTCACGATTGACACTTCACAAATTTGATACCATTGATGGCATCTTTCAAGCTGCTTTGGAGGTTGAAAGAGAGCTAAAGGAGACATTGGAGTACAAGTATACGGGACAATCCCCATTGGGTTGGCACAGTCATAAGGAGCACTTATTCAATGTCGAAAAACATGATGCCAAGTCTGTCCAAGATGAGAATAATACCTCCTAAAGGTACCCTTCAAGAAACGAAGGTAAACTGAATTCTACTTCTCGTTCTAAGGGATTTTAATGTTTTAAATGTCAAGGGTGGGGGCACAAGTCTAGTGAATGCCCAAATCGGATAAATGTAATCCTTAGGAAGGGAAAATTATATTAACTTGGTGAGGAGGTAGGACTTGAATTGAATAAGGTTGATAAAAACCCTCAAGATAGAGAGCAAGAAGCCGATGTGGAAATAAACGAAGGTGGGGAAGATATTTGGCCGATTGATGGAGAGTGTGCAGTACCTTTGTTTATGGAAAGGAGAGTCATTATTAGTGATGGTTTATAGGAGGAATCCGAGAGTGAGGAGGAGCCGAGAGTTAAGGTTGTGGGATTTGCCCACAAAGGCCCTTTATTGCTTACTAACCAAGATGCTAGCACTTTGCCTGGCATCCATTCTTCTTATGTGCAGGTTGTAAAATATGTGAGTCCAAGGAACATGCTTGATGATCTCATGGAACCCTTGGTTGAACATCCTAACCTTGTGAGGATCCTTGAAAAGATGATTTAAAGAAGAGAGCTTGCGGGTGATGATTACTTGAATTTGTGGACAAATTCCTCTCAAGATGGAGAAGATGATACAAGTGCAATCGCGTAAATGGACTTATATGAGTGTGTATTAAATTCAGCCAAGTGTGTGAGTAATAGAAGTGTAATTAAGGGCCCTAACACACCAAAATCCTCCACTACATTTAACCATAGGGGTGCCACTCACTTAAGGGATATTTTGGACATTTTGACTATTTGTAATACACTATATAAGGAACAACTTAGGGTTTTTGTTACTTAGTTGATTATTTTTATGGCTTGAAACTTGTAACACTTAAAGTTCTCTCTCTAGTCTTGTGAGAGTGAGTTCCAACCGAAACTAGGGTATATACAAGTGTGGATTCACTTGTGTTTGCACATTGGCTTGAAACGTTGGTGTTTAGAGGAGGTAAAGGCCCTCTTGTGTCAACGTAGAGTTAGTTCTTTGCTACAGATAGTGTTAAGGGTCGAAGATTGTAACAATTCTTGGGTTCTTAAGATTGTCCCTTCATTTGGTCTAACTATTTATCTCGTATCTTGTTGAATCCGTTGGTTTCTTGTTGTTGTTAATGAACCCACAGATTTCTTCTTATTGTTACATTGTTGTTCTTGTCTTATGTTGTTAATTTAGTTTGGATGTTGGTGGAAATTTGTGTTAAACACCACATTACATTGAGTTCTTATTGTTGATCTTAAATCCGAGAGGGGTAACTCAAAGGGTCCTTGGTTCTCTTGAACTTGTGGACTATTTTGAGTGTGTATTTTATGTGTTCTTGGATGATCTGGTATCACCTTGTGCTTCCCCTTAGGGTTTGAGGCGGGTGTCCAAGAAAGAGACTTCATTTTCCTATGAGGAAGTTGAGTATGACCTTAGTGGTCTCTTCTTTCATAGGGTTTGTGGGGCTTATTTTTATGCCTAATCCTGCTAACCCTAGGGGTATTAGGATCATCATAATTTCCTGAATTGGCTCTGTGAACTCTATACTTAGGGGCTCTGCTAGATTGAGGATTTTGGTTCTTGGCACCCTGATCTTGGATAGGAATTCTTGCATGTCCTTATTGCTTGATCTTAGGGATTCCAGTGTATTCATCGTCTCTATTATCTCTAAGGTCAAATGGGGGAGGTTGATGAAGTGCCCTGTGTTGACCCTTGACTAAGTAGGGCCTGGAGTTCCTCAGTTGGAGGCGTAAAAATTTAACCCAATAGCATCATTGCAAGATCATGTGGAGGGAAGAAAGGGAGTCCCAAGCTGAGTTGGTTCATTATGCTCGCTAAGGACTCTGTGTTCAGATCCTCCTGAACTGGTAAGTTAATCACGTGAAATAAGGTGGCTATCTATACATTGGATCCGTATGTATGTAGGCCCTGATCCAAGCTCACCATAGCTAGATGGGCCAGGTATTAGGGGTCCTGGATTAGAATGGTGAATTGCTTTCTTTCCATTTTAGGTGTAGGGGGACTATTTGGTTGGATAGACACACTTCCAACCATGATGTTGGTTAGTGGTCCTGAGATAGTGGAGCTGTTGGGATGGTAATTTGGTTGTTGTTTGTTGACTCCATGAGAGGTTTCTTTTAAAATATTTGTCATCTTTATCTCAGTATATAAAGAGATGAGGGAAGCAGGAGAAGGCAGGACATTAAATGCACTAACTAAAGGTAGGACATTCTCAATCACATCACTACGGGAAGTGAAAAGGTTTCCCGTAGTTGTGAGAAGAGACTCATGATTGCCTATGTCAGCGTGTAAAATGAATGGCCCACTCGTGGTAGAGGCTTTTAATTTGTCATCCAAGTTAAAAGAAGAAGAACTAAATTTTGGGGAAAGGGGAATAAGTTGAGGTGGGTCGGGTTCTGTATGGCCCAAGTGGGTCAGGCCCCTAAGCGCCTTATTTAGAAGGGTTTTCCCTTTAGGTGGCCCATTATTCAATTTCTGAGCCTTTTCCCCCAGGGTAGGCTTAGGCTAGGTATTGGGCTTGGAGATCTGGTCATAGGCTGGCCCATCCTGAAAAGTCTCAGCGGGGTGAGGGTAAGACTTCGATGGCACCACCATAGTAGTACTAGGGTTGAGGAACTTACCTGACACCGCATAAAAGGTTTTGACCTTGATGATGGGTATTTCCTTAGTGCTCGGGAGAGTAGGTGTTCTCATTTGCTTCTTCTTCTTGGTGAAATGAACCATCTGCCAGTTGTTGGAGTTGCTTATTACCGGTTTTGACTGCTCCTTCTCACTGGTGATTGGTCTGTCTGTAGAGTTCCGCTTAGATCTTGGTGCGAGGGTCGGATAGGGTATGAACAGTTAGGCATTGTGTGGCCTAGTCTTCTGTAGTTCTTGCACAGGAAGCCCTTCCCTTCGTAGATTAGGGGTTGAATGTGGAGGTTAATAGAGACTGACATTGCTACTGCGGTGTCGAGGGGTATTTGGATACAGATACTTGTGTACCTTCCCCTTAGTGCCGCCGATGTGCATGCGTTAACCTTTAGCAGTTGCCCGATTTCATTATCTATCCTTTGTATGATAAGAGCATCGTACAGCTCCATTGGGAGTTGAGGCAGCCTGACCCAGATAGCAGTGGAGACAACCTTGGATTTGGCCAGTACGAAGTTGGGTTCCCACTGTAGACACCTAATTTTGTCCCTCCCAAGTCCAATTTTATCCGTTTTTAGCTCACCTTACCATGTACCCTCAACCATGCAATTATCTTCCTACAAAAATACAAAAAATAACAAATCCCCAACGAATTTAATAAAAAATATTCTCTCAATAACAAATTAACAACCCTCCCTATTAAAAATTGACAACACATCACCCACCTTACCATACCCCTACCCACCTACCCTACCCCTAACACCTCCTAGAGTGACGTTTTTTTTCTCTCTTTTAATATATACACTAAGGGGAAGCTTCCAGGGAATGGGACAAAAGAAAATACTCTCAATTAACCATAGCGACATGAGAATAGAGGGGTCCACCATATTCATACCCCAATACACATTTTACACTCATACACCTCACAATTACCCAGGCCCACCATATATATACAAGCTATGTTCCTTTTCTTCTACACACATACACAAAAGGGATTTTTTCATTGATATAGGAAAGACACTCACCCCACAACAACAATACTCACACACTCATCCTCAGAGACGAGAAACACACATATGCATACTCTCCATTTCTGAATCAGATTGACACAAAAATAAAAATTCACGCACAATAGGGAGAGAGAAATAATTTACTAATTGGAGTTCTCATATACGCATGCATCTAAAAAAATAGTGAGAGAAGGAAAGATGGAGAGATCAAGAGAGATTGAGAAAGAGAGGTAAAAGATGAGAGAAAACGATCGGAGAAGCTCACTTCCATCAGCGATTTCACCACCGGAGAACACTGATCCGCTTCGCCAAAAACCCAATTAACCGTTGATGACCTGTACTCCTAAAATCCAAAAACCAGTGATCGGACGCCCTACCTACTACCATTATTGTACCGCCAGCGGTAAGGACCATCGCCGGATCTGGCAGCAATGGCAAAGCCCATAGTCGGCTGATTTTAGCGTCGATTCCATTGAGTTTTCACCAGAATATCATAGCCATCATCGTCGGGCCCCTACTTCCAGTCAATGTCCATCAATTTCAAAATCCATCTAGTCTTATTTGTTGTTCAATCAGTTGTTTGGGTTTGAATAGTCGGATTAGGAATTTGAGTCGGTGGATTCACTTGCTGAAGTTCAATTTGAGGTTTCGGTGCGAACTCCATTTCGTTTAATAGAATAATACTCTTTGAAAGCGGCATTGAGGTCCAATTCTTTCTTCTATTCCTCTTAATTCTTAGGTGATTGTTGAACGCAATTTGATATGTGAATTGATGGTGATGTTTGAGTGTTGGATTGGTTAATATTTATTTGTTCTGATTCGTTGTCAGTCCCATTGATCATGAATTGTGTGATCAGATCATATCTCATTCGAGAAGTAAAATCAGTTATTTAGGGGTCGAAAATTAAAAATTGATAAAAAAACATTAATTTGTTTTGATTTATTGATACTGTTGAATATAATAATGCCCTGATAGGTCGAGTTGCGTAGGCAAATAGTAGGCTTAGGTAGGAAAATTTAGAACTTATCAGTTTGAGTGTTTTAGAATGTTTGTGGAATAGTTTGTCTTTCCTGCAATCGGAAAATGTATTCATTTAGCCGGGGAATGCCCCAAGACACATTGTATTTATTCACTGGGGAATGCCCCGGCATATTATGTTGGCGGATGACGTTCTTAACGAAGGCCCGAGGCATTGGGTAAAGCATTGGAGCATAGTTTAGGATTAGTGTAGGTTAGCATAGGTTTACATTTTCGCATTTTTCTATTTTTGAACTGTATAATGTGACTGGACACTATATTTTGGATATGTTGGTTTGATTGATTGTTCTATGTGCTTTGTGTGATTTATACATTCGTAGTGTTAAATTAGCCGATACACTTCACCAAGAGACCGTGGTCGAACCACGGGATTGAGAGGTGCCTAACACCTTCCCCTTGGTTAACAGAATTTCTTGGCCGGAATCTCTGTTCGCAGATTATTTTAAAGAGTCAAACATAGTTTTAAAAAAGGATCTTTCAAAGGTGACTTGGCACATCGGATTATGTCAAGTGGCGACTCTGAGTTTTGATTGTTAAAAGTCCTTTTCAAAACAAGTTTCATCTTTTGTCACCTTAATAATAAATACCCTTTTCGAACTTAAAATGAATATTTTCGATTAAAAAAAGGGGTGTGACAGCTCTGGCGACTCTGCAGGAGATTTTTTATTTTAAAATTCGAGTTTATTTTGGAGTTATATCGACTTAGTTTGGAACTGTAAGTGTATAGACATTTTGTTTGTTTGTTTTGTGTTATTGTTTTATCGTTGTTGAGTGTCTACATGTTCTTTGTTTACAGTCTCTCCTTATGTATAACCTCTTTATATCTGGCATCATGTGCATAACCCGAGTCATTCTTTCTGCAATAAGTTCGTAGTACACGTGTTGTACATAACCTCTAGTTGAGTCACCCTTATTTTAGGAGGGGGAGTCGTCGGTGTTATGGAGTGCGTGGAAAGCTCTCCCAGCCACTATCGATCATACGCGCCAGTTTTCAAATAAACTTTTCTTTTATCTTTTTCAATGGGGACATTCATTGTCATTTTTTTTTCTTCTTTTTAGTTATATTTTTATTTTTTTTGAGTCAGTTATCCAAATAAAGCAAAAATTGTTGTTATTTTTCTCTTGTCTTTGTGTCAAGTCCATGTCAAAACAAGTGAGAAAAGATTTCAAAACTAGCTGCCAACTTCTTCAATTGCAAAAAGCAATACAGAAAGGCCAGCACATGAAAGAGACATTATTGTGAGCCGAAAAAAGGGCATGCAGAAAGTTTTGTCAACAGGCAAATCTGGGAACTCATGAAAATACCAAGATTTAAAGGGTTTATCTGAGAAGCATGACAAAGCAGAGATATTGTGTTTATTTCAGAGTTATTCTTAATAATCTGAGTTTGTATCAATGACGTGACAAAGAAAGGGGAAGTTCCAACAATCCGAAACAAAATAAAGGAAATGGACACTAGAGCAGGTGTCGGGACAGCCAAGTGCTGCAAGCCACCACTATATTTTTAACTGAAAAATTTTCTTTGTTGAAACAGGGGCAAATTCGCTTCACTTAAATTAGCTACCATTGGAAAAGCACATCCATGGGAATTTAATTTTGTTCAAGACCCTTCTAGAAAATAGAAATTTACTTTTTGTTCAGGACCATTCTAAAAAATGAGAATTTACTTTCTGTCCAGGACCCTCCTAAAAATAGGATTTTACTTTCTGTTAAGGACCCTCCTGAAAAATGGGAATTTACTTTCTGTTCAAGACCCTCCTGAAAAATGAGAATTTACTTTTTGTTCAGGACCCTCCTGGAAAATGGAAATTTACTTTATGTTCAGGACCCTCCTGAAAAATGGGAATTTACTTTCTGTTCAAGACCCTCCTGAAAAATGGGAATTTATTTTATGTTTAGCACCCTCCTAGAAAATGGGATTTTACTTTATATTCAGGACCCTCCTAGAAAATGGAAATTTACTTATGTCCAGGACCCTCCTGAAAAATGGGATTTTACTTTCTGTTCAGGGCCCTTCTGGAAAATGGAAATTTACTTATGTTCAGGACCCTCCTGGAAAATGGGATTTTACTTTATGTTCAGGGCCCTCCTGAAAAATGGAATTTTACTTTCTGTTCAGGGCCCTCCTGGAAAATGGGATTTTACTTTCTGTTTAGGACCCTCCTGAAAAAATTGAATTTACTTCTTTTCAGGACCCTCCTTAAAAGTGGGAATTTGCTTTGTGTTTAGGACCCTCCTGGAAAATGGAAATTTTCTTTGTGTTCAGGACCCTCCTAGAAAATGGGACTTTACTTTCTGTGCAGGACCCTCCTGAAAAATGAGACTTTACTTTATGTTCAGGACCCTCCTGGAAAATGGGACTTTTACTTTTTGTTCAGGACCCTCCTAAAAAATGGGATTTTACTTTCTGTTCAGGATCCTCCTGAAAAATGGAATTTTACTTTCTGTTTAGGACCCTCCTGAAAAATGAAAATTTATTTTATATTTAGGACCCTCCTGGAAGATGGGACCATACTTTCAAAACATGAAATCCTTCTTTATATAATCTTTGTTCGGGATAACTTTCGCTATAGTTAATTTTTGTTTCAGGAGTCTGCCTGAAGAACAGGATGAGGAAATTGTAAGTCAGGGGCCCACCTGAAGAACAGGGTGAATAAATTACAAGTTAGGATTTCGCCTGAAGAACAGGGTGATAAAATTAAAAGTTAGGAGCTCGCCCAAAAAACGGAGTGAGAAAATTACAAGTCAGGAGCCCGCTTGAAGAATAGGTTGAAGAAGTCAAAAGTTAAGCAACAAGATGGAGCAATTGAAATCCAAGCAACAAGTTGAAGAAATCGCAAATCAGTAGCCCGCCTGAAGAATAGGGTGATGAAACTTAAGTCAGAAGTCCAAAAGAAGATGCATAGATAGCAATTTTGTAATTCCATTTATGTTTTAATTTGTAATTTTCATTTTTGATGTAATGACGGAACCGCAGACCGGAACCTCGATGGAACCTCACTCGACTCTCCAACTCGGTGTAGTCTTTCTCCTTCCTTTGGAGGTACCTATTACTTGATTCCTTTATAACTTGGGTAGGTGGTTTTTCCTATGTGTAGACTTGATTTCCCTCCTTCCTTCTGTTTCATTCTTCTTCAATAATGGTCGGGACAGAATTCTGTCTCATTGTCTACTTCTTTGTCTGAAAAATACTTCATGTTTACATTCAAAGGGGGCATGCTATAGACACCTAATTTTGTCCCTCCCAAGTCCAATTTTATCCATTTTTAGCTCACCTTACCATGTACCCTCAACCGTGCAATTATCTTCCCGCAAAAATACAAAAATGACAAATCCCCAACTAACTTAATCCAAAATATTCTCTCAATAACAAATTAACAACCCTCCCTATTAAAAATTTACAACAGATCACCCACCTTACCATACCCCTACCCACCTACCCTACCCCTAACCCCTCATAGAGTGACGTTGTTCTTCTCTCTTTTAATATATACACTATGGGGAAGCTTCCAGGGAATGGGACAAAAGAAAATACTCTCAATTAACCATAGAAACATGAGAATAGAGGGGCCCACCATATTCATACCCCAATACACATTTTACACTCAAACACCTCACAATTACCCGGGCCCACCATATATATACAAGCTATATTCCTTTTCTTCAACACACATGCACAAAATGGATTTTTTTTCATTGATATAGGAAAGACACTCACATCACAACAACAATACGCGCACACTCATCCTCAGAGACAAAAAACACATACATATACTCTCTATCTCTGAATCAGATTGACACAAAAATAGAAATTCACGCACAATAGGGAGAGAACAATAATTCACTAATTGGAGTTCTCATATACGCACACACCTAAAAAAAGCAGTGAGAGAAGGAAAGATGGAGAGATCAAGAGAGATCAAGAAAGAGAGGTAAAAGATGAGAGAAAACGATCGGAGAAGCTTGATTCCATCGGCGATTTCACCACCGGAGAACACCGATCTGCTTCACTGAAAACCTAATTAACCGTCGATGACCTCCACTCCCAAAATCCAAAAACCAATGGTCGGACGCCCTACCTACTACTGCTGTTGTACCGTTCCAGCGGTAAGGACCACCGTTGGATCTGGAAGCGACGGCAAAGCCCGTAGCTGGCTGATTTTAGCGTCGATTCTATTGAGTTTTCACCGAAATATCATAGACATCATCGTCAGGCCCCTGTTTTCAGTTAGTTTCCATCAATTTTGAAATCCATCCAGTCTTATTTGTTGTTCAATCAGTTGTTCGGGTTTGAATGGTCGAATTAAGAATTTGAGTTGGTGGATTCACCTGCCGAAGTTCGAATCGAGGTTTCGGTGCGGACTCCATTTCATTTAATAGTATAATACTCTTTAAAAGCGGTATTGAGGTTCAATTCTTTCTTCTCTTCCTCTTAATTCTTATGTGATTGTTCAACGCGATTCGATATATGAATTGTTGGTGATGTTTGAGTATTGGATTGGTTGATATTTGTTTGTTTTGATTCATTGTTGGTCCCATTGATCATGAATTGTGTGATGAAATGATATTTCATTCGAGAAGTAAATTCAGTTATTTAGGGGTCGGAAATTGAAAATTGATAAAAAAGCATTAATTTGTTTTGATTTATTGATATTGTTGAATATAATAATGCCCTGATAGGTTGAGTTGCGTAGGAAAATAGTAGGCTTCGGTAGGAAAATTTAGAACTTATGGGTTTGAGTGTTTTGGAATGTTTTTGGAATAATTTGTCTTTCTTGAAATCGGAAAATGTATTCATTTAGCCGGGGAATGCCCCAAGACACATTGTACTTATTCATCGGGGAATGCCCCGACGTATTATGTTGGCGGAAGACATTCGTAATAAAGGCCCGAGGCATCGGGTAAAGCATTGGAGCATAGTTTAGGATTAGTGTAGGTTAGCGTAGGTTTACATTTTCACATTTTTCTATTTTTGGACTGTATAATGGGACTGGACACTATATTTTGGATTTGTTTTATTTTTGTTGGTTTGATTGATTGTTCTATGTGCTTTGTGTGGTTTATACATTCGTAGTGTTAAATTAATTGATATACTTCACCAAGTGACTGTGGTCGAACCACGGGATTGAGGGGTGCCTAACACCTTCCCTTCGATTAACAGAATTCCTTGGCCGAAATCTCTATTCGCAGATCAGTGAAAAGAGTCAAAAATAGTTTTGAAAAAGGATCTTTCAAAGGTGACTTAGCACACCGAATTATGTCAAGCGGTGACTCTGAGTTTTGATTGTTAAAAGTCTTTTTCAAAACAAGTTTTATTTTTTGTCACCTTAATAATAAAAACCCTTTACGAACTTAAAATGAATATTTTCAATTTAAAAAGGGGTGTGACAGCTCAGGCGACTCTGTTGGGGATTTTTTTTTCAGAATTCGAGCTTATTTTGGAGTTATATCGGCTTAGTTTGACTCTATAGGTGTATAGACATTTTGTTTATTTGTTTTGTGTTATTGTTTTATCATTGTTGAGTGTCTACATGCTCTTTGTTTACAGTCTCTCCTTATGTGTTACCGCTTTATATCTGGCATCATGTGCATAACTCGAGTCATTCTTTCTGCAACAAGTCTATAGTACACGTGTTGTACACGGCCTCTAGTTGAGTCACGATTATTTTAGGAGGAGGAGGAATCGGTGTTATGGAGTGGATGGAAAGCTCTCACAGCCACTATCGACCATACGCGCCCCTCGATCAGCCTTTAGGTCATGTTTATCTGTATCATATTGAGATCTAGAGGGACCCACTTGGTTCTTTGTAGGAGACTCACCTCTGAAGCATCACTACGTGATAAATATTGCATCTTTGAGGGTAACGTGGTCATTTGACGAACCGATTTGGGGAAAGCATGTGTTAGAAGTAAAGTGTGTAGACAAGAAGGTGTTGAAAAAAGAGAAAAGGAAAAGTGAGAAGAAGAAAAAAAGAGTTTAGTAGTTTTTAGAGTTCTTTATGAATTTTGTTTTTCACAATCCAAAAATTCAAAAAGATTTTTTTTACCTTTCGCACTCATTATCTCAAAACGTCAAAAAGATTTTTCTTTTGTTCCATTACCATGCATTCACAATTTGAAAACTCTAAAAATATTTCTTTTCAATAAGAGCGTTTTACAAAAGGAAAACTCAAAAATATTGGTAAAAGTTTTGTACATTTCATATAACAAAAATACCAAAAAGATTTTCTTTCATAGCTGTTGGTGTCATCTTTATGTGAAGTATCAAATTAAAAACTCAAAAAAGATTTTGCTACGTTGTTCATCGTGTGTCTTTAGTCGTGTCTCAAGTCAGGGTGCAATCTATTATTTAATCATAATTGTCCAATCTAGACGAACTACGCACCCCTGATTCTCCTCTCTCGGGAGTGAGATACGTAGGCAGCCTATTGTGGCTCGGGGATCCTATTTCAAAAATTCAAAAAAGATTTTCTATACTCTTCACTTAGAGTAGGTGTTTCATGTACATCTTTAAAAGAAAACAACAAAAAAAATATTTTCCTTTAATAGGTTCAAGTTTTATTTTCGTATGAAATTCAAAATCGAAAATCCAAAAATATTTTCTTCGGTAATTATAGGTTTCATTTTGTACAGGAATTTAAAAAATTCAAAAAGATTTTCTTCACTCTTCACTTAGAGTAGGTGTTTCATAGACATCTCTAAAAGAAAACTACAAAAAGATTTTTCTTTAATAGTTTCAATTTTCATTTTCCTATGAAATTCAAAATCTAAAATCCCAAAAGATTTTTCTTTCGTAATCATAGGTTCTATTTTGTATAGGGAGTTTAAAATTGTTATTTTTTTTATTTATTTCTATTAAGGTTTCAAGAAAAAGAAGAAAGAAAGGAAAAAGAGTTTAATTGGCCATTTTGGCAGAACTTCAAAAACTATGCATACCTGATTCTCCTCTCTCGGAAGTGAGATACGTAGGCGCCCTTCTTGGGTTCGGTGATATTTTTCAAAGAAAAAAAGAAGGAAAAAGAGTTTTGAAAAAGTATTCAACTCTAACACATTTGTTATTTTTTTTGGTGAGTCAGTTTAAGGTGGTTAGTTTGTGGCATTCTGACTGGTCCTCCACATCACACCAAATTCAAAGGGTTAGTTCTGTCCAACAAAGATATAGAGAGTGTCCTCATCGATCAAATAAAGAGTCACGAAAATAAGAGTTTAAAGCGAGAAATTAGGAGACTAAGGCAACAAATAACAGAAATGCATCAAGCTTGGGCCAGTGGGTTGCCTCCTCTTCCATTTCCCGTTATTGATCCTACAAATACCTTGAGTTTTCTACCAAAATTGCAAAGTTAGTTTTCTACTGTTGTTGATACACCGCAACATGACTAAAAAGTCATTCTAAGCCAAAATCATCTCAATACTTCCGTCATTTTTCCTCTAGCTCCTTAGTATAAGCCTGCTACATTTACAATACCACATGTCGTTTGTGATCTTGTTGCTTAATCCTCTACTGAGGCTTCTACATTGGCTAGCCACCCAACGGTTGTATTTTCTCATGCTACTAGTGGACCCTTGTTCAATACTATTGGTGATCATTGCTATACTCCTGATCCTACTTTTAAGCTAACTGGACCACCAAAATTTCTTAACAAAAAGCCTAGTGTTCCAGAAAAGCCAGAGAAAATAGTTGGAAAAATAAAGAGGGCAGGAAATGCTGTGAAAAGTTCCCTAAGACTTGCGAGTAAAGAAGATGTTTTATACAAAAATTGGGGCATGTCTTCAATTGTTAACCCTCCTCTAAGCCATGAGATATCAAAATTCGAGGAGGAAGATGGACAGGAGGAATTCGTGAAATATTTGGGATAATATTGCAATCAATTTAAGGAAACTGGAGGGAAGAAGAATGAGAAAGATACAGTTGCTATTGTAGTTGGAGAACAAGCACATCCAAGAAGACAACGTCGTCGTTGCCATCAATCTAAGGCCCAAGTTCATACCCAAGCTCTCTATAATCCCTCCCAAAATCCATTATACTCTATTTCCCCACCTTCATATCTAGTATACTGTGCACAGCCATATGTTCAACTCCCTTCTTACTCACAATGGCGCGCACTAACTCCTCAGAGTTACCCTCCGACTCCACAAATCTGTCAAAGCCTTTCTAGGATCGATTTTAGATCTAATCCAACTAATGAAATGAGGCAAAAATTGAGGGATAGCTTCACACCAATTAAAGAGTTGTATGCTAGCTTATTTCAGAAATTGGTACAGCGGGGCATAATCACTCCTCTCCTTGGGTATACTCCTTACCCACATTCAAGAAGTTTTGACCCTAGTGTACGATGTGCATATTATTCTGATGTTCAGGGTCACAATATTGAAGATTGTCGATCTTTGAAAAGAGAAATTAAAAAGATGATTCAAGATAGATCAATTATGGTGCAGAACATTGACAGTAAAGAAAGCTCTAGTCATACTGATATGCAAACCAATGGCTAAGATGTCAGACTGAGCAATTGAGAAGTCACCCCTATCCCTCTTAGGAAGGGGTCTGGTAGTTTGTTTTGTTTTATTTTTTGTTATTCGAATAATTTCAAGGTTTTAGTTCGGGGTCTATCTTGTTTTGTCCATTTTGTCGTTATGTTCAAACCCTTATATCTTTCATTTTAATTAAGTGATCCTTTTTTCTTTGTGTTTTAAAGGCAAAATGGTTCGATGGATCCCTGTACTATGTCGTTTTCGTAAGTTGGACACTTCTACTAGGACTTTTGCCATCTGAACCCTTAAACTTTATAAATCTCAGCATTTTAAACCCTTTTATGCATATGTGACATTAAGTTGCTGATGTGAAAATAGCGTGTGTGCACACAATTTTTTGGGCGCGTAAAATTGAAAAGAAACCATTTAAAATATTTAATAACATTAAAAAGTACTATTAGCTTTTTTTAAAAAAAAAAAAGAACCCAAAGCCCTTTGTTCTTCTTCAGGACTTCACCGTCGCCTATGTTCTCCTCACTTCACTCCTCTTTAATTCATTCATGGCATTTTCTTTATTTCCTTTCTCTTTTCTTTCTTTATTGGTGAATACTCTTTCAATTTCATCAATTGTAAATGCCCCAAGAACTTTATATTTTTGACTCATGAACACTGGTATGAGTCGACTCTTTGCTCTCTTTTTACTGATACCTGTGAATTAGAAAGTGGTGGGAATGGTGTTAATTATATTATTCATATTTATAGTAATGTTTTTCATAGTTGTTCTATTAAATTATCGATGTTGAATGGGAAGAAACTTGAGAATTTTAATAGGGTTTTGGCTGTTATATCAGAACAAGTTCGACATGTTCAAACAACGAGATCCCCTGAATTTCTTGAATTGACTAGTAGTGACGGTTCGCTAAAGTAATTTGATTATGGATCTGGCCTTGTTATCGGAGTAATGGACGCATTCCCCTGTTTTCCCTAATTATTCATCTTCAATTCAATTATTCTCTTCATAATTGCCTTCAAATCTCACTCTCAAGATTAGAAATTTTCATCAATTTATTTTTTTATTGTTTAATTGTTCTTTAGGGTGCTGAAATAGCCTAAAATTTGAGGTTTCTTAATTGTTTTGGAGCTAAAAAAGCCCTCTAAATTGAGTTTTTTTTTTTCAATTGTTTTAAACCTGAAAAGGCCCTAAAATTTGAGGGTTTTTTTAATTGTTTGGGAGTTGAAAAATCCTTATAATTTGACTTTTTCCATTGTTTTGATTATAAAGTAGTTTAGTTTCATCTTTCGGAGTTGAAAGTGCTAAAATTTGAGTTTTTTTTCATTGTTTTGGAGGAGCTGAAAAAAGGCTAAAATTTGAGTTTTTTTCATTCCCATTGTTTTGATTGGTAAGAAGTTCAGTTTCGGATTTGAAAAAGAGCTAAAATTTGAGTTTTTTTTCGTTGTTTTTGATTGTTAAGTAATTGGAGTAATTGAAAATGAAGTAATCGATTATAGTGATCTTAGTCCAGTCCGGCAAAGTGAAAAGGGGAATGTGTAGCTGATAGGGATTTTCCGATGACTTCATGCAATTGAAAATTGATTGGAGCGAGGCATTTTTCAAGTGGGTATAAGGCTACGAATGGAAAAATGAATGAAATAATGGAGTTTCGATCTTCGAGAGATTCAGATGGTCATGACCTCATACAACTTGCTGGAGATGGAGAAGAGAGAGGGGAGATGGAGAAGATGAAGATTAAAAATTCATTTCATTTTAATTTTTTTTGTAATACTTAATTTAATTTTTTTATTTTTTAATATTTAGTTTCTTATGTGATATTTTAAAAATGACGTGGAATTTAATGTAATATTTAAAATAATGTGAAATTTGACATGGAAGCTGATGTGGCGAGAGTGTGTTACACTCACCAAAAAATATTTAAAATATTATATTTTAGTGGGTTTAGGGGTTCAGATTGCAAACACGTAAGTAGAAGTGTCCAACCTACAAAACCGACATAGTACAGGAATCCATCCAACTTAAATATGTGCTTCTTTGTTTTCTTTTCACAGTACATTTTATGTTGACTCTAGTGATATGACATGCTAACGAAATTTTTAGTCAGATCTTAAAATCCAGTTTAAGCATGAACATTGAATCAGAGAGTTAAAAGTTAGGAAAAGAGAACATTTGACAAAATAGGTAGAGTGTTGAGGCATTTGGTAATCAAGTTGAAGCCTTATTTAAAAATTAAGACATTTATTTTGAGAATCACAAGGATAACTTGGTCATCAGTCGAAAGGCATATCCCAATTAGGTCAAAAAAGGAATGTGTGATCCTATATCAAAAAAATAGGAAGAAAATCATGTGAGGGATGTACAACAACGGTGGAGTAGTAAGTTTGACAAGTGTAGAAGAAAGTAGTGGCACACATGCTCAGTTAAAGTTTGTATTGTTAAAGTGTCACACATGATCTTCATCTCTCACTTTCATATTGCATGATGTGTACTTGCATTTTCAAGGATTGATATGATGAAGGCATTTCATTCTATTATCCAAACATTGTGTCATCCTTTGTTTACCCCATTTGAGCCTTAGTTCTATTTTTTTTCGTATCCCTCTTTTGGAATCAGGACAGAGTCTGCAACGTCTAAGAAAAAGTGTCAAAAAAAAGGTCAGAAAAGTTTCAAAATGAGACAAAATGTGTCCAAAAAGAAAGAAAATAAGAGTGTCAAGAAAATGGAGTCAGAAAAAGAATCCCAAAGAGAAAAGAGCCAAAGAAAGAAAAATCAGATCAAAAGAAAGAACAAGTTGCCAGAACTACGTGTGACCTGATTCTCCTCTCTCGGGGGTGATATACGTAGACTGCCCTACTCTGGGCTCGGTCCAACTAAATAAATAATTTAGAATTGCCCAGTCAAAAGAAACTGGGGCATGAGTTAATCCTCATTGTTTGAGTCGATTCTAAAAGTTGTAAGTCTCACCCCACATCAAAAGTCATTTGGGCCCCATCCCATCCTTTCTTTCTAACCCTATCCAAAAGCCAAGTTACAACTAAAGAAAGACTTTCAAATCAATCTTTGAGAATGCTAAGGCTAAGTATGCAATGGATGTGATGACGCATTTAGGGAACTACTTGTCTTCCTCGATGTAAGGAATTAGGAGAGAAATTAAAATGAGAGAGTCTTATCGGTGAAAACCCTCACAGGCACTGTAAGACGATGGTGAGTTGAGATAAATAAAAATGAGAGAGACTTATTGGGAAAAACTCTCATGAAAATCATAAGACGACTGTGAGTTGAGAGAAATGAAAATTAGAGAATTTCATTGTTGAAAAAACCTCACGGATACCATAAGGCAATGGTGAGTCGAGAGAAAGAAAATGAGAGAGGCTTGTTGGCGAAAACCCTTCAAGGTGTCACTAGCCGAATAAGGTCTCTGAAGGCAATTGACCTAAGAACGCAACTCAATTTCGAGGTCATTCACTCAACAACAATTGGTAGAAAGTTTTGGATGGAAAGATCGGACAGTCTAATCCGATATGCATGTCATAATCATTAGAGTTGACTGTCATTTTCAGATAAACTTTTCTTTTATCTTTTTCAATGGGGACATTCATTGTCATTTTTTTTTCTTCTCTTTAGTTATATTTTTATTTTCTTGAGTTAGTTATCCAAATAAAGCAAAAATTGTTGTTATTTTTCTCTTATCTTTGAGTCAAGTCCATGTCAAAACAAGTGAGAAAAGATTTCAAAACTGGCCGCCAACGTCTTCAATTGCACAAAGCAAGACAGAAAGGCCATCACATGAAAGAGACATAATTGTGAGCCAAAAAAAGGGCATGCAAAAAGCTTTGTCAACAGGCAAATCTGGGAACTCATAAAAATACCAAGGTTTAAAGGGTTTATCTGAGAAGTATGGCAAAGCAGAGATACTGTGTTTATTTCAGAGTTACTCTTAATAATCTGGGTTTGGATCAATGATGTGACAAAGCAGGGGCAAGTACCAACAATCCAAAACAAAATGAAGGAAATGGACACTAGAGCAGGTGTCGGGACAGCCAAGTGCTGCAAGCCACCACTATGCTTTTAACTGACAAATTTTCTTTGTTGAAACAGGGGTATATTCGCATCACTTAATTTAGCTACCATTCGAAAAGCACATCCATGGGAATTTACTTTTGTTCAAGACCCTCCTGAAAAATGGAAATTTACTTTTCATTTAGGACCCTCCTGAAAAATGGGAATTTACTTTCTGTCCAGGACCCTCCTGGAAAATGGGATTTTACTTTCTGTCCAGGACCCTCCTGGAAAATGGGATTTTACTTTCTATTTAGGACCCTCCTAGAAAATAAGAATTTACTTTCTGTTCAGGGCCTTCCTGAAAAATAGGAATTTACTTTCTATTCAGGACCCTCCTGGAAAATGAGAATTTACTTTATGTTCAGGACCCTCCTGGAAAATGAGAATTTACTTTATGTTCAGGACCCTCCTGTAAAATGGGATTTTACTTTATGTTCAGGACCCTTCTGGAAAATGGGATTCTACTTTATGTTCAGGGCCCTCCTGGAAAATGAAATTTTACTTTCAGTTCAGGGCCCTCCTGGAAAATGAGATTTTACTTTCTGTTCAGGATCCTCCTGGAAAAAGGGAATTTACTTCTGTTCAGGACCCTCCTTAAAAATGAGAATTTATTTTGTGTTCAGGACCCTCCTGGAAAATAAAAATTTTCTTTGTGTTTAGGACCCTCCTAGAAAATGAGACTTTACTTTCTGTGCAGGACCCTCCTGAAAAATGAGACTTTATTTTCTATTCAGGACCCTCCTGGAAAATGGGATTTTTACTTTTTGTTCAAGACCCTCCTGAAAAATGGGATTTTACTTTCTGTTCAGGACCCACCTGAAAAATGGGATTTTACTTTCTGTTTAGGACCCTCCTGAAAAATGAAAATTTATTTTATGTTCAGGACCCTCCTGGAAAACGGGACCATACTTTCAAAACATGAAATCCTTCTTTATCATAATCTTTGTTCGGAATAACTTTCGTTCTAGTTAATTTTGGTTTCAGGAGCCCGCCTGAAGAACAGGGTGAGAAAATTGTAAGTCAGGGGCCCGCTTGAAGAACAGGGTGAATAAATTACAAGTTAGGAGCCCGCCTGAAAAACAGGGTGATGAAATTGAAAGTTGGGAGCTCGACTGGAGAACAGAGTGAGGAAATTGCAAGTCAGGAGCCCGCCTGAAGAATAGGGTGAAGAAGTCAAAAGTCAAGCAACAAGATGGAGCAATTGAAATCCAAGTGACAAGTTGAGGAAATAGCAAATCAGGAGCCCGCCTGAAGAATAGGGTGATGAAACTTAAGTCAGGAGTCCAAAAGAAGCTTCATAGATAGGACTTTTGTAATTTTGTTTATGTTTTAACTTATAATTTTCATTTTTGATGTAATGACAGAGTCGCGGACCGTAACCTCGATGGAACCTCACTCGACTCTCCAACTCGGTATAGTCCTTCTCCTTCCTTTGGAGGTACCTATCACTTGATTCCCTTATAACTTGGGTAGGTATTTTGTCGTATGTGTAGACTTGATTTCCCTCCTTCCTTCTGTTTCATTCTTCTTGAATAATGGTCGGGATAAAATTTTGTCTTGTTGTCTACTTCTTTGTCTGAAACACTTCGTGTTTACATTCAAAGGGGGCATGCTGTAGACAGCTAATTTTGTCCCTCCCAAGTCCAATTTTATTCGCTTTTAGCTCACCTTACCATGTACCCTCAACCGTGCAATTATCTTCCCACAAAAATACAAAAAATAACAAATCTCCAACTAACTTAATCCAAAATATTCTCTCAATAATAAATTAACAACCCTCCCTATTAAAAATTGACAATACATCACCCACCTTACCATACCCCTACCCACCTACCCTACCCCTAACCCCTCCTAGAGTGACGTTGTTTTTCTCTTTTTTAATATATACACTAAAGGGCAGCTTCCAGGGAATGGGACAAAAGAAATTACTCTCAATTAACCATAGCGACATGATAATAGAGGGGCCCATCATATTCATACCCCAATACACATTTTACACTCATACACCTAACAATTCCTTTTCTTCTACACACATACACAAAAGGAATTTTTTTTCATTGATATAGGAAAGACACTCACCTCACAACAACAATACGCACACACTCATCCTCAGAGATGAAAAACACATATACACATTCTCTCTATCTCTGAATCAGATTGACATAAAAATAAAAATTCACGCACAATAGGGAGAGAGCAATAATTCACTATTGGAGTTCTCATATATGCACGTACCTAAAAAAAATAGTGAGAGAAGGAAAAATAGAGAGATCAAGAGAGATCGAGAAAGAGAGGTAAAAGATGAGAGGAAACGATCGGAGAAGCTCGATTCCATCGGCGATTTCACCACCGGAGAACACTGATCTGCTTCACCAAAAATCCAATTAACCGTCGATGACCTCCACTTTCAAAATCCCAAAACCAGTGGTCGTACGCCCTACCTACTACCGATGTTGTACCATTCCAGCGGTAAGGACCATCGCCTGATCTGGCAGGGACGGCAAAGCCCGCAGTCGTCTGATTTTAGCATTGATTCCATTGAGTTTTCATTGGAATATTGTAGCCATCATCGTCGGGCCCCTGTTTACAGTCAGTTTCCATTAATTTTGAAATTCATCCAGTCTTATTTGTTGTTCAATCAGTTGTTTGGATTCGAATGGTCGAATTAGGAATTTGAGTTGGTGTATTCGCCTGCTGAAGTTCGATTCGAGGTTTCGGTGCGGACTCCATTTCATTTAATAGAATAATACTCTTTGAAAGCGGCATCGAGGTCAAATTCTTTCTTCTCTTTCTCTTAATTCTTATGTGATTGTTGGACGCGATTCGATATGTGAATTGTTGGTGATGTTTGAGTGTTGGATTGGTTAATATTGTTTGTTTTGATTCGTTGTTGGTCCCATTGATCATGAATTGTGTGATGAAATAATATCTCATTCAAGAAGTAAAATCAGTTATTTAGGGGTTGGAAATTGAAAATTGATAAAAAAGCATTAATTTATTTTGATATTGTTGAATATAATAATGCCCTGATAGGTCGAGTTGTGTAGGCAAATAGTAGGCTTGGATAGGCAAATTTAGAACTTATGGGTTTGAGTTCTTTGGAATGTTTGTGGAATGGTTTGTCTTTCTTGAAATTGGAAAATGTATTCATTTAGCCGGGGAATTCCCCAAGACACATTGTACTTATTCACCGGGGAATACCCCGACGTATTATGTTGGTGGAAGACGTTCGTAACGAAGGCCCGAGACATCGGGTAAAGCATTGAAGCATAGTTTAGGATTAGTGTAGGTTAGCGTAGGTTTACATTTTTGCATTTTTCTATTTTTGGACTGTATAATGGGACTGGACACTATATTTTGGATTTGTTTTATTTTTGTTGGTTTGATTGATTGTTCTATGTGCTTTGTGTGGTTTATACATTCGTAGTGTTAAATTAGCCGATACACTTCACCAAGCGACCGTGGTCGAACCACGGGATTGAGGGGTGCCTAAAACCTTCCCCTCGGTTAACAGAATTTCTTGGTCGGAATCTCTGTTCACGGATCAGTTTAAAGAGTCAAAAACAGTTTTGAAAAAAGATCTTTCAAAGGTGACTTGGCACACCGGATTATGTCAAGTGGTGACTCTGAGTTTTGATTGTTAAAAGTCCTTTTCAAAACAAGTTTCATCTTTCGTCACCTTAGTAATAAAAACCCTTTTCGAACTTAAAATGAATATTTTCTGTTAAAAATGGGGTGTGACACCCACTTCCAAACTAAAACTAAGGAACCAACAATAAACCAAGGCCCTCCTTGGAGAATGGACGCTTGGCTTTCCGCCATGGCTACTTTTGTCGTGTAGAAGCCCATCCCTAGATCTATAAGTGATGGGGGTTCTTGTAATTTTCAGAGATCTTCTAATTTACTTTTGAGAAATTGATGATTGAATTTTGTGTTGACCGATTTTACCATGATAGAGTGGATCTAAGAGGCATAGATCCTTCTTTTGTCCTCCTCCGTCAAATGGATACCTCGATCCTGTTCCCCGGGCCCCTTTCCATGGCTGCAGGACCAAGATCTATGCTCGACTCAGGGGATATGATTTTCTCCATAGTAACTTCTTTGTACGAGAGTGGAGGAGGGGAGGATTCTCCCATGGTTATTTCTTTGGGATTTGACGGTATCGGAGGGTTTGGTAACAGGGGTGGAGTTAAGGTTGGATCCATGGCTGATGTCGAAGTCAGGGGTAAGGGAAGATAGTGAGAAGGGTCTTTTTCTCACCTGAGACACAAGTGACAATGTTGAATAATATGGAGAAGGATGTTGATATTATGTCAAGTGTATATTGAGGAAAATAGAAATAGTTGGTGATATTATGATTCTAAAAAAATAAAAATGATATTATTAAGCAAATTTCTAAACATGGGGTGACTATTTAGGAGATTTACTCCTTTGTTCACCCTACTTCCAAGAGGAAAAGTAATATTGTTTTTACTCATCTGTCAGCAATTCTTAGTCTATCAATTGATGATAGACGTGTTCAATTTTGAGCAGGACTCACTTGTATAATGTAATTTCACAAATCACCACAACAACAAAAAGATACAAAATTTGTATATTTATGTATACGTAAACAATAGTGTTTTAAAAAGAGAAAAAAAAACAACATACATGTACAATAAGCTAATCTCATTTTTAAAAAAAATAATATGAAATAAATAAATAATCCTATATTAGAAGTTACAGTGGAGCAGTTAAGTATGCATGACTCCATCGATATGTCTGCTTGACCGGCCTTCACTTTCAAAACTTTAATACTTTCTTTGTTTTAAAATTTATTTATTTTACGTTCAAAGTATTATAAATCACAGTAATTAACAATTTATAAAATTTTATATGTATTTGATAATTACGTCAAAAATATTTTAAGTCAAAAAAATTAACAAGTTAAAATATTAGAGAATAAATATAAAAGTTTGAAAGAGAGAAAATAACATACTTAGAAAAACTTTATACTTTTCTCCGCATTAATTTGTTTATTATCTTACTTTCCTTTTAATTTCATTATATATTTAAACATTACATTAAAAGTATTATAAATTACAATAATTAATAATTTAAAATATTTTTATATTAAAAATATTAGTACTTTTCTTCATTTCAATTTATTTGTCTTACTTATCATTTGAATTCATCATTTTATTTTAAAATTATATTAAAAATTAATTAACAATTTAAAACATTCTTAATATGAATTTCATTTATCTAAATAAAGTAATTTACTCTTGTGCACGGAGAATAGCCAACTAATATGCTATGATAGCAGGTAAAATTTCAAAATCCCACCGCCCTAGACCTACACCTAAGCCAAACTAGGACAAGCTTGACATGACTTTTTGGAGTACCAAATTTTCATTAAAAAGGATTAATTAGGAATTTATTTAATTATATATAATTTACTTAGAAATTTAATGCTAGAAATATTATTAAACGAATATAATAATATTCTTTTCATTTTATAAAAGGGGTAACTAAACTAAAAGAAGTATTTTTAGAAGGAGAACAAACTATTTTAAAACAAAGAAAGTATTACATAAAAATAAAAATCAATCTTATATTTATGGTGTAATTTTCTTATGAAAATGGGATAAAACCATATGGCACCATGCATTCGAGGGAAAATATTGCATACATCACTGATTTAGATATAGATTAATTGGATGGATTCATTTAGTTGACCCAAATAATTCAATTAGTTTGAGATTAGCGAGTAGCTAATAATGCAGTATCCCAAAGGCTAGGATTAGTTAGCAGCTAACGAAACTGCCAACACTAATTAGCGTTAAAATCAACCAAATATTTCTTTGTTAAGTCCGTTCACTAAACAAGTCGCCTAGTCAAATTTAGACTTTTATAACATTAATAAGGTTAATTTAGCAAAATACACATGTTAGAAGTACGGTATATCAGATTAAAAAGGGCCAAGTAATATAAAACGACACCTCTTTGGAGTGTGTCAGGTCAAAAGGGATCGAGTAAAAGAGTGTATCAGGTCAAAAGGGATCAAGTAATATAAAATGGAGGGGTTTACTCCTAATACTAGTAGTATGTACTATAAATATTTATGGTTAACGAAGAATGATGTGAACAAACAAATGAAAGATGGCAGGTGCAGCAAGTCCAGCATGTATATTCAGCCCACTGTTCAGATTTAGCCAACACAACGGCAGTGAACTGTATGATTCCTTTGAGCTTCAAGCTGTTGCTAAGCAGCTAAATCGCGCGCTCGTTAAAGCATCTGCTCAGTCATCTTCTCCTACTACTTGTGCTGTTCTCAATTCTCCTTTTTACACAAAGTGTTTGGGAGGTGTTTACAAAAAAAATGTCAAAGTTTGTAGGAGAATTTCTTGTTCACAAAGTAGGAATAATGATGGAGCAGTTGAGAAATATGGAAGTAGAAAGATTAATAGTGTATTTCTACGATTTTGGAACATGGCAAAACATGGATTCCTGAGAGGCAACTCCCTTGTCAAGTAATCTAACTGCAACTAAAGCAGAGGCAAATTCAGAATTTTAAGTTTGTATGATAGCGCGATCACTGTTTTATCGTACTAGTATGTACGAACTAGTAATTAGTACATCTATCCATGTGGTTCAAGATAGCTACCAGAATACTACATCCCCATTTCCATTGTTGCTTTAATGTATGATAATGTGCTTTTTAATAAAAGGGGAAGGGGCCAAAAATGCAACTTAATTGTGGGAAATAAAATAAATTTGTCATCGGTTTGAATTTAGTCTCAAACATGTCTTTACTATTAGTTTGCAGGCTCAAATTTGTCCCTCAATTATGAAAAAATAGAACAAATTTACTCTTCATATGTACTAGTGTAGGAGAAAGTAGGTAAATTAATGCAAAAATAAGCCACACTAAGTAGAAAAATGATTGAAGAATACTCCACATCCACATAAGTCCCAAGTAGAAATCACATGCACAATTCTTCTGCAACTTTGGACATTGGGCCGTATTTGTTTGTTGTAATTCTCATCAGCTCGTTACAAGGAGTTTGGGCTTAGCTAAGGATTCTTTCATTCAAATGGGTCTAAACTATTTTTAGCAAAATTCAGAAATAGCATACTTAAAACCCTAATTATTAGTTTTATAGCAACAGTTTCATAATTACATTTTCTAACAATTTGTATTTTGTATTTTTAAAAACTCTTGCTATAAAAATACATATACAACAAATTTACTGCCCTTAATTAACTGAAATTGGTTGAGCTAAATATGGTATAATTACCAATCAATTAAATTTATAGATTCCTTTTCCATTTAAACCTCTTACAAAACGTGATTTCCGTTAGATGTTGACATCACTAAACACAATTCAAATTTCAGTTTTTTCTATTAACAAGTTCATCGAAAAAAAAAAAGCAATAGCAAAATCTACTGAATCTTTTTTTGAGTAATTTGTTCTAATCCAACCGTGTTTCTGAAATTCAACTCGTTGAATCAAATTCGACTGAATCTTCTTCGAAATCAACAGCAGTTTCAAAACGATGCATTAATTTCTTTGAATCAAATTCAATTGTAGCTTCTTTAGTTTTTTGGTTTGATTTTTTTTTAAACCATTACTGATGTGCCTATCTAGTTTCTGTTGTCGTCGTTAATTTTTTTTTGAAAAATTTGTAAACGAATTTCGAGTTAGAAGCAATGCAGCAGTAAATTCAACATATAGAACGAAAACTTTCGGAATTCAAGTATCTGTTGCAAATTTCATCTTAACAGTTGTTTCAGATATTAAAACTTCAAAATTCAACTATTGTTTTGCGGATCGTTTGTTGTTATTTTGATCGTTTTAACAATTGAATAAATTGTGAAGCTTTGTAGAATTTTTTCAATTTGTTGTATAATCGATTATGAATATATTATAAACAAATTTATATTTGAAGTTTATTCAATTGTTTTCGAAACTCCTAGATCAATGAATGATTGAATATTAGCTTTTCAATGTGATGAAATTCTATTTTTTTTGTTTTGCTTGTCGAAATTTAAGAGTATAACTGTATATATGAAACGATCTTTTATATTTGTTTTACTTGTGTTCGATTCAGTAGTTTCTGTATTTTGTTGGAAACTTTTCCTATGTTTGGATTTTACTTTAAACAAATGTTGTTTAAATGTATTTAAAGCCTAAAAATACATATGCTGCGTAACTTTGTTTGCACTTAAAGCTGAAAAGTGTATATGAAAAGATCTTTTATATCTGTTTTACTTGTGTTCAATTCAGTAGTTTATGTATTTGGTTAGAAACTTTTTCTGTGTTGGTATTTTACTTTAAATAAATGTTGTTTAAATGTATTTTTAACCTAAAATACATGTGTTGTGGAACTTTGTTTGCACTTAAAGCCGAAAAATGTATATGAAAATATCTTTTATATTTATTTTACCTGTGTTCGATTTAGTAGTTTATATATTTGGTTAGAAACTTTTTCTGTGTTTGTATTTTACTTTAAACAAATGTTGTTTAAATGTATTTTTAGCCTAAAAATGCATATGTTGTGGAACTTCGTTTGCACTTAAAGCTGAAAAGTGTATATGAAAATATCTTTTATATCTGTTTTACTTATGTTCGATTCAGTAGTTTTTGTATTTGGTTGCAAACTTTTGTTGTGTTTGTAATGGAGATGTTGGCTATGTAAACTTGTTTGCACTTAAAGCTGATACGTGTATGATGTAACAAGTGACATCTGATAAATATGTATATTTATTTATTTTTGGTTAAATCATGTAGAAATGGGAAGCATATCAGTTCTTGTGAAGCACTCTGGTAGCTGGACGTATGAAAAAAACTGCGAAGATTACGTCACTAATGCTATTAAGTGCGAACAACGAAGGAGCTTTGGTAGTTTCTGAAGAAACTACAGCATTAGATGTATTTGAGATGGATACGGTTGAGATAATTATCTCCGACCCACATCACAACTTCAACTGCAATTCAAATTTATTTGTAATTTAAATTCTCATTTATAATGATAATAAATGAACACATATTAAATATATATTAGTTATGATCAAGGTGTATTTTTGAAATGCTTAATTTTAACACTGTATATGTATTTTTAGGGTAAATACATTTGATGTATAATGCATATGTATTTTTAAGCAAAATATCAACACTGTATATGTATTTTTAGGGTAAATACATTTGATGTATAATGCATATGTATTTTTAAGCAAAATATCAACACTGCATATGTATTTTTATGCTAAAAAATATTTTGATGTATAATCCATATGTATTTTTAAGCAAAATATCAACACTACATATGTATCTTTTGTAACTAAAATCTCACAATAAAATGTAGAATTGCATAAAAAACTCAAATTTATTTTTAATTCAAATTCTCATTTATAATGATAATAAATGAACACGTATTAAAATATATATTAGTTATGATCAAGGTGTATTTTTAAAATGCTTAATTTTAACACTACATATGTATTTTTAGGGTAAATACATTTGATGTATAATGCATATGTATTTTTAAACAAAATATCACTACTGCATATGTATTTTATAACTAAAATCTCACAATACAAAGTAGAACTTCATAAAAAACACAAGTTTATATTTAATTTAAATTTGCATTTATATTGATAATAAATGAAAATATATTTAAAAATATATTAGATATGGTCCAGATGTATTTTTGAGAATGCTTAATCTTAACACTGCATATGTTTTTAGGATAAAAACTTTTGATTGATACTGCATACGTATTTTTAAGCGTTATATGAACACTACATATGTATTTTTTTTTAACTAAATCTCACAGTAAAATATATAACTATATAAAATAATCAAATTAAACTTTAATTCAAATCAAAATTAGACCCAATTCAAATCAGAATTAATTTCATTCAGTTAAAAAATAAGTACTATTATAACCTACAATTAGAACCACTTCAAAACATAAAAATTAGTTTGTACAATCAGAACCTACATCCATACACCAGTTTCTCTAACTATACAAAGTAATAGATTCATCAATCATCATACATCAAAAACTTCAGTAACACTAGTTATTCTACTTTACCTTGCAAGCCTCAAGGGTGCTTCGACATCACTATGAGCATTTGCTTCTTGTTTTCGGATCCCATAGTCCCACAAAAGCACAGCATATCTTGTACGGAGTGCGTTGGGGTCGAACTCAATCGCAATAACTTTGTGACCATAAGAAAGGCACTCTGCATATGTAACCATAAAGAGACCACAATCCCTACAAAAACAAGGAAAAAAATATTTATTTAGAAGTAAAATATATTTTGTACAAGCATTCAATTTTGGTATATGTAAATTAAAAACTTACAAGCTTCCACTCGGTTGTTGAGGCAAATTCTCTTCAAATATCACATCAAACAGATCTGAGTAATCTTTGTCTTTGTATCTTGAATGATTTTGAAGATCAATTCCTTTCTTATTATAGAAATCACAAGCTTGGAGACACAAAGGGATAATATCAGCTAATTTCTTGATCTGAGCAAGAACAGTCGGATAAGAAAAAAATTCATATAAACAAGCATATATGAGCAAGAACAGCCGGATAAGAAAAAAATTCATATAAACAAGCATATATATTTTAAGCAGACAAAAAATGCAACCAATACTGAAAAATATATATCAATTATACTAAAAATACATACAGCCAATAGATAGTTCATGAGTAGTTAACACAATCCTTAATCGTACTTATTGCCCTATATCTCTAACTCGCAACTTTGATAATATCTTTATTGCCCTATTTAGAACAACACAATACTTAATAGTCAAAAAAATACATTTACAAATAAAAAAATACCTCATCCTCACTATCTTCTTCAGAATCATCAGCATAAGATTTCTGAACATCGTCTTCAATTTCTTCAACTTTCCTTTTCTTTTCGTACCATTTTTAAATTTTTTGCTCCTTCTTCAACCCTTTTTTTAAAAAAAAAAATTCACTGATCTTCACTAGGTCGTTGCAAAACTTTGACCTAATCTCCTTCAATCTCCCAAATTTCTTCAACTGTATAGCATTACAACAACTTTAACTAAATCTTCTTGAGTTAACCCAAGACTAAAAGATTGTGCATAGTCAAACTCTACATTCATATTCTGTATACCGCTATTTGTTGGTGTTTTTGTTGTATGTTCATCCATTAAAACATAAAACCCTTAAAATCTGTTTTTCAGTTGAATTACAGTAGAAGAAAAAAGGAACCGCTAATATGCAATATGCAATTAATAGTTACCTGAAATAGAGGAAGTAAATCATTATCACATATCGTACTAGAATCGTGCAAAAGGAACAAAATTTAAAGTGGGAGAGATCGTTAATAGCAAAAGAAAAGGAATAAAAAAATTAAATTAAGGAAAGAGAAATAAGAATGGCGTGAAAAGGGAAATTTTAGCACAATAACTTTCTTAGGGGGTAAAAAGCAGGGGACCACTTAAAATAATGCTACAGATGCTATATAATGTAATTAGGATAAAGTGTTGCTATTTTTTGTAATTTAATATTTAAGTATGCTACTATATGTTGTTTTCCCAACTATTTTTTCAAGTTTTTGGCAAGTAAAATTTTCTAAATATCTAAAACATTATTATCTTATGGTTTTATAAAAACAAATCTAACAAAATAAAGTAACCATGGATGTCAAAAGGATGGTGTTTGATTATAGCATCCAACATATATTTTTTATTATTAATAAGTGATCAAGGGTGTACACATAAGTGCAACTTACTAATGAATGTTTATCATGGGCAATTTTGATAATTTTCTCTTCAAAGTGCATTATGTGACACACTTATCTCATGTTTCTACTTCAATTTTGATGTTTTTCACTATTTCTTGATTCCTCAGTTCATTTTTTCTTTTGCTTTGATTTTAATGGTGATGTTCTTCCTTCTTGATTTTATCCTAACATTTCACTTGTTTCTACGGCTCATTATTTTCTGCGAAGCTTTTCTTCTAAATTTTTTTGTACCTACGACTCATTGTTTCTCGTGACGTTTTCCTTTTAAATTTTAATTACTCTTTGTCATTCTTTATGTGTATGCTTCTCCTGATTAACTCTCCGTCAACTTAATAAGATTGAGACAACGAAGGAAATGGAATCAAGAAAATGTGAATCATCTTCTATAATAGTTAATGACAATAAATGTCTTGTTGTTTTGTTTGTTGTCACACTTAGGTGGATAGACAAGTTATTTCTTTGGGTGTTGGAAAGGTATCTTATTCCCTAAAGCCCCACGGCATGTGTAGAATGTACACTCGTCGTTTGATACTTTTGTTGATTATGCTAACATTAACCCTCATGTCATGAGGAATATGTATTTTTTTTTCTTTTAGTTGTCTCCTCCATAGTTTTGCAAGGTTCGGATTCGAGGTCGAATCTTTTTCAAGAAGGGGAGGATGATACAAGATCGATCGTGATTGCAACACGTTGAGACCCAAACTTGGGGGCTGCCCAACCAAGACAACAAGCCTTGAAGTGTTAAGAAGGTCTTCCAAAATACTCCAAGGCTGCCCAATTCTATATGCCAAAGTTGCCCCTTTGCCATGGCTCATTAAGGGCATTTTAGTCATTTTGTAATAAGTTGTAACCTAGCTTATAAATAGAACATGATAGTTCATTTCATGCACATCTTTTGATGATATATTTTTTAGAGTTCTAAAGAGTATCTTGCAATATGGATTTCTTGTGACAAGTGTGGACATCACTTGTGTTTATAACAATCTTAGAAACGGTAGTTGCTTGGGAATTCCAATTCCCTTGAGGTCCTGTAAAAATTTGGTGTTATTTGTATGAAAACTTTGGGTCTTAATGTTTAATATACATTTTGGTTCATAAGTGTTTATGCATTATATGTCAAGTTATCTATCTTACTTTCTTGTACCCGTTTTGTTCGTGTTGTTGAATCCGTAGAGTTGTTGTTGTTCTTCGTCTGGTGTGTTAATCTAGTTTAGGCTGGCTGTTTGGTGTGTTAAACACCATGTTCATCTTGTTTTGTTGGTTTCTTGTTGAATCCGAGAGTGGTCATCAAAGAGGTCCTCGGTTCTTTGAACTTGTGAACTGTTTTGATGTTTGTTCCATGCAGGGGCGGATCTACAGTAGAAGTTGTGGGTTCCTAGGAACCCACAACTCCTACCGTAAGACATATAATTAAATGAAAAATATTACTAAAACGTATACATATATAGAGTTGGGAACCCACAACCAAAACTGATGGATAGCTTAGTGGTAAGAGGGAACCCATAAGTATGTGTATCCAGCGCTCCAACGCGGGTTTGAATCCCCATGGACGTGTTTTCTATTTAATTACTTTTTCAGTATTCTTGCTTTTAAAATGGAACATAGCCCTCCGGCCTTTATTATTAACAACAACAAAATGGACGGGTAGACGACCTAAGCCCAACAAGAAAGACTACCAAGTCCAATAACAACAAAAATCAAGACAAAAATAAATTAAAAATAAATAGTTAAACTAAAGCTAAACCCTTAAAAAAAAGAAATAGTTAGCTTCTGGAATTTGGAACTGGAAGAAATAAACATTAAAAGAATCTCTCCTCTCTTAAGCTCCTAATTTAGAAGGCCAATTTCAGCCTCTTTAAATAGGTAAATTTTTTCTTTTTTACTCTCTTAAGCCCTTAATTTCAGCCTTGTTTTCATTGTAGCTTATTATTTGTTAGTTGTTAATTTTTTTTTTGTAATTTAAATAGGTTGAAAACTTAAAATTGTGAAGTTAGTTCAAGATGATTACGAAATTTTTCAAGCCTAAAATCACTCCAGATTCTCCTTCAGTAAGTTCTCTTTCACATACTGAAATTTCTAACAATGTCAATCCTTCTCAACCATCAGATAAAGATAAAATATTGAATTTGGGTTTTCTTGAATCCGATCCTACTAAAAGAAAACAAATTTCAAAACATACTCCTAATCAGCGTGATAGAGTAAGGAGATATTACATTTAAAAAGGGCCCTGTAGACCTGGTGAGCATTTTATTTTTCCAATAACAAATTTTGGTGGAAAATTGCATCGTTTTAATCCTGATTGGTTTGATACTTACTATTCAAGATGGATAGAATATAGTACTAAAAAAGATACAGTTTTTTGCTTATGTTGTTACTTGTTTAAAAATGAGATTGGTGGATATGGAAAAAGAGTCGGTGATTCTTTTACAACAGATGGCTTCAGAAGTTAGAATAAAGGGGTAGAACGACTTAATAAGCATGTGGGTGAAGTAAATAATATTCACAATCGTTGTTTCAAGACGATGCTTGATTTAGATAATCAAGCACAATCTATATTAACTTCTTCTGACAAGCAATCTGAGAAAATAAAAAATGAATATCGAGTTCGTTTGAATGTGCTAAACTCTTAAAATGTGCTATCTTTGTCTTGCTCCTATTCTTTTTGATAACATACAGTATACAGAAAAAAATACTTAAAGTGCGTGGAACAAAGTGAAAACGACTTAATTGAGTGTAAACCTGTCACTATATAGGCTAATACATGTTTACTAAACAAATTTATAAAGTAATTCTACTTTCTTTTCTCCTGTTGAAACAGAATTTAACGATCTCTCTCTCCTCCACTAAAGTTAACATTCACCTAACGGTCGTCTTCTCCGACCGAGTAGCCAGCATCGGCGCCGGCAAAGGTAAGTTACCCTCTTTGTCTTCCTCCCTCGATCTCTCTCTCTCTCTCCCTCTCTCTCTCCATAACTCTTCCAAGCTACCCCTCTCTCCCCCCCCCCCCCCTCTTTTCTTTTTAGTGGCAGATATCACAGACTGGACTAGGATCGGCTCCGGCGATGGTTACCAAAACACGGATCCGATAAAGCACAGTAGACTCTCCAGCGACGGTAATATTTGGCGACAGCTTTCTGGCAATGCTGTTTTCACCAACCAACTCCGACAACAAAATTGACGGTATCATAAGCACGTAGGATTACCCCGGTGACATCTAAACTTTGATATTTAGATATTTGCACTAGTTAATATTTAGATATTTGCACTACTCGAATTCAGCGAACTGGTTCGACAGTTTGACTGGTTCGATGGACGTCGGTGGTGAAGGCGGCGGAGCCAAAAAATCTAGGTGGGGGTCTAAACCGAATATTGCAACTACTGTCCAGATTTGAGCCGGCGACTTTTCGGTGAAGTGATTTTGGTGACCCAATTTGCCGGATTACAGCACAACAAGCAAGAGTAGATTACATGATATACGTATTTTGGTGACTTCTAACCCTTGAACTTTATTTTATCGCACGATTTTTTGATATTTTTGTTGTCTGTGATTTACATGGGATTTTCTATCTGTTATTTGGATTTCTACTAGTTGTTGTTCTTAAAATTTGGATATAGTGTGTTCTTTGACGGTGTCTTTATTGTCTTTCTATTTTTGAACCTTTTATGTTGCTTCATATTATTTATCATACTATCTCTTGTATCTTGACTTACGTGTCTGCTGTAGTATATTCGTAACTTGCACCGCTCCTTATTATTTATTTGGCTGCCGTTGGTGCCAGGCCATTAATGTGCTATATTTTTCTTACTGTTAGTTTTGTCCTTACCTTGGTTTTGTTTTTTCTACCTATTTGAGTTTAGTTTTGTTTCTTGATTATTTCCTCTAATTTGTGTGAGCCTTGTATTTCCTGCTACTGCTTTGTTACTACCATTGTTTATATTTTCTTATATTTTCTTGTAGTAGTGGTTGTGGGCGTTGATGGTTAGATAGGGTCATGTCCGAGGAGGTTGGGGCAGGGGGCTGTTGTGGGGGAGGGGGTGGGAAGAAGGCCAAGGTTTGGCCTCAAGGGCGGTAAAGAAAGACATGTTGATAGAGTTGGTAGGCTGAGGGTTGGGTCTTGGCATATAGGGACTCTTCAGGGTAAGTCCATAGAGCTTGTGAAGATTCTTAGAAAGAGGAGGATTAATATTGCGTGTGTTCAAGAGACCAAGTGGGTAGGGTCTAAGGCTAGGGATGTGGATGGTTACAAGCTTTGGTACTCTGGAAGCGAGAGTCGTAGGAATAGAGTTGGCATCTTAGTAAATGAATAGCTTAGAGGGCAGGTAGTAGAGGTAAAGAGGATCAGCGATAGGTTGATGACTATTAAGTTGGTCATTTGGGGGGTTTACCCTGAACGTGTGTAGTGCTTATGCGCCGCAAGTGGGATTGGATGGGGAGGAGAAGATGCGGTTTTGGGAGGCTTTAGATGAGGTGGTGAGAGGCGTGCCTAGCTCGGAGAAGATTGTTGTAGCAGGAGATTTCAATGGGCACATCGGGGCGTTACCGGAAGGCTTTGGTGATGTGCATGGTGGTTTTAGTTTTGGGGAAAGAAATGAAGAAGGGGCTACTCTATTAGATTTTACGAGGTCCTTTGGGCTGGTGGTGGTGAACTCGGGCTTTTCGAAAAAGGACGATCACCTGATCACCTTTCGAAGCGCGATAGCTAAGACCCAGATTGACTTTTTATTGCTTAGGAAAGGGGATAGGGTGTTGTGTAAGGACTGTAAGGTCATCCCGAGAGAGAATCTTTCGACCCAGCATAGGCTCTTGGTTATGGATTTGGGTATAAAGAAGGATAGGAAGAGAAGAAGTGAGGAGTGTAGACTGAGAATTAAGTAAGGCGGCTTGACGCTAGTAAATGCGTGGGAGATAGAGGAGAAGTTGGCGAGAATGGGGGTGAGGGAGTGTAGGGGGGACGTGGATAGTATGTGGGATAGGGTGGCTAGGTGTATCAAGGAGAATGCTAGTGAGGTGTTGGGTATTTCTAGGGGCCAGACCGGGCATCATCGGGGGGATTGGTGGTGGAATGAAGAGGTTAAGAAGAAAGTGAAGACAAAGAAAGGGGCGTATACTAAATTGGTTGAGAGTAAGGACGAAGAATAAAAGCGGGTAAACAGGAAAAAGTACAAGTTAGCTAGGAAGGAGGCTAAGTTAGTAGTTACGGCAGCTAAGATAGCAGCATTTGAGAGCTTGTATGTGGGGTTACAGGAGAAAAGAGGAGAAAAAAAGTTGTTTAGACTCGCTAAGGCTAGGGAGAGGAAGGGTCGTGACCTCGATCAGGTGAAGTGCATTAAGGGAGAGGACGGTAAAATGTTGGTGGAGGACGACCACATAAAAAATAGATGGCAGTCGTATTTTCATAGGCTCTTGAATGACGAAGGGGATAGAGCTATTGGGTTAGGGGAGCTGGAGCACCCAGAGAAGTGTCGGGATTTTAGTTATTGTACACGTTTTAAGGTAGAGAAGGTTAGAGAGGTTGTTCGCAGGATGCGAAGGGGTAGGGCGCGAGGCCTGATGATATACTTGTGGATTTTTGGAAGTTTTCTGGCGAGGCTGGTTTAAGGTGGTTGACTGGATTATTTAACAGAATTTTCAAAATGGCAAAAATGCCCGAGGCTTGGAGGTAGAGTACTATGATCCCTCTTTATAAGAACAAGGGTGACATTCAGAGTTGCAATAACTATAGGAGTATTAAGTTATTGAGTCACTCTATAAAGATTTGGGAGAGAGTGGTCGAGGTGAGGCTGAGACGGATAGTGTCTATTTTGGAGAACCAGTTTGGATTTATGTCTGGCCGCTCGACAACGGAGGCAATTCACCTGGTGCGGAGGCTGGTAGAACAGTATAGGGAAAGGAAGAAGGACCTGCACATGGTGTTTATCAAATTGGAAAAGGCATACGACAAAGTCCCCAGGGAGGTGCTTTAGAGATGCTTAGAGATGAGTGGAGTCCCAGTGGCATATATCAGAGCAATTAAGGACATGTATGATGAAGCTAAAACTCAGGTGAGGACGGCGGGAGGAGACTCAGAGCATTTCACTGTCTTGACAGGATTGCATCAGGGATCTACTCTTAGTCCATTTTTGTTTGCTTTGGTGATGGATGTGTTGACGTGGCATATTCAAGGAGAGATGCCTTGGTGTATGTTTTTTGCAGATGATGTAGTTTTTGTTGATGAGATGCGCGGGGGGGGGGGGGGGGGGGTGAATGATAAATTAGAGGTGTGGAGACAAACTCTTGAGTCTAAAGGGTTCAGGTTGATTAGGAGCAAGACAGAGTATTTGGAATACAAGTTTAATGACATGAGGCTGGAAAATGAGGTGGTAGTGAAGTTGGAATCACAGGTGGTATGTAAAAGGGAAAGTTTCAAGTATTTTGTGTCCGTGATTCAGGGTAATGGTGAGATTGACAAGGATGTCTCGCACCGTATTGGGGCGGGATGGATGAAATAGAAGCTCGCTTCGGGGGTATTGTGTGATAAGAAGGTGCCGCCCAAGCTTAAAGGCAAATTATACAGGGTGGCAATCCGTCCGACCCTGTTGTATGGAGCGGAGTGTTGGTCAGTTAAGAACTCCCACATTCAAAAAATAAAGGTGGCGGGAATGCGGATGTTGCGTTGAATGTGTGGGCTGACTAGGGGGGATAGAGTTTGGAATGAGGCTATCAGGGAGAAGGTTGGTGTGACTCCAGTGGACAATAAGATGCGGAAAGTCCGATTGAGATGGTTCGGACACGTGATGAGGAGGGGCATGGATGCCCCGATTCGTAGGTGTGAGAGGCTAGCTTTGAATGGTTTTAAATGGAGTAGGGGTAGGCCGAAGAAGTATTGGGGAGAGGTGATTAGGCGGGACATGGAGCAGTTACAGCTCACTGAGGACATGACCCTAGATAGGAAGATCTGGAAGACGCGAATTAGGGCAGAAGGCTAGGGTCAGTTTGGGTCGCTAGTGTAGGGAATTACTTAGTGAGGGTATTATTCTTGTTATGATACCTTGTTTCATGCTTTATTACAAATCTGTTTACTTTTCTCTATTTACTATTACTTGTGGGTGTCGTATTTATGTATTGCCATCTTGTTTCATGCTTTACTATGAATTTGTTTAGTATTTCGTGTCTCGAGCCAGGGGTTTATCAAAAACAGCCTTTCAACTTCTTTAGAGGTAGAGGTACGGACTGCGTATATCTTACCCTCCCCATACCTCACTATGTGGGAATACAGTGGGTTTGTTGTTGTTGTTTGAATGCTTCCATTGATGTTGCAAGATATCTTTTAAAAGAAGGATTGCCTTTTCGACGTCATGATGAAAGTGAAACTTCTACAAGAAGAGGAAACTTTTTAGATCTCTTAAAGTGGTACGCGGATACGAAGGAAGATGTGAAAAAAGTTGTGTTAGAAAATGCTCCACAAAATGATATCATGATTTGTCCAAATGTTCAAAAAGACATTGTGAATTGTTGTACTAAAGAAACGTTGAAAGCAATTGTTGAAGAGTTAAATAGAGATTACTTTGGAATATTAGTTGATGAGTCTAAAGATGTCTCTCATAAAGAACAAATGACCCTTGTTCTGTGATATGTCAACAAAGAGGGTAAACTTATTAAGCGATTTCTTAGTGTTGTTCATGTTAAAGATACATCTACACGGTCACTGAAAGATGCTATATTTTCTTTGTTTTTAGAGCATAATTTGAGTTCTTCTCATATTCGGGGACAAGGTTATGATGGAGCTAGTAATATGCAGGGAGAATTCAATGGTCTTAAAACTTTGATTATGAATGATACCCCTTCGGCATATAGTGTACATTGTTTTGCTCATCAGTTACAATTGACTCTTGTAGCTGTTGTAAAGAAGCATCATGAAGTAGATCAATTTTTTGATATTCTTGCTAATGTTTTGAATATTGTTGGAGGATCTTTTGAGTGCAGGGAGATGCTTAGAGATGATCAAACAGAAAAATTAGAAGAGTTATTGATGCTCGGTGAAGTTCATACAGGAAGCGGATTGAATCAAGAACTTGGACTTCAAAGGGCAGGAGATACTCGTTGGAGTTCTCATTTTAAAACAGTGCGTAACTTTATTAAATCATTCTCTTCAATTATTCATGTACTAGAAGTTCTTGCTAAGGAGGGTTCAAATTACCAAGAGAAATCATTGGCAAAGAGTTTAGTAGATGACATAAGATCTTATGAGTTTGTGTATACGCTATATTTGATGTTAAAAGTATTGGCAATTACACATGATTTGAATATGGCTTTGCAAAGAAAAGATCAAGATATCGTTACTGCTATGAACCTTGTTGGTTTCACAAAGAGACAGTTGCAATCTATGAGAGATTCTAAATGGGATTCTTTGGTAAAGGATGTTTCTTTATTTTGTGCCAAACATGATATTGTGATTCCCGAAATGAATAAGAATTATGCTCTTGAAAAGTCAAAGCGTAAGATTTCAAGTATTACATATTCTTATCATTTGCGTGTTGAAATTTTTAATGCTGTAATTGATTTGCAACTTGGTGAGCTTAACAGTCATTTTGATGAAGTGAATACTGATCTACTTCTTGGTATGGCTAGTTTGAGTCTAGATAACTCTTTTGTAAATTATGATAAAAATAGGATTATAAAACTTGCTACCTTTTATCAGGATGAGTTTAGTGATTCCATGCTTACGGATCTTAGTTTTGAACTTGACAATTATATTGACTATATGCGACAAGGGAATAATGATTTCTCTAAGTTGAAAAGACATGGGGACTTTCAGAGACATTGGTGAAAACAAATTCGCACAAGACTTGGAGACTTGTTTATTTACTTGTAAAGTTGAGTTTGATATTACCTGCGGCGAATGCAACAGTGGAAAGAGCTTTCTCTTCAATGAAATATATTAAGAATGACCTGCGTAGCAGAATTAGTGATGATTTTTTCAATGATTGTTTAGTTTGTTATATAGAAGATGAGCTATTTCAAACTGTACATAATGAAGCGATCATTGATCGTTTTCAAAACATGACAAGTCGTCGAGTACGATTATAATGATAATGTTTTTAAATATGTCGTGTTTAACGTGTTGTTGCTTTAAGACTATGTATTAAAAATATTTGATTACCCATTTTTTTATAAATTATTTTTGCATATTAATTTATTTTATTGGGAATTCACAAGTTTAAAATCCTGGATCCACCTCTGGTTCTGTGTGTTCCTATCACGCCCCAAAATCCCATCGGGCCGGACTGGCACCTGAAGCCGAGAAGGCCCGGGAGAACCCGTTCAGATACCTGTACTTTCACTTACATGTCACCAAAAATTTGGACAGCACTTCGTTGCATATAGAAGGGTCTAATTACCTGTATCAGCACAACACGCACAAATATATATATGTATAATACTTGGCCGTCGGGGCCACCACATATACAAATATAACATCACTATATAAACTTCCATGACTTTACCCTTCCTTATGTCTACAAAGCCTCTAGGATATACATGACATAACTAGGGTCGGGACAAACCCCCGCCCACACATGACTCCTGTACAATAACAAAACATAAGGGACCGACTCGGAAATCTCCGAAGCAAACTGGAGCTCACCAACAATAGCTGTATGACCTGGCTCCTATCTATGCTGTGAATGAGCTGAAGCACCTGTGCCTGCAGCATGAAATGCAGGTCCCCCGTGAGGGACGTCAGTACGAAATATGTACTGAGTATGTAAAGTTGTAAATAATCATATGTGATATGGGGGATTAAGAAAATCAGACACAAGTGAATAAATCATAATAGAAGTGAACCACACTTCATAAACACTTTTAGGATCATGTACATTATCATTAATCTGAATTGGGTTCTTGAATTCAAACACATTTGTGGAACGGTATACATTCGTTCATTTTATTCTTTACAATTATCATTCGTCATTACCTCCTCCTCCCGAACCTCCAACCACCTAACAATAATCAATACTGTACCGTACTGTGACCATTAGGCTGCCCCCAGTACATATCAACTGTAATCATATCAAATATCGGGATCGGCCCACGCTAGGCTTAAGCCCCTGAGCTACCACCCACACGTATATCAAGTAACACACATAAGAGATCTTTCCAATAACTTAGTTCAAAAGCTTTTGAGATTATTACATTAGTGTTCATGCCAATATAGTACCTTTGGAATAATGATACGTCAATAGGAACCAAGTAATAGACTTTCTATACAATAACGATGTAATAAAGACTCATTGGTACATCAACAATGTGTTTCGGAATCATCAATATCACAACAATGAAATAGGAGCCTTTCGGTATATCAATGAAACATTTTGACACTTTATAGAATGGAAACAACTTCGTTGGTAATGTAGAACAATACATGTTTTTGGACAACCTCGGAATCTTACTTGATGGAACATTGGTGTTTTCATGCCAAAGAACATCGTTAGAGTATGCTTTACATACCTCGTTGTAGATTCAGATACCAATTTAACACAACTTCCCACCTTTACAAATCACTTATCTACAATGAAATGTTTGGCATCTAGTATTAGCAACCCAACACCACAATTCTCTTCCATAATTCCATACAACCAATATTTGCAAAGCATTCCAAAAACCAACTTGAACAATCGGTTTATGTGTATATATATATATATAATCATCATTTCAATACCACACCATCACACCAAATACCTTCACAATTCAACATAATCCAACTATGCACAAGAATAATCCAACATCATTTCCAACCATCTTTCAACAACAATCAAATAACATACTTCTCATGCTCACATGCATATATATATACATATCCATATAAATAACACCAACATAATTTACATCCTTACCATAAAATGGCCCTTTTGATTTCGAAGTCCTGTTGGCACAAATAAGGGGTGCTTCTCGAAGCCCTCGAGACGGTGAACACAACTACGGAATCAATTTGGATTTTCTACGGTTGAATCACAAGATAATTGGAGTTGAACTTAGGCTAGGGTTTCTTATCCTTCAATAATTTGGATGATAAATGATGGATATGAGGCTAAGTATATGTATATAATGACCAATTTTCGTCCATGAGGTGATGGAAAATGACCATATTACCCTTAAAATTTAAGTAAATCCGAATCTGTCCATGGTGGACTGTTTTGATATGCTAAAGTAAATCGACCATAACTCTTTGCTCCGATATCGGATTTGGGTGAAATTGGTATCGTTGGAAAGATAATTCAAAGGGCTTTCATTTATAAAGTAGGCCACCCAGTTCGTCCTGTACAAGGATTTATGATCGTTTGAAGTTGACCCTAAAAATCTATTTTGAGAGGCTGAAGTAAAACGAGTATAACTCATTACTCAGATGCCGGATTTGGATGAAACCAATTTCATTGGAAAGAAGACTCAAAGATCTTTCTTTTCATAGGTGGAAGCTCTCCCAGTTCATTATATTAAGGGAGTTATGATTGTTCAAAGTTGACCCAAAAAAATGGCTGACCTCAGTAGTTTGTGTTACTATTCCCAATATCCCGGCCATCGTTTTATAGTTTCGAACGTGCTCGATTATATCCGAAACCTATCCACTTTTGGAAATATTTATATCGTTGGAAAGCTTATTCAATAACCTTCGTATGGAACCATCGATGGGCAAATTCCGGTATAAATAAAATAAAATAAAATAAATTTCATATAAATAAGACCAATACACGTACTTGAATACGCCAATATATGTACTTGAATACGGGGTGTTACAGTTCCTTGCCTTTCTTATATCATATGATCTGCGTACACTCTACCCTCCCCAAACCCCATTAGGTGAGAATACACTGGGTATATTGTTGTTGTTGTTGTTGATTTTCTGGTCAAGCTTCCTTTCTATTGCATAATATTTTTTAAAAAAGTATCTAATTATATGACTACTTTTATTGATAATTATGAAGATTTTTAAACAAGACATGGCTAATAGCTATTAAATATATCAATTATAGAATAAAAAGTTATGATACAAATTATATTTTTTTTAATTACGTTTGAGTTCGAACAGAGCAAGAGCCTCGTATAATAATATAATGGATAAATAAACATTTAAAGAACTCATTTGCGATATGAGGAGGAATATCCAATGTTAAAGAAATTGAAAAAGGAATTTAATTTTTTAAAACAAAGATATAAATACTGCATAAGTTATGCATGTAAGATCTTTCTATAATCCCTATTCCCTCCAAATTAGTATATTACATTATGTTTCTAATCCTTCTAACTAAACGATCCTAGTAGTTATTGATTTACGTAAGGATTTTTACCTAAATAACTTATTGAATTTACTTTTTACTTTTTAAAGTTGATATACATAACTTATAGGCCAAAGACATCGATAGGCACTCAAACTTGTTGCCCAAATTCACTTAGACACCTAAACTAAAGCATGTTCCTATCAGGCCCCTAACCCCCCCTCCCCCCCTCCCCCCCACATTTTGTTCTAATTGAGCCATTTTTTCCTATCAGCTAAAAGTTAAAGTGTGTGTTACCCACACGTGCTGATGTGGATAAATTAACAAATTAAAAGGTGACACATGGCATTAAAATCCAAAAATAATTTAAATTTTTTTATTACTAATTAAATTATAATATAAAAAGAATTATAACATCTTTAAAAAAAAAAAAAAAAAAAAAAAAAAAAAAAAAAAAAAACCTCTCTTCCCCCCCCCCCTTATTCTTCTTCTCCAGCCATTCCCCCTCATTTTCTTCTCCAGTCACCCCCACCCCTCCCCCCGCCTTCATCTTCTTCTTCAACCATCCTTATTCTCTATTCCCTTTCTCCTTTAACAAAGTTATTATCTTCCTTAGACGCAAACGGAATAAGAACCTCGAAACTTCAAGTTTTTTAATAAGAACCTCGAACAAGAACAAGCAAATGGAACAAGTTTCTTTAACATAAAACTTCAACAACCTCAAAACAATTTCATTCTGAAAGAAGAATTCTCCTAAAGTTACAAACTTTATTTCCAAATCCAATCATACACCACACAAACACCAGAAAAAACACACATAAACAACGTAAAACTTCAAGAAGCTCCTAACAATTCAGTGGAATTAAAAAATTAATTTTTAAAAAGGGAATTAACTTAAAGTTGGAAATTGATCACCTAAAAAATTGATTTTTGAAAAGGAAATTAAAGCAATGTTCCATTAATTTAAGTTTCAGAAAAAAAAAAATAAAGAAGATGAAGAGGGGTATTGCG
>NC_061116.1:209344317-209384898 GCF_002878395.1 Capsicum annuum | reverse complement strand
AAAAAAAAGAGAGGAAGAAGATGAAGAGGGGTTATCGGGTAGGGGGAGAGAGGAAATGGTTGAGTTTTTTTTTTACAAAGAATTTTTGTTTTATTAATGATTTTTGGGCTCCATTGATTTAAGTTTAAGAAAAAAAAAAAAGAGGAAGAAGATGAACAGGGGGTATCGGTAGGGAGGGAGAGGAAATAATTTTTTGCTTTATTAATGATTTTTGGGGCCCCATGCCACTTGGCATCTTTTTATTTGGAATTTACAAAGAAAAATAATTATTCACGCGCCCCATGTGTTTGCACAACACGTACAGTGCCATGTAGGCAAAAAATACCCAATTGAAATAAAATGTGGGGAGTTAGGGGCCTGATAGGACCAGACCTTAGTTTAGGTGTCTAAGTGAATTTTGTCAACAAGTTTGAGTGTCTATCGATGCCTTTGACCTAACTTATATATAATTAAGGCCAAAGGTATCGATAAACACTCAAACTTGTTGTCAAAATTCACTTAGACCCCTAAACTATGATTTGTTCCTATCAGGCCCCTAAACCCCTCGAATTTTGTTCCAATTGAGCATTTTTTGCCTAATCAGCAAATTGTACATAGAAAGTGTGTTACACTTGCGTGACGTGGCAAATTAGCCAATTAAAAAAAATACATGGTAAAATAAAATTATACATGGAATTGCTGATTTTTTTATTTTTATTTAATTATTTATTTAATAATAATTTCTTAATTTAAAAAAAAAAAGAAGAAAAAAAGCACCCCCCACCCCGTCGTCTTCTTCTTCACCACAACGCCCCCCCTCCCCCCACGTCTTCAAGCATCCCCACCCACCGAATCGTCGTATTCTTCACCCCCCTCCCCCGGCGTCTTCACACACACTTCCGTGTTGAAATCCAACAATTCAAATGTAGCAAACTTGCATTTTTTCCGGCGAACTTTCATTTTTTTGGACTTGATTTGGACTGAATTCTTTTTTTTGTTGTTATTTACATGAATTTACATACATGGACTCTTGCTATGGATAATATATTGAAAATCCAGCAATTCAAATGTAACAAACTTTCATTTTTTCCTGCAAACTTCCATTTTTTTGGACTGGATTTGGACTTAAATTTTTTTTGTTGTTGTTGTTATTTACATGAATTTACATACACTGACTCTTGCTATGAATAATATGTTGAAAATTCAACAATTCAAATGTAGCAAACTTTCATTTTTTTTGGGCGAACTTTCATTTTTTCTGGCACATTAATGACGGAAAAGAATAAGAAAAAAAATATTTAAAAAAAAAAATCAAATTCAAATGAATGAAGAATATTGGGAGAAGAACAAGAATGAAGAAGAAGAAGAATGGTGAAGAAGATGAAATGGGGAAGAAGAATGATGAAGAAGAATGAAAAGAATAAGAATAACAACAGAAAAAATTTAAATCAAATTCAAATGAATTAAGTTTAGGAAAAAAAAAGGAATGAAGAAGAAGAATGATGAAGAAGATGAAATAGGGAGAAAAAAAAGAATGAAAAAAAAATGAAGAAGATTGGGAGGAAGATGAGGCCAGGGGTATCGGATGGGGGGGGGGGTTATGGGGAGGCTTTTTTTTTTTTTAAATTCTGTTTTATTAAAAAAAAATTGGGGCGCTCTAATGCTTTTTGTTTTATGAAAATTTTTTTGGGGCCTTTAGTGTTTAAAAAAAAAAATTGTTCTTAAAAAATTTTTGGGGCCCTCAGTGCCACTTGACATCTTTTTATTCGTGAATTAGTAAAAAAAATACTCCTCACGCGTCTCCCATGATTACACTGCACGCGCAGTGCCACATAAGCAAAAAATGCCCAATTTGAACAAAATTCGGAGGTTTTAGGGACCTGATAGGAACAGGTCATAGTTTAGGGGTCTAAGTGAATTTTCACAACAAGTTTGAATGTCTATCAATGCCTTTGGCCTATAATTAAACACCTGTTATATATGAATCAAGCTCGCGCACACATATATATACATACATGATGGCTATTCAATTATTTTTTTCTAGACTGTTTTAAATTATTATTTTTTTAAATAAGAATTTATAGGAAGTAACCTATCTACCTCAAAGATAGGGATAAAGTCTACACACATATTCTTTTCAGATCCTATTTTGTACCTCGAAGGTGGGGTAAAATCCACATACCTACATGCATGCCCTCTTTGGATCTCATTTTATGTTATTTTTGTTATTTCGTCGCCTTATTTATATCTATAATCTATAACTATATCTATAATATATAATATATATCTATAATCTCTATCTCGAATCTCTATCTATATCTATTCTGTAATATATTGAAAGTGTGAAGGGCCTTAGAAATGTTATTTGAACTTTTTGCCCTTCATTAAAAGTTTTTACTCTAGACAAAATCGTCTTTTCACTATTTTTTTTTAATATTTAAGAGTTGAAAATTAATTAAATATATTTATGGTAAAACCCTTCCTTATTAGAAGTCATCAAAATTAATGATTTTTCATAATATTGAACTGTTGAAAATTAATTAAATATATTTATGGTAAAACGTTTCCTTATTAGAATCATTAGAATTAATGTCAACTAATATTTTTTCATTAATTTAAGATATCTAAATCAATTAAATTTTATTTTAAAAAGATTTTAAAATTTTAGAAATAAATATAAAAGCATTAGAATAAGAAAATTTAAGAAGTACCAACTTTTAAAAGTTTTAACTACGTAATAAAAATGTAATCAATGATTTTGTAAAGATTTAACTTTGAAAACAAGAAAAACTTTAAATATAAAAAAAAGTCATACCACAAATTAAATATGATTCAAATTAATGAGTCTCTTTTAGCCTCTGACGGTAAGGGGAAAAGGTGTTGCATGACAAACACAAAAATAATGATCGATCAACCACTTCAAACTTCTGGTGGTTAATAAATATATGTGTTTACACTAAAATATATGTTTATGTTTATATTATTATATTAAAATATGAAGGATTTTGAAAAGTGAGTTGAACTTTTTACAGTTCATTAAAAATCTCCGCAATAGATAAAATCATTTAATTTTAAATAATCAAACACTACACATGCGTGGCACGTGCAGTTAAACTAGTATACTAAAATCCACATACCTACATACATATCCTCTTCGAACCTCATTTTATGTTGTTTCTATTATTTTGTCGCCTTATATACTAAAATCCACATACCTACATACATATCCTCTCCGTACTCCATTTTATGCCGTTTCTATTATTTCGTCGCCTTATATACTAAAATCCACATATTTACATACATATCCACTCCGGACCCCATTTTATGTCGTTTGTGTTATTTCATCGCCTTATATACTAGGTATGTTGTTGTCGTATACAACTTAAGCCCCATTTTATGTCGTTTCTGTTATTTCGCCGCCTTATATACTAAAATACACATATCTACATACATACCCTCTTCGGACTCCATTTTATGTCGTTTTTATTATTTCGTTGCCTTATATACTAAAATCCACATATCTACATACATACCTTCTCCGAACCCCATTTTATGTCGTTTGTGTTATTTCGTCGCCTTATATACTAGGTATGTTGTTGTCGTATACAACTTAAGCCCCATTTTATGTCGTTTCTATTATTTCGTCGCCTTATACACTAAATTCCCTATATCTACATACATATCCTCTCCAGACCTCATTTTATGTCGTTTTTGTTATTTTGTCGCTTTATATACTAGGTATATTGTTGTCGTATGCAACTTAAGCCATACATTATTTCGTACTGACGTCCCTAATGTCCGAGAAGCATTGCATTCATGTCTCCAGATTAACAGAATATACTAAATATATTATTATTGTTGTTACTTTAACTTAAGCGGTTAGATGAATGACTATTTAAATTAATTTTTCTTAATTTGAAGTTGATGATTCATAGTGATTTGATATTGATCCAATCATAGGCCCAATCCCAAAGTTCCTAATACTAGGGAAATAAGTGTGACAAACAAAACCCAATTACACTATTTTCACAGTCAAAAGGGACCTACTTGTTCTGTTACATCTACATACAACTCCCACTGCCAGCTTTAAACTCATTGTCCCCTTTTCCCTCGTGTGTATCGCCCCCTCCCCCTTTTTCTTCAATTTTTTTTCGGATTTTCCTTTGTTATATCTCATCAATTTCACCGTCAATTTCTCTTCTACAAAACCCCTTTAACCCATAAACGCCATCACAAAATCTTTCTTGAAAGAAAATCACTTTCATTTTCTTGATTTGTCAATGGCTTCTTTCAGTGTTCCTTGTCCTAAGGTTTCAGTCCTTTCTGTTGCTTCATCTTCCCATTCTAGCCAGACCCATCAACCCCATGTGTCCGTTTCCTTCAGATCCGGTCCTGCATTGGTCCCTCGTATTCAGGTTTGCGATGGAAATTGTAAAGATTGAAGCTTTACTGTTGCATTTGATTGAGTTTTAGTGTGTTTTTTCTTGTCTTTCAGGGTGGTTCCAGTTGGGTACAATCTCAGGTGTTTAAGGTGAATGCAAAGCTGAATGAGGTAACTTTTGATATTCCAGGTTGTTTCTTGAAATTTTGAGTTCAATGTGTTAACAGTATTAGTCTGATTGTTAAAGTAGGCTAATAGATAAATAAAAATAGTTTTTTTTTTATAACCATGGTGCTCGGGCTAGCTTGTGCGCAGCCCGACTAATTCCACTTGGATACCTGACACGTCCCACCAGCAAAAGAGAAATCATCTAGTGGTTTTATAGGACGTGAACTTGAAACTTCATGGTTCTGAACCACTTCACTGTGTTAAGCTATAAGGGATCCTTATACTATGTTTTGGTTTATCAGTTAGAAGAAAAAGAAAATGAGGCTGAAGATTCATATAGTCGAGCAATTTGATTTGGTATAGAAGCTAGCTTGATTGATTGAATTTTGTAAATTTAAGGTTGCGATTGACCAGTCGAACAATTCAACACCAGTTTCTGAGGAAAGCTTGGAGGAAGTATCGAAGACGGAATACAGTATTCCAGATGCTTCATCCATTCAAGCATTCATGTCTCAGGCAGCTGATCTCGTGCAGTGCGTTAAGCTTACTCTCTTCATGTATTTTTGTTTGTTTTCTCGTCTTTTGGTAGAGTTCGTTTTTAAAAGCTTTTGGCTTTATTGTGGTTAGGCTTGTGGATTCGAGGGACATTGTGGAGCTGCAGCTAAAGCAAAACGACTGTGAAATTCTTATAAGGAAGAAGGCGGCATTGCCCCAGCCACCTGTTGTTATGGCCCCGCCGTCTGCTCCACAGGCCTATGTTCAACAGCAGTTGCCTCCTGCAAGTGCACCTGCTCCTGCTGCTCCAGCAGCTCTTGCGCTTCCACCACCTGCGCCTTCAAAGCCTAAGTCTTCACATCCTCCAATGAAATGTCCCATGGCTGGAACATTCTATCGATCACCTGCCCCAGGGGCACCACCTTTTGTAAAGGTAAATATACACATTGGTTTCACCAGTGTTTTAGTAGTCATTGGACCTAGACCTAGAAGGAGGTATTCTGATATTTACCCGACAGGAAGTGGCCTTAGGAATAGCTTTGGGTTAATTGCTCCATAATCCATACACTCCTTCCATTTCAATTTGTTTGCCTGGTTCTGGACTTTGATACAAAGGGTAAGAAAGTATAGCAGATTTTTGAATCTTGTGGTCGTAAACTAAAGATTTGTCGAATGTACCATAATATCTTTTAATCTTGTGGTCTTGAACAATGCCATGTGAAAAGTTGGAATTAAAGAGTTTGCCAGGAAAGGAAAAAGCTATTCTTTTTGAAACAGACTAAAAAGGAAAATTAAACAAATTGAAAGGAATGGAGTATTTAGTAAATGAGCAATTAAAGAAAAGGGGGAAACTGAGAATGAAGCAAATGTTAACAATTGTTAAGCAATTGAACTTGCATCATCATTTTTATAGTTTGGAGATGAAGTAAATTTGTCAGGGCGGGATGAATATTTGTTGTTGTTGTTGACTGTTATTTCCATTTTTTCCCCTTTTTCTCTTTCTTTCCTTTAGTATCACTTTTTGGGAGGGAAGAGACTGGTAGTGGGCTCTTGGTTTTTGGTCTATATGAAGATTAAGTTTTTCATGTTGCACTATAGCATGTCCCTGAATTCCTTCGCATTATGTGAAATTTGGCATTAAATGTTTTGATTAGTCCAGAACCAGAGAAATATTTAATTAAGGGCAAATTCACTTTCACATTGTTCGCACGTTCTAGCGATCAAAGTGAGAATGTTTACCACTTTGTGCTTCCCTAGAGCTTCTCTTTTCTCTTTACCTCTATATGTTTGTCTTGTTGTTTTCTCATGACCCTAACTAAAATGGTGAATTATCAGGTAGGAGACAAGGTCCAGAAAGGGCAATTAGTCTGTATCATTGAGGCTATGAAACTGATGAACGAAATTGAGGTAAGTTCTGGATTATTCTTTCAGTTCCTTAATGCGCAAACTCAGTTCTATAGTTTCTTGCAATAGATAGATTCCTAGAAAGACGAATATGATAGATGGAAACGTTTATAATCTGACAATTTCTAATTTTGAACTTGTGTAAGTTTTGTATTTTCAGTTTGCTTTTTCTGTTGCATCCATTCTCATGGTAATTAGAGGTTTGTGGGAATGATGTAAATAGACAGGTGATGGTGAAGTTGGTTGTAAAATTAAACGAAATCATTATGTTGTTGAATGGTTTGAAATGAACGGCATTTTCAGTTGTGACTTGTGAACGCTATTGAGTTAACCTAATCCAAATTGCTCAGGCCACTCTGTTTGCTCTATGAAGACTCGCCCATGACCTACTGCACTCATTTTTTTTAATTCTTTATCAGGCTGATCAAGCTGGAACCATAGTTGAAATAATTGCAGAGGATGGTAAGCCCGTTAGTGTGGACACGGTATGTCCCTCTCTTTCTCTAATCTCCAGTATATATCTCTAGACTTGTTCGGAAACTTGTGCTTTATTTGATTTCCAATCTTTTCTTGCAGCCTCTATTTGTCATTGAACCATGATAGAAAGAAATCAGCTTGGTGTGCAGCATAGGTGGATGAAGCAGAGTGAGATTCAATAGTTATAGAGAGAAAATCTGTCTTTAGCTCAAGGCAGATCTACTCAGAAGATTGGTTCACCATATTTGTCTTGTTGAAATCTCTGATCCTATTTATAGCTTGTATTGTCATTTTCTTATGCTTCTCATAAATTTTGGAACTATATTTTCTTTATAAAGTTGACTTAATTGATATCCTCTAGTCCATTGTCACCCTGCTATCTTTCTTTCTCTGCCTTCCAAGTACTTAATGGTGTGAGCCCCCAAGGCTTTTGTTCATTCGTAAGAGTGCAGCGTCAGTTTAATCTCCATCGAGTTTTGAACCTTGCACCATATTGGTCTTCGGGGGTTTCTCAGTCCCTAAAATATTTTTTTGAACTGAGATGAAGGCTGCAACATAATCTAACTGCCATTCAGGTGGGCAGTTCAAGATCTACGCCTATGAGATTTGTTGAGTACATATTTGCATATAGGCAATCAAAGATATGCCAGCCTTGGGTATCGACGTTTTTACAGCATCTGCGAAATGTATTTGCTTCTCTTCATGAAGTATCAAGCAGAGTTTGTTAGAACTTTGAGGAGATGCAGCTTTTAGAATGTTAACATATAGAATGAAATTGGTACACTAACATAAATAAAGCTTATTGTTCATGAAGTTGAGGAAGTACTCTGACCAAGTTCACAAGTGGACGTGTAGAAAGAACATAACTGAGATTCAATGCACCACTTTTTGGCCTATCTTTTCAGACTCGATGATCAAATGAATACAACATATCCAATGTAATTCGACAAGTAGAGTATGGAGAGGGTAGTATATGCATACCTTATTCCTACAAGGTAGAGAGACTACTTTCTACTTTCTCTATAGCCCTAAGGCTCAAAGTAAAAATATTACAAAGCTGTTTGAAAAAAAGAAACTAACGGGAGTGAAGAAGTCAAGACATAATGCTCAAGAAAAAAAAGGCAATCCATACTAAAAATGTAGTCATGACCATTAAATAATATGGTAACCAAAGTGCTAGAAATAGTTAAGAACAACATGAAATGGAATAACAAGAAACTCCTAGAGTAATACTAGTACGAAAGACTTAGCAAGACAACCCTCAACTATCTAAACCCTCTATCCTAATTTGTGTCAACCATAATCTTCTATCCAAGGTCATTTCTTTGGTAATGTGAAGCTACGTGAGTCATATCTAATCACTTATCTCCAATACTTACTCGACCTACCTCTTACCTTTGCTTCTCCTATAATCATCCATAGCCAACCTCACCCTCTCACCCCTCAATGCTAGTGCATTTGTGCATCTCCTATTCACATGTCTTAACCATCAAAGTCTCACTTCCCACATCTTATCTCTCCTAGTGCAACCACACATCCAACTCAACATCCTCATTTTTTGTTGCTTTCAACTTCTAAACGTATGACGATGGGAGTTCTTGACTGACCAACATTCTGCACCTGCGCTTCATACAACGTATAGTCAATCTAACCTCATAGAACTTACCTTTAAGCTTAGATAGACCCTTATCACATAAAACTCAGATGCTAGCCTTCATTTCATTTATCCCACACCAATGCAATGTGTAACATCCTCAATGACTTATTAATTACATTGATAAGATACTTGAAACGATTGTATGAATGATGAACAAATTATTCAGACAGGTTGAGTCATGGGAGAAGAAATTATTTAATTATCAGAAGCATAAACTAATTTCGTTAACCACTTGTAAAATCTATGATAACTTCACATAACATAAAATTCATCTATGACTTCATATACATAGAAAGTAGTGCTAAGGAATCGTCAAGGAACAAATATTACCGAGTAGTTGAAAGAGTGAATCTGTTCCATTAAATTATTTAAGTGGCAAGAGTTGAAAATCAAACGGAATATTTTATCCTTTGTATATGCTAATAGAATGTTATCACCGACAGTATAATTTTGTCTAGTTTTTCGCTAAAGAGCCAATTGGAACTTCAAACAGAATAACCTGTAAAAAGAGGGTTAAAACTTACACGCACCCGGTGTATACACCAAACCAATGTTCCATACCACAGTTAAGCAATTAAATCAAGTAAAATACATATTAATTAATCATGGTTAAGTAACATGAAGAGAGAGCTCAAAACTACAAAATAAACATATTCTACAACTTTGTTTAGCTCAGAATCATCAAAGCAGCGCAAAAATTTCGGGACGACATGCACACGTTTGACATCAATATCCTGAGCTTGTGCCTAAAACCATTCCATCAAGTTTTCTTGCTTCCACGGGGACCAACACCCAAGTAGTTTGTCATGAGACCCATAATACCAAACCTGAGACAACAAAAATAACAAGTTTTGATTAGACATGCAACTAGTGTAGGAATGGAACTGTGATAACTAATAGCAGAACAATCAGTTGCAATATGTTCATACTTTCCAAATCGCTTGATCGAGTCACTCTTTAGCTAGTCAATGGTATCTCTTTGTTTAGTTTCCAGATCTATAACACCACCTTACTGATAATTGAGAACCCAATCTACTTCACTACTTTACTCATAACTAACATATAGTATAAACTAGGCTACTACACATTGGGCACAACCATTTTGGAATCTGGACACGGAAGCAAAGGGGAGGAGGAGTAGAAGATGATGATGCTTTACTACTAAATTTTTTTGAGACATAACAAAGAACGAATGGACATACAAAGCTCATACTATTTGGCTGCAGGAGAAGGGAAACAAGACACAATTAACTTCCTGCAAAGTTAACAGTTTCAAAAAAAAAAAAGAAATTTAACTTCCTGCAGTTTTTGTTCATTTGGCCAGCAAAATAGTAAAGAGACAAAACCCCAGAACATACCTCATTACAAATTAAGTCCTACAAAAGTTACCATCACCCAGACAAGTAAAGATGAATCTTCTTACTTCACTTTTTAAGATAACATATTTTCCTCTAACTCCAAAAAGTAAAACAATATGGAGCCACAATGACAGCTCAAACTCATCTATGCTCAATAGATACTTAGGGTTCCTAACTTTAGCTTTCTTTTTCTCTTTGATATTCTTGAAAAGCTAAGTTACTCTCTTTTTTTGTAATGAAGGAAAATGATTCCTCGTTTTTATCTTCCTATACATTCCATACAAACCACATACCAAATGAAAATTTCTACTTCTTAAAATCATGAATAAGCCAAATTACATGTCAATATTTATAAGGATCAAAGGAGATAGTCCAATTAAAAAGTTCTTCCCCTTCTTTGTTCTTTCTCATCTAACCACTGAATGCTGCAAAATAACAGTGTTTTTGGGCAATACAATAATATAAATAATGCATTCCAGAGTTCAAAAAACAACCATCCACAACTGGCATTTTGTAAAATTTAGCTAAATTTGCTTCAAATTGATGCTCTTAATGCACAGCAAACTGCAATTGCATGGAAGTCAAAACATAATCCCAATCCTGGAAAAAGTCCACTAACCATTCAAATCAAACTACATTCATGATGACCACTTCATGATATTTTGAAATTAAAATTACTTCTAGGTTTAATACCTCCTTGTTAATATAAATGCAGGAGCAGCAGACAATCCCACTGAAAATTGCATTTACCAAGCGCTAGCTCCAGTGCAATAATAAGAAAAAGTATCAATTGTTATTGAAGCAAGTTCGATCTATTCTTAAGAAACCTCGACTCTAATAGTACTTCTGGTGAGTTTTCAAGGATGTTTTTTCCTAATAGCACCCCACCCCGTATGCCTTTCAATACATATAGTATCAGCCAATATTTGCTTATGCATAATCAGCGACAGGTTCAATCCAAAGAACATAACTCTAACACCAGCAGAATTCAAATTTAAGCATTTGAATCCCCTTCGACAAACTAGGAGAACAGCTCCAAAGTAATACATCTAAAATACATCCAACATACACCAACAACATGTATAGATCTTAATACAATTAATCAAACAGTTGAACTTACATCATGGCCATCGAGATCTGCTTAAGATCAGTTTCCATATTCCTCATGTTAGCAAGGGATTGAGCACTGAATATAATCGCAAGCCACGAGCAAATCTTGTACTACAAAACAAATCACCGGAGTAAATCATATTTGATCATACAACAATCTAGATCAACACAACCAAAACAAACACCACCGATAAACATGAAGTCTAATAAGTTCAAATACAGATATAAGCAGTCGATCTCGTGCATTCGCAGCCCGAGAGAATTTGTTTTGTAGGTCATTTACAATTTTTTGATAGTTTTATGGCATTTTAAGAGATCTGAAAAGGCCATTTTCATCGCAATCATCATTTTTCCTAACAAAAAATCGAAAATATAACCAAATTAGGAAACATTAATCGAGTATATATATACAGATATATGGAATTTATAAGAGTGCATACTATGTAAATTAACACTCAACCAAAACAAAGTCCACCTATGTACGTGAAATCTAATCAGCAATAGATCTCGTGCATTCGCAGCCGGAGGAAAATTGATTTTGTAAGTCATTTGCAATTTTATTTATTTTTAGTTTTATAGGACACTTAATTTTTACACACGAGATCTGAAAACGCCATTTTCTTCACACTCCTCTGTTCGAATCTAATTCTATAGATTAAAAGACAAAATTAAGTCGAGTATAGGTACAAATATAGGTAATTTGGAAGGACACGTACTCTGAACATGGCGCCAAAGACGCCGAAGATGACGGCGATGAAGCCGGAGTAATCAATAGGAAGATCTTGTGGAGCTACCGGCGAAGGCTTGTACGGCTTCGCCGTCGACGGTTGCCGTGGATCGTTCGCCGGTGACGACATGAATGACTGATGTAGAGTTTTGCTCCGATTAGGATTTTTGGATCACAACTAGAAAGAAGGTTTGGAAATAGTAGTGTGGTTATTTATATATGAACCCCTTGCATCTCTAGATATTGCATATGGAGGCAAAATGTTTGAACAAATTGCAATTAGACCCCCTGCTGGATGTCATAATTTTGTGTTCTTCCATGATAAATCATATTCTTAAATTCACTATTTTATTTTAGTGATTATATCAATAACAAAAACTAATACTTATATTTTTTTAAAATCATCTGGAACCGAATCATACACAGTTCGCTATTTTCTGTATGTGCTTATAAGGAATGTGCGTTTTTATTCGTTAGGTTCAAATTTTGTCCCTTATGACACATCAATGTCACATGTACAATTTAAAGGATAATTCCATAATAAAAAGTTGAGCACATTATAGGGCTATTATACAAGTTGGACAAAAATAAATAAAGATTGTTAGTTAATAAATAAAGATAAAATGATCACAAAAAAAGTTACATAACGATGTAATCATATTAGATCGATCATTACATGAATTGATACTTTAAATTATTACGTAACATGATGAATTTAATAATAAGCTGCTATAAAATTTCAATAACAATTAAAACAAATATTACAGGGATAACACACATACGAACACCTTGGACTATCAACTTGATGTTGTAACTTGTTACACTATAGTTACATTTTGACTAACTAAGGGATCTAAGTGCTAATCTTCTAAACTTTAGGTGCTAAATCGACCACTACATTCTACTCAAGTTCAGCTAGTAGCCGCCATCAGTAGTGCAATCAATGGAGTCCAAAGTCCTCCCAATTGCTCAGTCGCCGGCGCCGTCACCTCCTACCTTTTCCGACAAAGCCAAGGACTTTAACCTTCAAAATCCGGCTGCAAAATCTCCGGCGCCGTCAATAACGCCGTCGACGCCGTTATCTGTACAAGATATACGGCGATGGAAACCGGCGGCGCAACGTAACCTGAGAAACCAATGGTCGAAGTTAGCTTCTCTACAGACTCAATGGCTTTCCTTATCATCTACTGCTCGATCATACGCCAGTAATGTAGTAAATTCTTATCTCTCCCAAAGGTAAACTTCAAATCAAATGTTTAAATAAATTACATAAAAAGAAAAATAAAGCTCACTCCATTTTAATTTGTTTATTTGTCATGCTTTACTTTTTAGTCCGTTTCAAAGATTGTCTCTTTCCGGTTTATAGCAATTCTTTAGTTCTAACTTTCAATATGACATGTTTAAGACCACGAGATTGAACGATATTTTAGTGCATTCTAAGTATCTTTCGTTTAAGATCAGAAATTTAAAAGTTTTTTACTTTCTTAAACTTAATGTCAAATCAAAACCAGACAAATAAATTAACATGGAGGAAGTATAAATCACAATTGTTGAAGTTGAAACATCTCTAAAGTGTTTGGAAATTTTGAGGGAAAAAAGAAAGAAGCTGTCTTGACTTTCCAAATAGTAATATCCATATTTTAGGATGGGATAGTATTGAAGAGAATATGTGAATTTGTGCTGTTGTGAATGTGATTTCTTTTATGAAAATTAACGTTGGGCCTAGCTCAACTGACTGCACAAGTTCATATCCTCGACTAGAGCAGGACTCTAACAATTTTGAATGTTGAATTATTCTTGATTAGGAATGACCTTGGTTGGGGATTTCGTGCAGGTATATGGATGCAATGGAGTTAGGTGTATTGACAGAGATGCCTGATATACGTAAAAAAGCATGTAGTAAATTGTTGAGGCAGCAGGTGATTATAGTAATTGCCTTTTTGTCCTGTTGTCTTTTGTCTTCAATTTGAAATGTCCCAGAAGTTGGCATTGGCACACTCCATAAAGTTGATTGAGAGTCGAAGTCTTTGTTGCCTGATGCTTCATCTTTACTTGATGTCCTCGTTGTATCCTCCTATGTGGGAAACCTATTGAATTTGAGAGTGCCAACAATTAAATGAACATTTACAATCAAAAATGGATGATTTTTGTTGCTAAATTAATGTTGTTTGGTTGCTTGTCAAGTATACTTGAGATTATGCTAGAAATATTTTCTAATTGCACCTCAGAGGTTTTCCTTGTTATTTAATTGGTCAAGAATGCTGGAAAAAGTGTGTAAAGGTCGAAAAAACCATCTCTGTTTAATGACAAAATCGAACTGTACTCGATTACTTTCTCACAGTTGTCTTCATTTTTCAGGTGACTAATAGGAGTAAGCTCTTGTCATCTTACAAAGATATGGTATGCACACTACGTACTTGCGGATTCACTTCATAAATGTGTCTGTGATCAACTTGCTACTTTGAGTGAAGTTGGTAAACAATTTTTTGACAAATTAGATGAAGTTTATCTGCGGTTTCCTGTTCTGCTTCTCAAAACGTGAATGTCATTTTATATTAGTAAAATATTTTAACCTATCTGTATCTTCCTCCATCTTGCTGACTATCCTCTTTAATAATTCAGGCTTGTCCAAATGTTCTATAACTGTGTTACTTTAACATGCTCCCAATTTTGTTCAACCCGCTCCAATGTTCCGAAGGGAAACCTCCCCAAAGAAAAATAGAGGAACAAATAGATATGTATGCCTCCTCAATAGTTTGAATGACTGATTTTGATCAGGACATTTTGAATGACTAGTAAAGCACGATGTTACTTTTATAATCCCCTAATATTTGGAAGGCCAGTGGTTGTGTTAAGTATTTCTAGGTGAAGAACATATCTGTTGTTTAGTTCACTCCCTGGCACAAGTTCCTTCCCTGCTATTTATAGTAAAAGTAAAAAATAGATATATCTTCTGGTATTTGGAGTTTTATCTGCATTTGTCTTCCATGCTTATCGGTTCTTGTTTGACACTGAGCTGCATTTATCTCATACTTGGAACATCCAACGTCCTTGAGATTCTACTCTCATAGCCTATAGTTGTATGAGTATCCATTTCTTAAGGTTATCTGTCCAATAAAACTACGGGTTTGACAAAATTATATAAGTGAATTTTAGTTGGCTCAATAAGCTTTAGCTAACAAGAGAAAATATTTACTTTCTGAGAGTGTGTGTGTATATATATTTCGCTAGGTGTTAGTGTATAAGTTGAAGGAGCAAAAGGTTTGGTTGCTTAAAAAGCTGGGTTCTAAAGTACTTATAGTCAAGGGTGCAAAAATCAAGAGTGAATCAGGAGATATATACATAGGTCCTAGCTGTTTGCATGATGTCACTAACTCATTGACAAAACTAATTGCAAGTGATTTATTTATTTCCTAGCCTTGGTTCTTGATTTTTCCTTTTATCAGCTGTTGCTTAGGTGTGGATCTTATTCCGCTACATGTCTTTATTGAAGCTATAGCATTTTAACAGACTAGGATATTGGACGCGGCATTTTACTTTCTTGGTTCAAGTGCCTTCTACATAAATACCATGACTTTTTGTTGTCTGACTGTTTAGCTGCCTACAGGTTGCTGTTGTAACTCAGATGGTCAATGTTTCTAAATCTATGAGGTGTTATCTGAAAGGATCAAGTGGCACCTCAGTTACTGAGTTTTCTTGCTTCCCTGGAAATCAGAATGACACTGGTGATTGTGATGGAATTCCTGTTTTCACCTTTTGGTCAATCTTTGATTTCGGTATGCTTTTCCTTTGCAAGTCACTAACTATCCCCACTAGCGGAAATTCCTGCAGAGGCTTTCAATGTTTTGTTAAAAGGTTATCATATGCTAATTCATAGTGTGAGTTAATCAATGACTATTAAATTTATTATAGGCTTAATTAATACTACAAGGTTATCACAAATTTTTATTAAAACTTTCCCTCAAGAATACTATTACTGATTTAATGGAAAGAAGATTGTGCTCTGGAACAAGAGAGGATTGATCGAGTGGAAAGCACCCGCTGCTCCTATATTTCAACCATTCAATTCACCGAGAAACCACAGTGGGGAAGGGCCACTGTTACTCGGAGGGTTGTTTGGGGGTTGGGAGGGTAGACATAGGTTGACATATTCCCCCCAAAAGGGGGATCCTGTGCTGGCTGTACATCTTTCTGCAACATACACGTGCTATTCAAGCTAATAACTACTTACAACTTTGAACTAATGCCCCGGGAGATGCCTAGCTTTTATAGGGTGATTAACGGAGGATTGGCTGGTGGATGCCTTATGGATATTGTTTAGAGAAAAACATCATCGAGTTAGTTATAGGGACAATGATTTCATTAGACAATGCAACAATCAATTTTAATTGTATAACCCTATTTGACCAAGGGAAGAAGTCGAATTTGGTGACTGCATAACAGTAGCTTGCTACTCGACTGCTCCATATTTCACCCTATACAGACCACCCAGTTCTTGAAAGCATCGCTCGGCTTCAGCATTAGTTAGATTATCAATCTTAACAGTCAAATCAAACAAAAAAGATTATAACAGTTTGCTATAGTGGAGTTAATCATATAAGACTTAACCAAAAAAAAAGTCAGTACAAAACCTAAACAAATCTGGTTGTCCTCACTTGTTCCTTATCAAGGGAGTCAATGTGGTATAAGGTGCTAATAGTAATATTTTAAGTCTGAATGGTCAGGAATTTTGGTCGTTTTCCTTCCTGGTAATAAGGTTTTGAACATGCTAGTCTCTTCTGGCTGACCAGAGGACATTCAACAGTCACCCTTAATCTCATTGGTTAACTAAATAAATATTGCTCCATGTGTGGCAAATCTTACATATAGACTTGAGCTAAAGAATGGAGATAGGGTTTATGTCGCATTAAACAATCACTAAAAGGAAGTCAACATTGGCTTCCAGTTGATCTTAGACAAATAAATTTCCTTTTTATCTTATGTATCTGCTTCGAATTTAAAATTTGCAATTTGCCTCTCCAATGACTTCAGAGAAACTGGCAGAGGAGCTGGTCCAGATGTTTGTGTCAGAAACAAGTATAAAGGTGTTTTTCTCATCTTCTCAGCTACAGTTAGGCATTTTTCACTTTATTGGTTGAAATCTTCTATCCATTTGTTATTGCCTTCTTGAAAGTTGTGTGATGTGCAGCGGTTGCTAGTGATGGAAATATGCTCCATCGGGGCCGAGGATTTTTCACAAGTCGAGAGGCTGAAATGGAATGATCATTTCTATGTTGGAGAGTTTGATGATCTATGCATATGTAAGTCAAGCTCAAATGAGGTTGTTAAGCAACTCGTGCCCAGGGTAGAGAGCTGCAATTTTCAGTCTACCAGCATGCAATCAAGTAGTCAATTAGAGAGGAGCATTCTCCAGGTATTGAGTCATCTTACCTGTTGTATATGAAGTTATACTTTTAGGATAAATTTGTGTGCCTACTTCTATGTATGTGTCTATAGCTGTTACAATTATTAGCACACTGAGGTACATCCCTAGTGCCTCAAAAGACCCTAGGCATATGATGAGATATATCATCGTTACTTTGGGAAAAGACCCTCAACCAGCACACTGAGTAGCATATTTTAATTATGATTGTACCTGGACTAACTTTAGTGTTGCTTTTAGCATTCTATCTTGTACAGATGCATATAATATATAAACAACATTTGGCCTTTTTTTAACCCCCCCAAAAGAGAGAAGCATATGTAATTTCTCTAATGGTACCGACAATAAATATGTATTTCTCATATAATTTCTGGAGGTCTTCTATACTTTTTTTTGGGGAAACTGGTAATATTTGTTTTACTTATAATACATAAAGTGCCTTTTGTTTATGACTCTCCCTTCTTATCCATCTTCTTGAACTTTCAAATTTTTCTTGTAAAAAAAGCTTTGGCTTGACCATAAAGGCCTTTTTTGGTGACAAATTTCTCTTGAAAATTGTGCGAGGTTTGTTCGTTGGAGGTATTATTACCTTTGTGCAATTTACATTTTTCCTTTAAGTTCAAGGCATGCTTTCCTGCCTCTTCTATGCACCATTTCTGCTCATTCAATCATGTTTTGTTTTTCAAGATCATGACAGTGAATCATATTTTGTTGTGTTGGTAATATTTTTATAATGGTGGAGTAAAATATGTAGACGTGATTCATTTTATGTCGACAAGTCTTCTACGGCTAGATCTCTAGGAAGAAAGAACCCATGGTGGATAGTTAAGGCTAAGATATTCTTCAAGGAGTATTATCTACGTGGTTCCTGTTAGTATTAATATTAAAATGGTGTCGGTTAGAGAACTATATTTCTGTGTATGACTACTTTTTATACCACTTGTAACATGGGCTTCCACCAGATACGAATAAATTTTTATATATGAACAAGATTCTTCAAGGAAATGAGCCAACCCCCAGGGCTCTGGTCATTCTGATTTATTGTCAAAAGGGCGAAGAATCAATTAAAAAAGATCCCCTAGTTCCAATTAACGCTTGGGTTAGAGGCATGTTATGGGTTGGTAAAGCAGTGAACCCATTATCTATTGAATTTCAAACCATGCACCACTGTGCCCGCAATTTCTTTGTTTTTTTCCAGGAATGGTGAAAAATCTTCATTGAGACATTGAAACTGGTCAAAAGATACTTGGAAGTTCCACTGTTTATGATCATATTAGATAGATCTATGATTGCTTTATTGGATGGAAAATTACAAACCTTTGAGTGGTGTTTCCACATCCTTCTATGGTCAAAAGATACTTGGAAGTTCCACTGTTTATGATCATATTAGATAGATCTATGATTGCTTTATTGGATGGAAAATTACAAACCTTTGAGTGGTGTTTCCACATCCTTCTATTTTTGTACTAATTAAATATTTGAACTGTAGGTTTACTTAACCACCTGGATTACAGAAGTCAATGTTGATAGATTCAGGTAAAGTAATTCTGTGGGACTTCAGAGTTTTTCATTCTTAGATACTGAAGTACGTCTGCGTATCTTGGCTTCTATTAATATGGGAGTTGACAAGTAATATATCACATCGTCTCGATGAGTTTTACAGTATTTTTTCCTCGACAGGATAGGTGAATTACTTACCATAGCAGGTGAGGAGATGCATGTTGTCATATCATGAAGCCTCAACTACCCAGGTAGGTGAACAATGGTGAAAAAAATGCTCCATGTACCTAAAGAGGTACTGAGCTGATCTTCAACCTTGTAAAATTTTTAACTTTCAAAATTCTTTAGAAATAATGCTGATTCATCTGTTGGACCTGAATAGAACGGAATGGATACAAAGGATTCACATGGACGACCCCAACTAAATTGACGTTGAGGCGTATATACACATATAATGCTTGATGGATCTAGTCGTCAATGAGGTGGATACAGTTCAAGAAGATACAAAAACTGACTTAAGCTGGGATTTAGACAGTGAAGTTATCGACAAGGAACCGTCCAACTTACAAACAACACTACTGCTCAAGTCGAGATATGGGCTTCCATACAGTAACAAGAAGCAAAAAGATGTACAGAAAGTAGCATATTTCTAAATTCATGCATAAAGATCTTTACTTTGACATTTACAGTGATCTTTATCCTTTCTTTTCTTATTTTTCAATAAGTTTTTGGCAAAAACACACACTTTGACAAATAGCCTCTCTCAGGGTTAGCGATATGAGTACACCAGCCCGTGTGGTGGTAGCGGGCGAACTAAGGATTTCGTGCTTGCGAGGAAGCGTGTGCAAATGGGTGAACGCATCACCAGCCAAGCTAGTCACTTGGAACATAGGGGTTTTCAATCCCTGAGCTTCTGGGCCTTGAGAACCGACTTGGGAATAATGTAACGAGCAGATGCAACGAGATTGAACGAACAAATACAGCTCCAAAACAGTTGCAAATTGTAATTAAGTAAATTAATAGCTACTAATTATAATTACAATCCAAAACTGTAGCTGTTCATAAAATTTCCTCATTTTTCATCTACGACTAATTATTACTCTTCCCTCGTTCTAGATTTGCTCAATCTCAATCTTATATATAATCCATAGCCGTATCATACCTGTTGAAGATAATGAACCAAGTAATCAAGATAATGATCATACAATGCAGGACGATCACAATGCAGAAGCAAGTTATGTTAGGATTCTATTAGTTAAGAGTCATGCTACGTAATTGTAGTAATATTAAATGTCTACTTGTATTTTGACTGTAGTTTTAGTAGCTTAGTTTAATTATAATTAGGACTCTTCTATTGTGATCTACTCCAATAAAATAGGACCTTGTAATCTACAGATTAATCATCAACGCAAATCCTTGATTTTCTCCATCGTAGTGTGAAAAATCTACAATAGCTACCTCCCATTTTAGGTTGAATATTGTTGCTGAAATGTCATTGGTGATTCTGGCTTGCATTTATTTTATTGTCTCCCTTCATCCAATCTAAATCTTTCTCTATGGGTGTTTACATAGGCGGATTTTCTAGCGTTTTGCATTGGTGATTCTGAATTGTGTCCAGGAGACAAGATTACAGAATCGAACACTCAGGACGCGCTTTTCTGCTCTCTCTCTATTAACATATCAAAGTGCCGACTCCTTGCAAGCAACCTCGATAGAAAATATAACGTGCCGACTCCTTACAAACAACCTCGACAGAAAATATAACGACGGACGTGCTCCGACAACCTTGCCCGAGCCTCCCTCCTTCATTCAATTCTTGACATGAAGGCAGCGTAGCACGTCTGTATTTGACACTTATCAATCAGCATTTAGTGATTTTCGAAATTGTAGTTGTAGCTAGATCGTATCTGGAGCATTCTAGTTTGTAGCTAGGATCGAGATCTGAATTGCCTAAAATCAGTGTGTCCAGCAAAATTAAGAAAGGGTTGACACGAAGAAATTAAGCAAACAGGTACAGCGAGATTGGGCGAACAGATGCAGCCAAATTGAGCGAAGCAGCTGCTAAGAATCTAACAACTACTGGTAATTATGCAAACTATAACTATTTATGAAATTTCTCTTTTATAAATGGACTTTCTACATTCACAACTACAGCCTCTCTACCTCCACAATCTCTAACTCCACATGGTACGGAGACCCCACTTGTGGGGTTTCACTAAGTATGTCATTATTGTTGTTGTACATTTACAGCTTTTCGAAGAAAGAGCTATCGCTTTACCTTGTCTATGGGTTCTTTTACGCTACATAAAGCATAAGCAATTCTTCTTCTAACAAAAACACACTCGCACAAACAAACAAAAATTGTCTGTTAAATTTATTAAACAGTAGATTCCCTGGCATCTACTATGAGTAGATTCCCTGGCATCTACTATGACATCCCATCAGACTTTGATTTGCTTAGTGATACCTCATTCTGTGCATTCATTTGTTCTTGGTTTGTCTCATTCTGTGCATTCATTTGTTCTTGGTTTGTAGTGTGTTATAACCCTGGAAACTACACTTACTGTTAAGCAATGCTTGATGTCTTAATAGTTTCTAAGCACATTTTCACGTAAACAACACAAGCATTTGATGAACCAATTAACCAAGGTTCCATCCCAATACCGAGTATCAACCTTTTCAATGGACTGTCAAAAGTTAAGCCAGAGGAAAGCTAGAGAAATCACATATCAAACCAAGCAGTTAGCTCATACCGAACAAAACAAACACCACCTGAGAAAATATGGCCTGGTTGGGTGGAGAGGGGGAGGTTATATGAGATGGAACAGTCGTAAAAGAAGGCATGCTTCTACAGAATAAGAGAACATGCCAACATTTTAGACTACATATACTTGATTCTCTATTTCATCATCTTCCATGAATCCTATGTCTGTAACTTCTGCAGGTTACATACCCCTAGGTATATAATCTTTCATGTCGAACCGAGCTACTTTAACTGCCAAAGGAGTGGAGCAAACTTTAGTTAAACAAGAGATAGGGATGTAGTTTCAAGGAGGCTCGAGCAGACCCATCCCAAAACAAGTTATAATGTCTGCACAAGCAGTTGCACATTAAGAACCATACCAGGCAAAGTACAGGCATGATCTAAAACTCTGTACAAGGGAAATAATTAAATACCAAGCTGCTCCAAAGCACCTTTTTCATCTAAACTATGTTCTGAACAATCTCAACAGCTTAGCCTGTTTCCAGCTGTTAACTCTAAAAACTACACATGGTTGAGGGATCCATCAACAGAAAAAATAGCCTTCATCAACAAATAAAAGGAGGCACCAACATAATAGATTATGAGCCTAAGTATCTCTTATACATGATGGCCAATACAAATACCCCATACCTGCCTAAAGCAATTATAGTAACTTCCACAATTCTGCAACGAGAGGTGTGACCAACTGTAGCTTAGAAGCACAGGGTATGTACTCTCCCCCTTTCTGGCAAAAAATGATGGGGCACCGGGCACCCTAGTCTCTCCTCCCTTCACTAAGTTTGAAGAGATGTACGTGGAATGACTAATATTTTCTTGAAATGATTGAAGATGATATAAATGGCCTACAAAGCTACATTGCACCTGAGATGAAAATTTTGAGTCTGTTCAGCGATACTGGTTGTGTTCTATTTTCTTCTTGCTAGCACTAGTACATGACTAGGACAAAAATGTCTACCGGAAGTTGAGGTAATTGATGACAGAGCACAGGGAAGATTCAATCCATTTGTGATTATAGAGAAAGACAGTGCGTCTCAGTAGGGAGATCTTTCGGTACTGGAAGCGCTTTGACGTATCTCTGAGGAATACCATCATATGGTCCCCGACCAAGAAACTTTGCAAACCGATTGATAACGCCGAACTTCTCTTGGTCTTGCCCATCCACTATCACATCTAATACTGATGCTCTCTTGTCCAGTCTGATCAGAGGAACCACAAATTAGAAAGTAAACAGAGCTAACTATGCATAATTAACATACCTTTTTCAGGTAAAAAGGAAGTTGGTAAAGCAGACAATATCTATATCTATATGTAATATAAATGGAAGTGTGCAGCATCAAAAGATAAAATGGATTGCCAAGAACTAATAACAAGTCAAATGGCAGTGGACATCAAAGACTTCAGAAGTGTGGATTTCCTGATAAAAAGTTCATGTTTATACAGAACCAACCAATAAGTACAGTTAGCACTATCCCATTTTCTAATGGAGTGGAAATCATGGGCAAAGACCTATCATCATTCATCAGCTTTTTAGTTACTTAGATGTGCTAAATCAGAAGCAAAAGGTCATTGCAGTACAAAGTAAACCCATGAATTTCTGAAATTGTTCTTTGTAAATCTGAGATATGCAAATCTGTCGCTAAAATGTAGCACTACATGTAGTTTCTACATAATTAACAAATTCACCTTTATTTAGCAAAACTAGTTTTAGTGAATTATGTAAATAGAAAGTGACACTAAATAGATGCAACTTCATTTAATTCAGAAAAAAATGTTGACCATATTAGGTAGATCAATAAAGGAGAAGAAATCATGCCATTAAGAAACACGCGAACATATAATACTTCATTAAAGGGATGAAATTCTAAAATAAAATATTGACAATGAATATAAATAAGAACAACCCATACATTTGACTCTAATATTGATCAACTCATAGCTTCTTCCTTCGCGTCTCATAGGAATGTTATAACGCAATACCAATATATATAGTCCACCGCTAATTTATCAAAAATTTAAGTGGACAGGACTCTAGTTTAACTAAAAGTTCACTACAATGTAAACTTTAAATATTAGTACAAGTTCATATCCACATATATAATCTTAATTATTTTCCTCGCCTCATTAATTACACCAAGATTTTCAAAGACACCCTTTTATTAATTGTGATTAATGAACTATTATTGTCATTCATAAAAGGGTCCTAATTCTGATTTATATTTGAGCTTCTCATTTCAACCAACCTTTAAAGACTAGATGATATCTCCATGTTCAGATGTTTAGATTTCTAACTATTACCAAACTTATCTTTCTATAGCATCTTTTTTCTCTTACTATTAAATTTTTCTGCAAGTTCTCCTTCACATATTGAAGTTCTACAGTTTTTTTTTTTGAAACAATACAATTTTTTATTTTGTGCTTTTGGTTATTAATATTACAATGAATTTTAAAATGTCAGTGTGAATGGTAGTAACATTTAAAATGAGATCTTACCATCACATCATATATATTTACAAAGCAAAAGTTACAGAGTCTGCGAACCAAAATATCCTTGAATATCGAAGGAGTGTCGATTGATATTACTTAACTTTAGTGACAGCGAATTATTGAAATAAGAATAACACACACACACACACGTGTATATACACACACACACACATATCTGGATCGGCGAAAACTCACTCGGTCTCGATTGATATTACTTAACTTTAGTGACATCGAATTATTTAAATAAGAATAGCACGTACACAAACACACACGTGTGTTTGTGTGTGTGTGTGTGCGCGTGCGTGTATGACTTGATGCAAAAAAAAATTAATTGATTTAAATTTTTACAAATTAGGTGAAATTAACTCATGAACCCAAAAAAGAGGTATGTTCAAACTAAAGATAAGAAAAGGTCAATGTGTATTGTTCTTTCCTTCCTTGGTCTCACGTTTAATCATATCCTAGTAACTTATCCAATTATAATGGATTAATCGCTAATGCAGGAAGAAACCACTACAAATAGGTATCTTTCTGTGTAAGAATAAAAATGCAATTAATTTAAATACATTAAACAGGCAAGAGTTGACATGCAGGGAAAGTGACTATAGAGTGGTCTACCTTAGCTTATGCCTGTCGACAATAAATACTTAAATCTTAGGTCCAATAAAATTGAATTTGAGGTCTAGATATATTTAATTATAATTTTAAACCTCAACATCTCATAATGTTCTATACCAATTTTATGTAGTTAGAGAGATACTACAAAAATTAGAATATTTACCAATGTTTAATAATTATACAAATAGAGTAAAAATAAACATTCACATTAGGAGATAGCGTGCTGAAATTAGTGTTTATACCCCAGATTAGTAGGTTATTACCAGAAGCATTCTTTAGATTTAATGTGACCTTTTAAATTGAACTCCACAAATCTCCCTTTAAACCAAAACTGAACTAATGCAGAACAAATCATAAATAATTTAGACGTAAAAAACCACCCTAAACGAATTACAAATCAAATTAAATCTGAAGCAAAAGATAAGTAAAAGATTTATTTTAGTAAAAATTTGCTTGTTTATGAATTTCTAGATATTAGGAGTTCTTGCTTATTAGTTCAAACAAGGAATGATTTATTAAACAGATCTTGAAGTCCTAAATATTAGGGCTATATTAAATTACTAATATATCTAGCATGAAATCAATTTTTAAAGGGTTAAAAAGACTAACAATATTTCTCTAAGGGCCTTAATTCTTTTTAATGTATGTGCTTGGCAAGTGACCCTACGTAAATATATTGAACTATGTCTTTGTGCTATAAAATAAGACTTAATTAAATAAAAAAGTATTAGGTTCCTTAAAATGATGAACGTTAATCCCATTTAGGCAGTCAACTTCATGCAAGTATCCATAAAGATGAATGCACAATTTTTTAGAAGTTACATAAGTATTAGTATTAAACAATGTATATGACTGTAAACTAAAGAAAAAAGTGTTGAGTTTCCTAAAATAGTGAATGACTCAATTTAGCTAGCTCAATGAAAAAAGATTTTTTTGCGATAATTAGTAAATAACATTAGCAGTAAACCTTGCATCATGACAAATATAATTTGTAGAATTGCATACATGTGCACCCACATCCACATTGGCTCGTTCCAAGTATTGTCTATTTAAAATATCATATACCATTCATCCCATATATTTTGCTCATTTGCACTTGTTTTTTTTGCCACCACTTTTTTTATGAAGACATTGTTCATTTACCACCTCTTATACAATACTTTCAATAAAATTCTCCAATACATATTTTAGGACTCTTTCTACTCCAAGCAAAGTCTCGCAGACTCTCCACTGCAATGCCGCACTCGTGTTGGATTCTCCAACAACACCCTATTTTTGAAGAATCCAACACGCACCTGCCGACATTTTTGAAGAGTCCGAACAACATAAGACTCCAAGTTAGTCAATCAAGATTAAAATATAATTAATTTTTTTGCCCCAAATTTGTAGCTCCCAAGTCTTTTAACAATATTGTACTTTAGCATTTTCAGTATTATTTAAATCTTATTATTTCTTACATATCAACCTATTAATTAACATAGTTCATTACTGAAAAAGGCAATATAATTATAAATGTTTTTAATATGTGGCTAAAAGAGAAAACAACAATATATTATCGACAAGAAAAGTTGAGTATGGGGTAGAGCTATCATAAAAAGGTAGGGTAAAGGTTAAAATAAGATCATTAGATAATAAACAAAGACAATGAGAAGAAAAAAATAAGAAAACGACACGATTACACCAAATCCCTCGTTATATAAAATGGGACTTTTTATCGTAGCGTAACGATGAATTTAACAAAACAATACAATAAAATTTAAGTAACAATCAAAACAAACGTTGTATTTAAACTAACAAAACAATGAAATACAATAGGGAACAACCATCCAAACAAGCTGTAAATAACCTCATCTGCTATAGCAGTGGCAGTCAACAATTTTCAGCAAAATGTTGCTACTGGAGCAAAATAGAAACTGAAGATGAAACATAAGGTATTACCTTGAAAAATCACTTTCCAATCTCCTCACTCTTTCCTGCAACTCTTCAACAGCCTTGACATAATTATCTTTATTAATCCTCTGAGAAGTAACACACTTCTCGGGAAGTCTACAAATTGCATTAAACATATCATTAGGATCTGAAGACCAAAAAAGTTACAGATGTGAATGTATGAGCTCAGGCAACTAGAAAACTCACAGGTCTTTGTCATCACAGGGCATATTCAGATCACCATTTGAGCAACAAACCATGTTGCATGCATCCCCCAATGCCAATCTGGAGATGGAGTAAGCCACACACTCATTCTCTGAATTAGCTTCTGAAGAAAGAATTGCTGCAGGTGGAGAGGGGAGTAGTTGCTGCATAAGCTGTGTGGTCAATACAACCCTTCTTTTAGCTTTAAGCCTTGGTGGACCTTCGTCGTTAAAATCAATGCTTTCTTTAATCTGATAATAGAAAAATACAAGCTGTTAGAAAAGTAAGGCAACCAAATATAGAAATCAAGAGGATTATAGTAGTCAGTTCATTATACCTTTTCAGTAAGCCTATTAGCAGCTCTAGCCCACTCTCTTTCTGCCAGGCTGCAAAGCGCAAATTAAAAGATATCAGTACGAAGCTTGAAATAATATAACAACCCAAATGAAGACAAGAAGGGACTAAAAGGAGGTATAGAGCAGCAGCTGAATAGAATGAAAGCAAGAGGACTTATCAAAGAAGTTATGCAGAACACAAACCTGATTGTCTGGCCGCTTCGTGAATCCACCGAAACTTCCTTATGCCAGGGAGTTTTTTCAGATGCAACAAGTTTCCGCTTCATGGGTTTCAAAATTAGGTGCTGACGACCAACATCCTCTGGCAATGTTGGGGAAGAAAAATACTCAATTGCAGCAGAACTGGGGACAGAATTTGGCGCAACACTACCGATTGTACTTCTATCAGATGTTGCAGGCATTATTTGCAGCATAGTATTAAGTGCATGCAAACTACTGGAAGACTTCCCAATAGTGAAAGGTTGTTCCACTGTCTTCATTGCAGCTGCTCTACCTGCATCATACATATGTAACATCTGGCCGTTTTTTAAGGTTCTGCACTGATCAAACCAGGAAGTTTCCAACTGAGGATTATTTCGAGTTTGTTCAAGGGTAACAGAATTTGTATTATTGCCGTGAGCACTGCTCTGAGAATTATCCTGATGAAGTGCAAGTACATCCTGAGGAAACAGTTTCCTCCCTTGCTGAGATGAAATACTTCTTTGCAAATCCTCCGGCCCAGAGAACCCTAACGTTTCAGCGTCCCCAGAAGGAACGTGTGGAGCACCTGTACTGCTGCCTGCTACTTTGATTCTTTTGAACGCCCTATTGCTTGGATCGATCTCCATATGGTTGATGGTCTGCATTTGGTTTAACAGGGAATAGTTCTGATTTGAAAGGTTTGGCTTCAAAGATCGGCCAAAGGCTTCAATATCTCTCTGCATAGATGCAGAATTAGCAGGAGATCCTCCCGAGATATAATTGACACTAGTTTCTCTACCCTGTGAATCATTCATCTTCTGAATAAGGTCAATATTTCTCACTGATATATGCTGAGAAGGACTTTCCTTTTCACGACGTTCCTCCCCTTCAGAAGAAACCAGGGACTTCGCTGAGCTAGGATCAGTCTGGGATGCACCTTGCCTCTCTGGAGCAGATAATGATGACTCCACGATATTCAATTGATGTGATTGGGAAATATGGGAAGGATCTGTGCCATACTGAGAACTAAAAGGTTGCTGGGGTGGTGGAACAGTAGCCCGCACACTGGATAACATTTTTGAAGACGTACCCTGCTTACTGATGCCAGACACTAATGCCTGAGAGATTGACACTGGCTCTTGGGATGTAACTTGATTTGTAAAGATACTTTCCATGGTACCATTGGAATTACTTAATTGACACTTGTCTGCAGGGAGGATAGGCTTATCCTGTGTATTGTCATCCACAGATTGACCACTTGCAGATCCTCTGCAAGAATCACCTTTCTCTGTATGAAAGGAAGCATGTTTATCAAATGACACACTCATGGGTTGATTTGTTGAGAGTTGTACAGAAGTCCTAGCCAAATTTGGAGTTTTAAGCTGATCTCCCATACAAGGAAAACCAGAATGAGAATCAAATGCTGGAGAAAGGTTTCCGGGCATTGAAAATATAGAAGTTACATTATTGCTACTTCCTGGAATACCAAATCTTATATTCTTCAATCCTTCCTGGGATAGATCAGAAGGTGAATGAAAGGATTGAACCTGATGAGGGGGGCACATCGGTCCTTGATTCTTCTCACCAGTGTCAACAGCTGAATGACTTGAATGTGAAGAGCGAAAAGTTTGGATAGGGCTCTGAGACGTCAACGAGTGGTCTTGGACTGGTGCACGTCGAGATGGAGGGCCAAGTTGTAGACCAAAGCCTTGGGAGGCAGCAGACTGACTCCTCAGGTGATGAACAAGAGACTCATCAGAATCCCCTGCTTCAGGCATCTTAGATGATGCTTTGTTTTCAGAATGACCAAACTCTGCCACAGAACCACACTCTCTCGACTGGTCCACCTTCTGAATAAGCTGTAACATGTTTGGACTGCAAGAACAGAAACAGTCTAAACATTGAAGCCAGAAAAAGAAAGCACCAGAAAGCAGTCTCTACAGCTCAATTTGACAGTGAACAAGGTTTAAAGATACGTACAAAAGAACATCTAAATCGTACACTATCTATTAAAATGTACCCATGACCACCACTAATAGTTCTAAGAATCAAGAAATCAACTACCTAGATTCCGCAACTTTATTAGGTGAATGTAAGTCGAGAGATCTGTTGAAAAGACCAGGAATGGTAGATACGCCACCAGGAAACCTGCTTTGACAATGCACCTCACTAGAGCCTTTGTAGTCCATCAAACCATCAGACAACTGCCCCTGTACATCAAAGAACATTAGCCCCTCGTTGTTTATCAAGGATATAAGGAACAGAGGGCTCTTCAAAAATATACTACATTAGCACATATATCACCTTCTCCAGTTCTACCTGACTATGAGGAACCTGACCAAAAACTTTTGACTGTCCATGCTGGGGATTGTGCTGCACTATAGACTGAGAATGAGTAGATTGTTTCATGCTACGAGGAGGATCAGCATCCTCATCCACGTTCCCCAAGGGATGATACTGGAACTTCGGAGGCCAAGAATTTTTCCGACCACCCTGATCAGACGGCTTTTGCTTCCCCATGAGAAGACACCTTGAATCACTGGCATCTGATAATGCATTTTCCGTAACCCCACCAGCAGAAGAATGAGGCTGCAAGTTAGAGTGATAGCTGTCATTTGAATTATCCTTCTTATCATTGTTCTCCATCTCATGCATTGTAAACTCTTTATCACCAACATAAGGTGATGACTGCAAAACCTGGTTGTCCTTCATACGTTCATGCTGTAAAACCCCCAAGCCTTCATTTAAATTAGATTTAACCAAATCAGCCTTCTCCCAGTAATTAGATTGATAATTATTTTGAAGAGATTGACAGGTTTCTTCACCACCCTTCGTCGTACTTGAGTTTGGAGCTGTGGCAGAGCGATACGAGCTAAGAACCTCTGAATTCCCCTGTGGACTAGCCATAGATGATCCCACATGCTCCATATGAACTGTAGAATTACCGTGTGGACTAGATTTCAGTGCCACACCACCATGAAGGACTTCGTCTTGGATAAATTTCTTCTGATTGTTCTCCTGCAAACGTTTTGATGAGTTCTCACTCAAAATACTAAAAGTTGCATCTCCAGAGGAAACTGTTGAGCCAAGAACACCCCAACCAGCTGATTTCATCCATGGCTGTCTAGCTCCACCAAGCTCAGGCGTCAAAGTACTAGAACCCCTTCTTGAAATCATATCTGTGTCAAGAGGATGTGAAGTATTGCTAAACATCTGCCTAGCTTCAGCAACTGACGTCTGCAGTGGACCAAAATCTGACCACTTGTTTCCTCCATCTGATGACTGGACAGGTCTCTGAGAATTTGTTTGCACACTCTGACCTTGTTCATATGGAAACCTGTGCCCCTGGACAGCAAAAGAATTCAAGGACGGTGCTAGGGGCAACTTGTCTTCAGTGGAAGATGCTTTATGTCTCCCACTGTTATACATCAGATTCGGATTCACTGAAGGAATTTCAGCACTGTGAAAATTCAAACCACTACATTCCTCCTGGGGACCAACATCACTGCTCGAAGTTTCTGCAACAGCAGACTGCATAAGAGCACTCCAAGTACCACCTTGGATAGAAGGAGATCCAGTAAGCAATCCTGCACTGTCAAACAGATTACCACCTTCCTCGTTCCTATTAGGGCTCTTGGAAAAGGCACCCCATATACTGTCGTCTGAGCCAAACAGAATTCTTTCTTCTGTAGGATCTAAACTGACTTCATTATGTGGTGAAGAAGCTTGTGCCGCAGCTTTCTCCTGTGAGGTCTCTGCGGGAATGGTTACATCCAGTCTACCACAGAAATCCTGGAGAACTGAACCTTTTTGCACATTATTTGCTTGCTGAAGATTCTCAGTATTTACGGCATTAGATAGAGCTTGACTTACACTGTGACCAAAAAAACCTTCACCTTGCGAACTCTGTCTATGAATGGAAGTCCCATCCTGCCCACTGACTTGATCTGACAATTCAGCACATTCATTAACCGGAAATGAACCACTAAAGGTTGGCGTTGGCTGTACCGCAGGCTTCTTAGTTCCCAACTGTTGAAGTTGGCTCAGGCTTCCTCTTGAATTGGCAACAGGAATTCCATACAGAGACTGATCAATGTGTTGAGGTATCAAGCCTATCAAATGTTGTGCTTGTCCATTGGTGGGACTGAATCCATTTGCAAATCCTTGAAGGACTGGAGAACCATGCTGCAACCAATTTGTGTTGCCAAGCTCAGTTGCCTGAGCAAAATTTACTGCTCCGGAATTATTGGTGCCATTAATAGAAGCAGGAGAATGGTTACTAGATGCCACCTTAGGAACGGGAGAAACCTGATTTAATAGATTTTGTGGCCCGGCATCTAGTTGCTGAAGTTGTCGTTGCCTCTGAAGCTCTTGCATCTTCATGAACATGACTTGCTGTTGCAGTTGCTGCATTTCGTTAAGACCAGACTGCTGTCGTTGCAAAGATTGCAGCAAGTTTGATTGCTGATAGTTCATTTGCTGACCACCAAAAAGATCAAAACTAGCAGGACTTCCAGAAGCATCTGACCTAACTAGTCCTCTTGCCTGCTGCTCAAGACCCGCCCCTCGCTGCAATTCATGAAAAGATGAGCCCCCTGAGGCAAGATTACGTTGATTAGAACCTGTATTCACAGCCAAAAAGTTTGATTCATCCTGCCTTGTCTGGTAATACTGATTATCATACATGATTCGATTCAAGTTTGGCTGCTGACTTTTAGCAAACTCGGCCCATGGAGTTGACTGTGCAGAATCCAAGCCACGCTGCACATTAAATGGATAACTGCTATGTCCTCTAGTAGTATCTGCAAACAAAGGAAAATAAGAAATCGTCCAACGAGCTACTTGGCTACCAAATAAAGTTTAGACAACATATCAAATTACCAGAGTTCTGTAAGTTGTATGCGTTAGAACTCAGTCCACCTGTCTGACTCTGGCTTCCAACCCCCAAAATGTTACTTACAGCTGACAAATTCCCATCCACTACAGGAGAATGATGTTGTCCTTGTGACGAACTGTCTTGTGCGAAAAAGTTGTGAACCCTATCTCTGACTTCATTGCCAGGCATAGATAATTTAAGTCCAAAACCTTTGATTATTAAATGTCCCGAGCAACTACTAACATAGCAAGATATCAATAAAATCAACTTTTTTGATGTCCGGCATTGCAATGCAAAATCCAGAACTTAAACATGGGATTACTATTCATAGAAGCTAAGAATCAGCTGCCTCCTCAAACAACTGCATAAAACCTGCAAGACATTCATCCAAGTTCAGTTAGGTGAAAGTAGAGACATATTCTGTCAAGTGGAAACAGCTATTACTTGAGATGACAAAGAAGAGGTATACAGTTATACTTGAAGATTCCCACCTAGTTTGACGGGACCATTTTAATAAACTATATTATATATAAAATGGAGATACAGAGGATCCGTAGATTAAAAAGCTGTCCCGCTGATTAATAAATAAAATCTTACTGGTCATACCGTTTCCTTATTTACCAAGGGCAAATAATCTCAACAACTCAATAACATGCAACTGTAAAAGCTGACCACTGTACAGCATTTATTACAGTTCTGTTAAGACATTTTAATCAGTGGTCAGCATCCTCATATCAATAAATATCCTTCCTACTACACGGCACTAACACCTAATCCAAAACCCAAAAAATCATTCTTTGACTATCCTGAACTATAATCACACATTTGGCCCCACTCATGCTAAATCTGCAAGAGTTTGAATGTCATCCTAAGCCACCAAATTGTTTTGCACCAAAATCTATTCAATTGTTTGTAAAACTATACCGTAGTCGCAGCAAAGTTTTGCCAAATTGCTAAATTGGCTGTAAAGAGGAAAAGTTTTCTCTTCTGTTCGCACTTGGCAGACACTCTAAATGCATTGAAAGAATTCTCAGCAAGATATGAACCTTGTTTTTGACACAATCAATGCAATAGATGCAATCCGCCACATATTAGTTAAATTTATCACTAAAAGAGAGCCATGCTTGGTCTTTAGCCCAGACTATGTCTAAGGAATAACTCGGATCTTTCGACTCACAAAAAGGTATGTAATTGGAGGAATCAACGCATGGCGACATGATCTCAATCAACTAATTATCTACAATAAAAGATAAAACTAAAAGTAAATCTTGACTGCAGTGAATCTGTAAAGATTGTGGTTCATCAGGATCTATCTTTATGAGAGGCGAACAGTATTTCAAAAGGGGAGAAATCGCAACAAAAAATAATAATGACAAGCCTGCAGATATTTAAAGCACGAAGCATCATAAACACATCTTCGAGGTGAAACGCCGAAGTTATAGAAAATACAGAATTACCTAAAATATAAAAAATTCCTGTTCATAACATCAAATTGCAATCCATGTTACAAATTTCATCATCAAATATCCAATAATGACGATATTAATTCCAACATCTCACACTGAACATCTTTAAAATGTAATTGCAATGGAACACGGATAAGTTCAATTCAAAGTTGATTTCTAGCTCCCAATTAATCGGTGATTCCTAGTTCGCAACATTAACAATGTGTCGGATTCCTTGCCAACCTAAGTTATGTCCAGTTATCCTTACCAGCAAAGATCAAGAAGATACTGGATCAGCTAAGAATATACTTTATATGGCAGGGCAACAAAAGGGAAAGGACATTCCACCTAGTCCAATGGACCAAATTCACTACAGGCCGAGAAGGAGGACTGGGAATCAAGAACCTAAAGCAACACAACAGAAGCTTACACGACTAAATGGTTGTGGAGGTTCAACCATGACACTGAAGCGCAGTGGAGGAATGTCATTTACATTAAATATGGAGCTGACATTATGTGGTGTGCTGGAAATGTGACTACTCCATATGGAGAAGCACCACAGCACTTAGACTATACTTCGGAGAGAACATTGGTTTTAAAGTTGGAAATGATGAAAAAGTGTCCTTTCGGAGCGACAATTGGACCCTCTAAAGAACCAATTCCCTGACTTGTAGGGATTGGCTATCCATCTTGAAATTTCACTGGCTATCTACAGAGAACAAGGCACCATTTTTATTGTTCTGCCGACAACAAGGCTCTTAAAATTTCACATTTCTAAGAAATCTTTATACTTAGGAAGTTGGAAGAGGAGTTGCTTTACGGCTCGTCTTAGAACCACCTCAAAACTTCAATGACAGTAAGCATACCTTAGTCTGGAAGCCACACAACCAAGGAAATTTCACTGTAAAATCTTGCTACAACTTCACCTAGACAAGTTTCCACCAGAGTCATTGGCCGTGGTCTCAGATTTGGAATATCTCGGTTGGTAGCCCAAAATGCATGCCTAACACATAACAATCTTAGGAAAGGGACTTAATTTGTGCAGAAAATGCCTAATATGTGGGGAGGAAGAAGAATTATAAACCATCTTTAGATTCATTGCAAGGTAAGATCAAAACTTTACCATATTTTCCTGAACTTACCAGATATAAAATGGGTAATGCCAAGAGACACCATGATATAACTACATTGATGGAACAGAAGCATGAGAGGAACAAGAAGACATTGTGGTGGAATATGATCCCACCATGCATGTGGTGGTCAGTTTGGAAAGGAAGGAACAACAAATATTTTGAAGAACAAGCTAACTTACTCCAACAGATCATGTTTAACTGTAAACTTTGTTCTATTTTTGGTGTAGGGAGGAATTTGTAAACGAAGCAGAATCCATACTTCGCCTCTTAGAACTTCTATATTACCCATTAACGGAATCACTCCAGGATCGTTGATATCGTTGATACCGTTGATACCTTTGTCGATGAAATGAATGGGATCTAGTTCTTAACAAAGAGAAGTATGGATCTTCCTATTGAATATATAGAGACCAAAAATCCACTGACAGGTTCCTCACTAAACTGATAAGAAACACATTTCCTACAATATTTGACTAACACCAGCTCTCTTTCTGGAATAAAGCATTCAGATATCAATTCAAACTAGATTCTTTCCCAACTCCTATTCAGTTTCTAAAGGTAATTATAACTACCAACAATAAATTTTTATGTTGTTGATTATTAGCATGCAACAGGGTTGGATGGAAATAAAGTTACACCTTTTAGTCCAAATTTGAGAAACTTTCCAAGTCATGTTAATCTGCCTCAACAACAACTAGCACCTCTATCCGCGACTAGTTGACGCTTGGCTACCAGAATCTTCAATGTCCATTTTCTCCATTTGGACTGGTTTCATTCAACTAATTACTAACATGTTAATTCCCTAGCATGAGAACAACACTCAATTGCTAAAAAGGCACCATTTTTTTTATAACCAAGGTATCCAGACTCACACCTCAACTAAATCCACGAGATACTTGTCACCTCCCACCAGCAACAATAGATACCGGGTGAGGTAACTCTATCCACCAAGTCCAGGACATATGGAAAAAAATCACCGCGAGCTTTTGCCTCCGCTGGGATTTGAGTAAAAAAGGCACCACTTTTTTTTTATAACCGTGCTATCCAGACTCACAGCTCAACTAAATACACGGGATACCTGCCACCTCCCACCAGCAACAACAGATACCATGTAAGGTAACTCTATCCACCAAGTCCAGGACAGATGGAAAACAAATCACCAAGCGCTTTTGTCTCCACTGGGATTTGAGTAAAAAAGGCACCATTTTTTTAAAAACCATAAAAACCGTAGTATCCAGGCTCACACCTCAACTAATTCCACGGAAACCTGTCACCTCCCACCATCAACAACAGATACCAATTAATGTAACTCTTTCGACCAAGTCCAGGACATATGGAAAAAACAAGGATTCGAGTAAAAAGGCACCATTTTTACAATTCCAAGTACCATCTTAATACAAATTAAATAAATCTAACATACAATCAATGACAAAATTATAGTTACAGCTGTTCTACTCACAGTAAAATAGCCAGAAAAAGCTAAAACCCCAAATCCATAGATACTAGGGTTCCAAAATTTGAGAGAAAAAACACTTACAAAAATCCCGAAGATGCACCGACTGAGCTTGGAATGGATCCTTTGAGTAGGTTGATTGTAGGCTTACGAATCGCCGATAGAAATGGCAATTGAGTGCAGAGAGAAGCTAAAGGAGAAATTATAAGTGAAGAGCGAGAAAGTAACAGAGAGACAGAGATATATAAAGTGAGTGCATTTTCAACACCACTGGAGCGGTGTTCGGGTCGGGTCGGGTCGGATCGGATCGGGTCGGAAATGATATCCGATCCCAATCCAAATGTGGGTGTTGGCTTGTTTGGACTTTGGATGGTTGTTGAATTGTTACTATTTGTTTGGCATGTATTATATTGTTAGTTTAAATATAATGTTTATTTTTTATTATTATGTAAAAGAAAATTGATAATCATGGTGTTTGAGTCATCTTTTATGCACCTCAACTGAATGATTGAGCCTTTTATCTCTCGCACTGATAAAAGTATGATCATGATCATAACATTTTTGAGTATTTTTTAAGACTAGTCACTAAAGGGTTCTTTTGTTATTTCTCTATTATTTATAATGTTGTATAAATAAAACTTTGTAGGGTTTATTTTCTTAGTTTATGCTTGATATTGAAGAAACTACTCTTGTGAGAGAGTGTTCTCAAAATTAAAATTAGGGCATATAACATAAGGGTGAATTCTCTTGTGTGTTGCAAAGCTTGAGGCTTTGGTGCTTTGAGAGGTGGATGCCCCTCTTGTGTCATTGTAAAAGTTAGGTGTTTGTTATATGAAGTGTTAATGTTCCAACAGTGAATATACTTTTGGGTTGTTAAGAATACATCTACACTTGTCTAACTATCTATCTTTGTTTCTTATTCTAATCTTGTAGTTTGTGTTGTTGTTGTTCAAGCAGTTTGGTTATTGTGGTTGTAACATTGTTGTTCTTCATTTTTATTGTCATAATATAGTTTGGTTTGCTGCTGGAAATTAGGTATTAACCACCTCATTACATAGTGTTCTTGTTGTGTTCTTGCATCCGAGAAGGGTCACCAAAAGAGGTTCATAGTTCCTTGAACCAGTGGACTGTTTTGGTGTTTGTTTTCTTGTATTCTTGGGTTGTCTTGTATCACACACCACAGATGAAAAAAACCACTTAATGTTTCTGAAATTTGCTGAGAGTATTGCCTAAATTTTTTTGTATCATATCATTAAATTCATCATGATATAACGATGAAAATCTCATTTTCGTAATGAGCCAATTTAATGTGATCGCATTATCATTTTTTTTTCATTCCGTCTTCATTTATTATTTACTCTACTTTTTATAATAGCTTTATTATGTATCTCATTTTTTAGATTTATCTTTCAAATTTTGTTCATGTGCGACTTTATATATAAACAGAAAATAATATAATACATGTAAATATTATTTCATTAAAATAATATATACACTATGATATAATACAATAGTATAACAATATCTAGCAACTACACAAACAGAGTTCTAAACGGAAGGCCCATTTGGGTTATTTGTTTCCTTTTGGGAATATAATCCAACTGAAAGTATCAAAAGAATAATTCAAAGTAATTTTTGGTCTTAAATTCTCCCTCCAAAAGAGCTACACGTCATCATCCTAACTGATTTGTCAGAAGAATAAATAAATAAAAGTTCAATAAAGTTCACAATCTTTATTTCAAGTTTAATAATAATTGGGTTATTATTTGGTTAATGAAAAATAAATACATTATTTAACATGTGCACGTAACTAATGGATGCCATTTTCATGTTGATGTTTTGTTATACTAACAGAGCAACTTACCAATACATTCGAGAAAGTATATTATGTACTTTTTTGGAATATTAATAAAGTATAGCATTAAGCTAGTATTGACTATAGATTTACTAAATATTTATTTTTAAATATTATTGACTATAGATTTATTTAATGTTTATTTAAATATAGATTTTAAAATTTTAAAAATTAATTAAAAAAAATCAAATTCCAATTGGATCAGTTTTTGTATTTTTAGGATTTTCACTCACAACATTCAATAATTTTTCAAATAAAATGCATGTTCAAACACAATTTTAAGTTTTAATTTCAAAACCTATGACTGAAAAAGAGCTAAACATTGTAGTGCTTTCTCTTTTTTAGAAGCTTTACGATAATAGTTATGGCTTTTATCGAAAAGGGTTCAAATATCTTTAAAGTATGTAAAATTTATAACATTTATCATCCGTTAACAATTTAATTTAATTATATCCTTAAATTTTCTTAATTATGTCAAAATATTTTTATTACACATAAGAAAAAGATTGATCGCTAAGACCTAAATAAAATGTTCCTTCGCCCCACCTTCACATTTAAATCAACAACGAGGAGTAGAAATGTAAAGATGGATAAAAAATAAAATCATGTAAATGTGTAAAGATTACTTTTGTTGATCATTAAGACAAATAAAATTAGTGGTAAGGAGGAAAAATAATCATTACAAATAATCTTGTTTTTCTGATTGGTTGTTAGCTTTTTATTTATAATTTTTAAATTAAATAAAAAATAAAAAATGTACCTTAAAGATATCTAGATAAATTGCATACACACTGCAACTAATCAAGTGATTAATTAACCTGCCAAATTGAATCTAATACCATTTGGAAATAGATAGAAAATCGTGAAAAAGAAAGGGAATAAACTGGTAGAGAAAATAGAACAAGAGAATTAAGTCAGTATTTGATTTAAAGATTGAAAATAAATATAATTTTTTTTTAATCAAATAGCCAAAGTTGACCTTATTTATTGTAATAACAAACGGTTCAAAAGGCAATGTTCAACCGACCAAGCTAAAAAAAATAACAATCAAAAACAGAAAAAATTAAAAAGAAATAAAAGAGGAAAGTAAAACTAAAACAATAGGAATCTTCTGAAATAAAAGATTTTCTACATCTTTACCGAAAGGGACTGATGACGGTGCTATAAGACTTATTTCAACGACTTCGACAAACACTAAAAGATATTATTATAGGCAGTCTGCCAGGCTTTAACACAAGTGTCATGGTAATTCATATCCAAGATGAAGATATTTCTTGGATCTTGTTTTTGGTACTAAACAAGTTCGTCTTAGCAGGTAATTTTGTACCCTTCTTACATACAAAAAATAGATCTGAGAATCATGTGTTGCGTCAATTTCATAATCAAATCATTTATTTTCTTCGAAATGAGCCTCAAGGACACTAATAAAATACATCAAGAAGTATCTAGATAGACGATCAATCTAATAACCTACGTTATCGTCTACAGTGTAAGCTCCTTTTGCATTCATTTCATTAAATTATAGTTGTATTAATCATTGTGCCTCCTATGGTGAGTCTTGAATATTTCGATAATTAATGATACATGTAAAATTAAACATACTGCTAGTGAAGAAACTATCTTTTTATTTCTTCACTGAGCACATATTGAGTTTTATGAACTCTTTTCGATTTTCTTGAATTAGTTCTAACTATTTTCATACTAATTCATCAAGGGATATACTAATTTTCCTTCAAAATATTCTTTAAATCTAAAGAATCTGTCTCCATGACAATAAGAACAAAATTATTTCTCATACAATACTCTATATTATTTTCAAAAGAAATTGCTTTTCTATATTATTTGGCTCTATCTTTTATTCTATTAGCATGGCATGTATGAACTTTTGTCCATTTTAGTATTATGACCCACCTGCACAATATTAAAAGATGATTTGTTGAACAAGTAGTAAACATGTTTGTTCTTATTGATCAATTAATCTAAAATCATAATTCTTCTCAAAGTCTTTACGGCTAGATAATAGAGTTGTTATCTGCTGGCGTAAAAATTAGGATTTCATTTACCCTCAGGTGATTAAACTCTCTCACTTATCTAGGTAACTCATAATTTATAGATCTCATTATCAACATGTGAATTCAGAGATCTGCATAATACTTCTGCAACCAGAAAAAAAAAGATTCATAAAAGGTATTTTTTAATTAATATCAGACTCAATGGTCCATTTTATTTATCGACAAATCTAATCCATAAAGTTTAAAAAGAAATAACCAGAGAAAAAAATAAAAGGAAAAAAAGCAGCCCAAACTCGACCCAACAAAAATCAGGTTAGGCATATAAAATGTATTGTTGATTGATTGGGTATTTAATTGTGTGATATGTATTTGAAAAAGTAAAACTTTGTACTTACTTATATGTTGGTGTCACGCCTCAAATCCTATTGGGGCGGACTGGCACCCGTAACCGAGGAGGCCTGGGAGAACCAGCTCATAACCTTATACTTCCCATGCATACCTCTATGACAACCCGAAATTCGGACAGAATCATGTCGCATATAAAAGGAAATAATCACCTGTATAAGCTCGAGCACACATATATATGTGTGCTCG
>NC_061116.1:209342682-209344217 GCF_002878395.1 Capsicum annuum | reverse complement strand
AGCATATAAAAGGAAATAATCACCTGTATAAGCTCGAGCACACATATATATGTATATACAATACTTGGCTGTTGGAGCCATCACGTCTATTAACAAAACACCACCTTGAATGTACATTAGGTCTACAAAGCCTCTAGACAATACACAGAGTTTAACTAAGGTCGGGACACACCCCGCCATATAACTAACTTCTATACAATACCAAAAGTAACTGGATATGACAAGGAAAGCCCCGAAGCAAACTGGAGCTCACCAAAAACAACTGAATATCCTGGCTCCTACTTGTGGGGTGTATGAGCTGAGGTACCTGTGCCTGCAGCATGAAATGCAAGTTCCCCATGGGGAACGTCAGTACGAAATATGTACTGACTATGTAAAGCTGTAGATAATCACATATGATATAGGAGCTCAATAGAAATTAGAAACAAGTGAATAAATCGTAATAGGAGTGGACCACACTTATTAGAACTTGTGACAACCTGTACATTGTATTTATTCAATCACTTTACCTTCGTTCTTATCATCTTTGTAATCATTACTGTACTGTACTGTGATCATTAGGCTGCCTCCAGTACATATCAACTGGGATCGACCCATGATAGGCTTATGCCCCTAGGATACCACCCATAAACACATAAATAGGGATCGACCCATGATAGGCTTATGCCCCTGGGATACCACCCGATAAGAGAGAACTTCCATTACTTAGTTCAATTAATCTTTGAGATTGTTATTTCGGTCGCCACCGCATTTTTAATACTTTGAAACAATGATACATCAATAAGATACATATAAATAGACCATCAATGCAATAACAATGAAGTAAGAACTCATTGGCATATCAATGAAAACTCATTGGCATATCAATGAAGTGTTTTGGAGTCATCAATGCCATAACAATGGAGTTGGAACTTATTGGTATATCAATGAAACGTTTTGGAGTCATTAATAGCACATGGATCTTGTTTGAGTAACCGGATACCTTCTGACATTCATTAGTACAATAAACATGTAAGATTTAGAAAACAAGTAAGTATTGGAATGTCTTGACATCTTGTAAGGTGGAAACAAGTTCATTGGTAATGTAGGACATCATACAAAACCATTATGGATCGCATGTTATTGAATAACTTTGGAAACTTTCTTAATAGAACAATTGTTCACTTTCATGCCAATGATATGGTATAGAGTATGCTTTACATACCTGACTGTCAACCTTCAATACTAGTCCCAAATGGACTTCCCATCTTTTCGGATTACTCATCTACAATGAACATATATAGTAATCTAGTATTAGCAACCAAACGTCACAATTTAATTATTTGAATTCACCAAACTAGTGGTTAAGTAGTAAGCCTTAATTACACCATAAAGGGTGTCACTTTAACCCTCTTATACTCCAATTACATTCACATGCCATGCATATTTATACAACATCCTCCAATATCAAGTTTGGATTCATTTATCCTTCCAACCAATCCATTAAATCAAATTGAGCCATTGACATAAATAATCATCAATTCAATAGTATATCA
>NC_061116.1:209324711-209339682 GCF_002878395.1 Capsicum annuum | reverse complement strand
TACATATGGAAAAGAACAAAAGCAAACAATATTCATACCTTAGAATTCACCTCTTGATTATGCAATCCTGTTTGCACAAATAATAGGTGCCGTTCGAAGCTCTTGAGATGACAAACACAGTTATCGGATTACTTTGAAATTTCTATGGTTGAATCAAAAGTAATTTAAAGGTCAAATTTGGCTAGGGTTTGTTCTTTCTCAATGATTGATGGTGAAAATGAGTTTTTGAACTCATATACATGTATATATATAATAGGCAAAGACCAAACTGCCTTTAAAATTTAAATAATGTCAAATCTGTCCTCTGGTGGACTGTTTTGATAAGCTAAAGTAGATTGATCATAACTCTTTGCTCCGATATCGAATTTGGGTGAAATTAGTATCGTTGGAAGGATAATTCAAAGGGCTTTCATTTCATATAAAATAGGCCACCCAATTCATCCTGTACAAGGATTTATGGTCGTTTGAAGTTGACCCTAAAAATCTATTTTGATAGGCTAAAGTAAAACGAGTATAACTCCTTACTCAGACGTTGGATTTGGATGAAACTAATTGCATTGGAAAGAAGACTCAAAGATCTTTCTTTTCATAGGTCGCATCTCTCCCAGTTTATTATATTAAGGGAGTTATGATCATTTGAAGTTGACCTAAAAATTTGGCTGGCCTCAGCAGTTTGTGTGCAGGAAATTTTCCTGCACATTTACTATTCCTAAATATCCCGGCCACCGTTTTATAGTTTCGAACGTGCTCGAAACCTATCCAATTTTGGAAATCTTTATATCGTTGGGAAGCTTATTCAATAACCTTCGCATGAAACCATCGACAGGCAAATTCCGGTATAAATAAAATAAAAAAAATTAATTCCATATAAATAAGACCAATACACGTACTTGAATACGCCAATACACGTACTTGAATACGGGGTGTTACAGTTGGTTGACTTGCTTCATTTATAGTGTTTTAATCGTTGCTTACCAAAATGGCTAGTTATCATTCTTTAATATTATAATAGAGCATTTGGTTGTTAGCTTGAGAATTTAGTGTGGGTTGTCTATGATTACGGATTTGTTTGTACGAATATGAGTAATGAAAGAGATAAGGTGAATAAAGAGGAATAGTGATGTATTAGCGTTGGACTGTGGTTGATGGTGTGAATTAATGAGGTTAGAGTATGTTAGTAGAGAATATAATATTGATGGTGTTGGAATAATAGTTGGATGATGTAAGTTATATAGCTAAAGTAATAATATTATTATAACCTTAGTTGAATTATATTCCATTTAAGATGTCATGATTTATTATCATTAATTCTATTTTATGATTATATGAACTAACACGAGAAAATTGAAGGAAAGGTGTCTTTTAAGTCTTGAATGAAGGATAGGTGACATTGACCAACAGATAGGGTCAAACATCATTAGGAAACCTGATTAAGTTAACTATGGACTTGATTAATATTTTTAAAACTTTTTAATCTTTTAAAAAATACAAATCAACCCAACCCACACCCCTCTTCAATCCAAATCAACCACACTCTCTCTCCAGCTTCTCAACTCTCTTCCAATCAACAGCTCTGTAAAAATTTTCCCTTCAACTTCTGGCGACAAATAGTCGAGCGAGTTCCTTTTTGACTTTTAACCGTCAATCGACGTGAATACTTCTCCGACAACAACAATTTCGAGTTCTTCGTCCTCCCATTTCCTTTTTTACAGGTAAAAAATTATGAAGAAACAGAAGAACTTGAGCCAACTACTCTTCTGGTATTGAAATGTGGACTGAATAAAACCCTAATTTCTGGCATTCCTGCATTTCTTCTTCTTGTTGTCGTACTGTTGATTCAAATTTATTGGTAATTTTTTATCATAGTTGATGTTCTTAGTGTATGTGTGTGTGATGTGTTGGTGTTGCTGGGTTGATTTGTTATTTATCTTGGTAGAAACGGTATTGAAACAGTTGAAACATCTGATGTAATAGATGAAACATATGATGCAACAGATGAAAATCTGATACAACAGATGAAAAATCTGATGCAACAGGTGAACAATCTAACAGATCATTCATCTGTTGCGATAGCCGACTCTTCTGTTTGAAAGAAATCTAAAAAATATTGATCTAACAGATAACTGATTAGTGATCTATTTTTATTCTTTCTTACGGTTTACTCTTCATTTTGCAACAAATTAGGACTGTTTTTATTTTTTCCAATGGTTTACTCATCCGTTGCAATAGGTCGGTTATCTGTTGCAACAGATAACATACCTGGTGCAACAGATTAGTGATCCATTTTTATTCTTTTCAAATAATTTAATCATCCATTACAACAGGTCGGTTATATATTACAACAGGTAAAATACCTGGTGTAATAGATTAATGACCTGTTTTTATGGTTTTCAACGGATTACTCATCCATTGCAACAAGTCAGTTATGTGTTGCATCAGATAAAATACCAGGTGCAACAGATAGTGTTGTTTTTATGTTTCCCACGAATTACTCATCCATTGCAATAAGTCGGTTATATGTTGCAACAGATAACATACTTGGTGCAACAGATTAGTTGTCTATTGGAACTGTTATATTACTGTTATGCATTAATAATTTATAATCTATGTTATGTTCCTGTTAATTTAAGATAGCATGGCTCCCAAAAGAAAAGAAATCGAATCAAGTCCAAGTAAAGGAACAAGTGCAGCAGCTCAGCTACATCCACCACTCTATGAGCTTGCTTTACAAGCATTGTCTCAATCAAGAGCAGAAGATAATGAACACGGGGAGAAGGAATCTTTCAAAAGAGATGATCCACATACTAATATCCCTTCCACCGAAGAGTTGATCAAAACCTTCAGGATTGATCATTATCCTATGAGAATGCAGTGCGATGGTGCCACAGATTTAACGGGGGATCTCGTGGTTAAGTCATTCATGGAAAAGTCTTTCGACGCCTTTAGAAAAATACTTCGAGAACAAAAATTGGATTCTTATTTTAGGGAAAGCTGTTTTGGGCAATATCTTGATTTGCCGGAGGACAACAATGCTCGTTTCCAGATGAAAATAGTATATGATCTTCTCAAGCGCAGGTTTATATATGAAAATAAAGATAAGATGGATGAGGTATGGATAAATTACTGTGGCATGCCTATTTGTTTTGGTTGGAAGGAGTTACCGGCCTAAAGTGTTATCCTCCTTCTCCTTCTCAAGTTATACCTACTCTGACCCCAAAAAGCACCTCGCACACCCAAAAAGGGAAAAGGCAAGCTGAGTGATCGTGATGACCTGGTGTCTATTGTTGGTCCAAGCTTCAAAAACAAAATTCTGATAGAAACGTTGAAAGGTAAAGGACTTTCAAAGAAGCACAAAAAATCATTGTACTTGGTTTGGTTTGGTTTGTACATAATGTTCTTTGGGCGAGAGACGTTAACAACAACATAAGCCTCGGTTTAATAAATCTCTTTAAGCATCTTGAGGCATTTAACAGCTATCCTTGGGGTTATGAAAGCTTCAAAATGACTGTCGAATATTTGTTGACTCCGTTAACACCAAAAACAGTCAACTTATATGATTTTCTATGGACCTTCATGGTAAATATTTCTTTTATCATGATATGATTCATCATTTTTTTATTCAATAATGCGTTTGATTTATTGGCGTTATGTTATAGGCTTGGGCATTTAAAGTTATTCCTTATTTGAGACAACAAGTGAACTACCAGGAAGAAGTTTCCTGTCCAAGAATTCTGAGATGGTTATCGGTCAAAATCGATAAAAATGCAAAATTTCTTGATCTTTTCAATCCCTCCACGGAAGCAGTAAGTCCAATCTAATCAAGTTTTTATTTTAATTAATGATTAAATGATTTCATCATCATTCTTAATATATGTACCGATTTATTTTAGATTGTCTATCCGTGGCTTGTTCCGACCAACCAAGAGTTGAATATGCCATTTTCTCTTACTATACGGTCTGTCCAAACTTTATCGGACCCTAAGGTCATTAATGGAATAAAAATGGAATTGTTTAGAGCAACAACCATCACAAGAAAAACAATTTTGGAGGGTGAGGCTAATAATGCTCCTCTTATAGATTTTGAAACATCAAGCCATTATGATTATGATCATAATGGTTGTACAGATTTTTCTTCAGATTTTGCCGCGTCTAGCGAATGTTCTTCATGCAAATGTCAAGACTGCAAAGCGAAACACGATGAAGTGATTAATGCTATTAATGCACTAACTGCTTCTGTAAAGGAAATGGCATCTAAGAGGGGTGTCATTCCATAAAAGAAGATTTCATATCCAGACACTCCACTAGAGATCAAGGCGGCTAAGAGAAGAAGGAAAGACACTTCCAAAGCATCATTAATCATTAAAAAAAGCAAGATCGCAACGTCTCTGTCTTTGTTTTGCACCGATGTTCAGTGTGAAAGGGCCACAGAAGAGCTGAAGAAGGTGAATGTACATCATCTGTTCCAAAAAACAAACAGGCACATATCTATTTCAACAGATGATACATCTGCTAAAAATTATCAAATAGAAATATACATCTATTGCTACTGTTGTCTAACCTGTTGCATCATATTCGTTATCTATTTCAATAGATGAGTCTTATATTGTAACAAATGGGTCATCTGTTTGAAATTATCGTACTGCTCTGATTTACCTGTTCGAATTTATCCCAACAGATAATCCATCTGATACAACATAAGACTCATCTGTTGCAATAGATGGAAAATTTGTTGTATATCTCTACTTAGCATTAATAATTTCGGCTTTCCAGGTGGATGCCATAGCTACTGCCGAAGAGCATAATATGACAGTTGATAATCCATCAACTGCTTCCAAAGATGAAGAAAAAGTAGAGCTTGTCAGTTTGGGAGAACGGAAGAATTACCCATTTGAAGGGTTTAATATCTCGGATGAGGCTCTAAAAAAACTAACACAGTTGATCAACGATTATTCAGAATGGATTGCCGATGGGCTACTAAAGCATCATGCCGGCAGGTACATAAATTAATTTTATGGATATTGGTTTATACAATTCTTGTTGTAAGAACCTGACATTAACACATATAAATCATCATGTAGAAAAAAAAATGACGAGCGCTACAAAGTGATTGAACTGAGTCTTGGTTTTGATATGTTCGACTTTGTTGTTGCGCATTTTGGAACGAAGAATTGGTTCTATTTAATGCCATAGCCCCAAACTTGCTGGAATGATGAGGTTTAAATGTCATACATATTACTATTAATTAATACTATTTAATTACATCTGCGTATTGATTTTTTCATCACGTAATCCGAAATGTTTGATAATATGTGCAGCACATCAATGTCATTTTTTACTACATCCGAAAGAAGGCCAAGTTGCAAACACAAAAATAATACAGATACACAACAGACAATTATTTGTACAAAGTTTACATCAATAATACCTACGACAGGTATTGTCAAAAACAGCTGGAAGTTTCCTGAAATGAGGAATGCTTAATCAACAGCATCAAAAGTTTTAGCATTCCGGCTGGCTTACCTTGGCATTTGGTCGATGAAGTGTACATCCCAATCAATTATGGTGATGAATTCCATTGGGTGTTGGCTATCATCATTTTAAAAAAGAGGCGCATCCGAGTTTATGACTCGATGTCGCAAAGAAGACGTTTCGGGCCGTCGTCTGAGATACAAAAGCTGGCCAAAAAATTGCTTACTTACCTTGATATGAGTGGCTTTTTGGACCAAAAAGTTCGTACTGATCGGTCGACGATTGAAGCATATCGGGATAAAATGGCTAATCTATTTGATGTACAATATATTGACGGAATTGCTCAACAAACCACTGGTAGCCTGTAAGTTTAAGTGTCATGATTTAGTTTTATTTCACAAATTTCACAACGCTTGCATGAACTGCAAGATATGGATTATCTGTTTTTTATAACACAGGGATTGCGGTTCTTTTGTTGCCGCCTATGCCGAGTATTTGAGCGATGGATTACAAGTACCAAATGATGGACTTGATGCTGAATTACTCCACAAAAGATATGCTGCTCTTTTATGAAAATATGGAGAAGCGAAAGCTCAGAAGCCGTACGCAACAGACGCTAAAGATCCACAACGACCAAAGCCGAATTCCGTAGCACTGGATGAAGAACAACTTGTCCTTATTGATTAGATCTTTATATCTTGAGTCCGTCAATGTAATAACCTATCCTCCTTGATTTAACTTACTGATTTATTTGTAGAGTGGATCATTTGTACCCATAATGATTTTTTTTACATTTCATTTATTTGTTGAGTTATTTCATGTAATTTTCGAAGGTTTCGATTTATTTTATTCTATCTATGAATATAATTAATTCTTAGTTTTGAACATGTTAATTAAAATGGAGTACAAGATTCAAATATCACAACAGATAATACATCTGCTGCAACAGACGACATATCTTATCAGACAAATTTAGACATATGCTGCAACATAAGATGCAACACATAGGTCATCTACTGGAAATTATATAACAGGTCTTCCTAGTTTTTTTATTTGCTCCAACAGATTATCGATCAATTACAACAGATAAGTTATATGTTGCAACAAATCATAAATCTGTTGCGACAGACAGACAGGGAACATCTGCATAACACAATAGATGACCAACCTATTCCAACAGATAATCAATCTGTCACAACAGGTACTATATCTGTTACGACAGATATAAAATCTGTTGCATTATCAAAATTCAACTTTGCCAGACATAAAAATTATTGCCCCTACATGTATACTGAATTGGCTTGAAATAAAAATTTGCCATTGTGTTCGTCTCTGTCTTTGTACATGTTCTTTTTTATACACGGGCTCTAACCATTTAGTTAGTACCCCATATGCCCAGACCCATTGCATCTTTCCTACAATGGTGTCGTACACATAGCTCATTTGTGTGTCGGTCAGCAAACACTCGATATATGCAAGCGAGTACGGCCCGCACGCTGCACCAGTTGTATTTTTTAGGAGCTGGATGTTCTTATTTCGACCTTCAAAATCCTATAATTTCTTCGTCAAGACTTCAGCCGACAAATGATCCATCGGCTTACTCTGCGTTAACAACTTGGGCAACAACTTCAAGAGTGGCTGCATGTGGGTTAAAAACGTCTTCTCGCTGAACACAGGTAAGTTACAGTCATAAACCTTAATCTTTCCCTCGTATAGTAGTATCTCAATAGTGAGAAAATGGGTGGCATCCATGTTCATGACTACAAGGATTCTCTTTGCCTTGGTCCAGCTCTTGCCGTGTGGATATGGCCTCTTCTCTCTGTCATATTTAATTGTTTCTTCATCGCATTAGAACACAGAAACTAACTGATCAAATTTTAGGCCATCGGAATCAGCTATCTTACAGAGTTTAGCGTACCTATCTTTAAAATTATTGTAGAGGTTGAAGTCCATTATCCTATCGGCAGCATCATAAGCATCCGGGTACGCTTATTGCCTGCCCCTCATGAGGCAGAGAATTTTATCAACATACTGTGGTATAAGAAGATAATTTTTAAATAGGTTATAAATTTTAAAGAATAAAAACACAATTGAAAGAATCCGATGCAGAGGGTTCTCTAAATCAGTTCACAGATTACCCAGCCAACGCAACTTATGCAACAGATGTGTATTATGTTGCAACAGAATACCAAGTTTTCACAACAGATTACACATCTGCTACGTGGATTCTTCTTCATGGAGTAGATTGGAAGGGCAGGTTAGCAAAAGTAAACTTATCTTGTCCTCGTACCACACACACATATTTGTCATATTCAAGAAGTCTTTGGCAGCAAATGAATGCATCGTGTATTCTTTTTGAACCTTCATCTTAATGAATTCTTCTAATTCCTTCTTCTTCTTCTTCTTTCCAAGCACTACGAATATGTCCACCTTCTTTAGCGGCCCCTGAACTTCAACAACTATTGGAGCAGGGGGAGTTGCAATTTTTGCTGATTTCAAAATGAAGAGAATTTTTCGAATTTTTCTTTTCTTCCTCCTAACCTCTACTGTAGGAGTGTATATCTCTCTCACCTCATTAGATGGTACGACACACCTACTAAATTTCAACTCCTCGACAGATTCAGCAATAACCTTTAGCTTGTCAAAGAGTTTATCCTCTTTGTCCTTGCACACTTTGCATTTGCAATGAAAACATGAGGGTGAGAAGGGGTAAGAGGAACCACTGTGAGGGTGAGAGGGACCACTGTAGGGATGAGAGGGAAGACCTGTGCAAAGGGTGTTTTTAAACATATTTATATTTTACTGAGCACCAACATGCTTATAATCACGACTGGCAGCAGAACCAGCACCAGGATGGCTGCCACCATCACAAATAACTCTACCAACAACACCCTCAAAAGAAGTACCCGGATCTGTTGCAGTTTGAGTTTGGTCTTAAAGAGCTTCAACATTAGACTGACCTTGCCTAACTGCTCTTCTTATGGATGTTGCTCCATCCAATTCCTTCTTTATTAACTCCACCGTTGGGTCTTATTTTGTATCAACAAGACCCAGAGTAAGAAAAGAAGTCATCCCCAGCTCATCAATAGTAGGCACGATCCAAGGATGCACAACCGATAAAAAAAGATAGGAGAAATTTAAACCATATAATAATTTGTAGTTAGTTGGGTTACATGGGGCTCGGGTTATGTTAACAAAGCCAACTTATGCAATAGACGATCTAGCTACCGCAACAGCTGATCTGTATGTTGAAACAGATTGATAATATGTTGCATCAGAATACCCATTTATTGCATAATTTACAGTAGATGGGTAATTTATTGAGTAGGTTTCAGAGACCAGAGCAACATATGGTTAATCTGTTGTGAAATATGGATCATCTGTTGCAACAGATTACCCATCTGTTGCACCAGTTGTAGTTGATGGGTAATCTATTGCAATAGACTACCCATCTGTCACAACAGATAGAACATCTATTTCAATATGTTTCTATGAGGCAAATTATTTTAGTTGAAAGAAGACGTACTGCATCATCCGAAGGATTAAAGAGATCAACCTCGTTAATATTTTTTTTGCTGCTTTCTACTACAGCCAACCACCTAAGGATCCTTGGATGAAAAACCTTATTCGGGTAATCCGTAAAATGCTTTTGGAGAGGAGAAATGGCTTCACATGCCCAAGCCTAAAAATTGTAAATAGAAAGCAATCAAAAAAAAGTCACAAGTATATTCAATATAAATTAATGAATGAGTAAAAATGGTGATCAATTTTACAATGAAAGCCCAAGGAAAGCCGTATAATGTGGTCCTCTTTGGCTTTAGCTCTTTCAGTTAATATTTGACAGTCAAGTAGTAGCTGTCGTAGCCCTAGGGATAATCGTTGAATTTCCCAAAATCATCAGCAAACGCCAATAAAACGAATGGACAAACCAAAATAAGCATAATTTCTCCCTGTAGTGCTTTGGTATGTCTTTATTCTTGAGATCCGCTATCAAATCCTTCACTTTGTATCTAGGTCCAACAATGCCCAACAACCCATTTTTTTTTACCTTCCATTTGTTGGACCCTTTGTGGGGTGTTTTCTTGATGGGAGGTTCTTCTGGACGATCGCATCTCAAGCCCGTCATAAGGGCACTCTTTCAATCCAAAACAAATCGACATGCCAAAGTAGTTGATCCAAACTTAATTCAATTTTTTTCCGCCCTCCTTCAGACCTCCATCATCCTCTACATACATGATCCTGCACTTGAGAAGGCCATATACCATGATCATTGGGAAACGGAGAGGGCGTGCCCTAGACAGCTCAAGAAAGTGTGCAAAACAGCTCTTCTTAAAAAGTTCATCTACGTTTTCCTTCTTCATAATACTCCTAAGTTCGTCAAAAGGTTTCCCCAACTGACATTTAAGTACCAGATCACCAAATACTGCTTTAGGGTTATTTATCGGTATCGCAACTTTAAACTTGTCAATACTAATGGTTTTGACAGAATCATGCTAGAATTTCGATATTATTTCACGCCCCATTGGTGGGGAGGAGTTATCACTTTCCTCGGCTTCATTTTGCCCTGACTGAGATTGTTCTGAAAGTTCCTCCGAATCTATCTGTACTCTAGCCTTTTTTGTTTGGTGATCGAAAGTTGATCCACTTTCTCCACTTTCAGTTTCTTTTCTTTTGGGAGACATCTCTTAACTACAAACAAAAGAAAAACAAAAAATACATTGCATTTGATGTCTGCATAATTTTTTTTAAAAAGGTGAGACAAATTTTAATAAATTATTCTTACCACATAACCAAAAAAGAATACTCCAACGGACAACCCATCAGTTGGAACAGATGGGGAACTCGAATCTATTTGAAGACCTATTTAATATCTCCCAACAGATATTCCACCCGTTACAACAGGTGGAGAAATTTCAATAAATTATTCTATGCCACATTACAAGAAAATACTTCAACTGATAACCCATCAGTTGGAACAGATGGGGAATTTATTTGAAGACCTATTTAATATCTCCCAACAGATCTTCCACCTGTTGCAATAGATGGACCACCACCACCACAACCATTGCCACCACCAATGCCACCAATACCAACACCTAGACCACCGACACCACAGCCGAAAAACACAAATAGCACCACCAACAACAACATCCACCACTAACACCACAAACACCATCCAACAATACCACGACAGTCAATAAAACACTGAGAGAAAAACTAGGGTTTTCTCGGGTGCTTCTTACCTTTTTAGCATCAAAACTCAAAATTCTTAACCCATTCTCGAAGATAATACAACTAAAAGTCTTCTTTTTTATCATTAACTAAAAAACCCTATTTTTTATAATAAAGAACAAATGTAGAACTCTTCTCAAACTTTGTTACATGTGAAGATAGAGAAAATGATGGATACAAGCAGGAATGAAGTAAAAAAAACAACTATAAATGGGAAGAAAATCGACCTATTTTAAAGGGTTGAGCAATAGTTGAGTAGTTGTTGTTTGTATTGTTGAGGGGAGAGAGAACACCCAGAGAGAGAGAGAGAGAGAAGAGTGAGAAATCAAGATTTGAAATAAAAAGTTTTTTCGCACAAATGGATGATTTGTATGGGTTGATTTGTAATTTTGGAAAAGAATGACAAGTTTTAAAATTGCTAATTTGGTCCGAATTGATCTTAATTAATTTTAAAAATTTTAAAAGACATAGTTTTTAAAACATTGAGTTGATGAGAACTCATTTCAACTCAGAGTGATCGATCGATGACTCGGGTCGGGATGAACACAATACCAACGCCATGCAATTGCAAAGACTCGATAGGTTTTGTAGTTGACCCTGCGAGCTCATTCATTCATCCCTAGTTCCACCTAAATTAACTTAGGTACTATCACTATCCTAACATTGAGTTGATGAGAACTCATTTCAACTCAGAGTGATTGATCGACGACTCGGGTCGGGATGAACGCAATACCAACGCCATGTAATTGCAATGACTCGATTGGATTTGTAGTTGACCCTGCGAACTCATTTATTCATCCCTAGTTCTACATAAATCAACTTAGGTACTATCACTATCCTAACATTGAGCTGATGAGAACTCATTTTAACTCAGAGTGATCGATCGTTGACTTGAGTCGGGATGAGCGCAATACCAATGCCATGTAATTGCAAAGACTCAATTGGATTTGTAGTTGACCCTGCGATCTCATTTATTCATACCTAGTTCCACCTAAATCAATTTAGGTACTATCATTATCCTAACATTGAGCTGATGAGAACTCATTTCAACTCAGAGTGATCGATCGACGACTCGGATCGGAATGAACGCAATACCAACGCCATGCAATTGTAAAGACTCAATTGGATTTATAGTTGACCCTGCAAGCTCATTCATTCATACCTAGTTCTACCTAAATCAACTTAGGTACTATCACTATCCTAACATTGAGCTGATGAGAACTCATTTCAACTCAGAGTGATCGATCGACGACTTAGGTCGGTATGAACGCAATACCAATGCCATGCAATTGAAAAAACTCAATTGGATTTGTAGTTGACTCTACGAGCTCATTCATTTATCCCTAGTTCTACCTAAATCAATTATAATAAAATCTGTTGCAACAAACGACTAAGCTGTTGAAAATTTTCAAATAGGTACATAGCTGTTGCAATAGATATCATGTCTAATTTAATTATTAAATAGATATTTGCATCTGTTGTGATATATGACTGAGCTGTTAGAAATTTTTAAATAGATATTTATATCTGTTGTAACAGATGACATATCTGGTTTTATTAATTATCAAATGAATATTTTTATCTGTTGTCACAGATGACTGAGCTGTTGGAATTTTTAAACAGATATTATATCTGTTGTAACAGATGACTGAGTTGTTCGGAATTCTAAACAGATATTAATATATGTTGCGACAGATGACATATCTGTTTGAAAATCTTTTTTTCTCTTTTAATTTTAAAGCAAGAAGCTTCTGGTCCACGTAGATAATATCAAGTAGTAGTACTTACTACTAAAGACGGTAAAAAATATTTCTTGGATATCTCAAAAGTGAGTTCATTGAGCAGTCTTGTCTTATCTTTTCAATGTCAGTAGTCTTAGTTTTCCTCGTGCCCCTCAAACTATTAATGAAATTAATGAATATTAATTAATGAATATTGAAAATCACCATGTCTACGTACACAATACATCTATAGAAATTATATCATCTTATCTCTTTCTTCAGCTGCAGTTTATTTTATTCAACTCTCATCTTTTTCTTTCTCTCCTCTTTAGGGTCATAACCTTTTTTCTCTTTTTTTTCTTCTCTTCTCATAAAGATCTTTCGGATCTAAACCAATCTATATCTTTCCTCGACTTAAATTTCTATTTTGATCCCCTTTTTGATATTAAAGTATGGTTCATTATTGCTCTTTTATTCTCGTCTTCTTCTTTACAAGTTATTTACATCTATTTTTTATTTAATTACTATTTATCCATATCATATTTATTAAAAAAAAATTGAAGGAACTTTTAAGTGTTGAATAAACAAACCGAGAATTTTTATTACAATATGAGAAAAAAGTCATCTGTTGGGAGAAGTTTAAAAGCCTTGTTGGCAGTATTATTTTTTTTGTATGTATTTTGTTTATTTCTTTATTGTTGATGCAGTTATTGATGTTGTTAGTGGGGTTGGCGTTGTTGGAACTTGTGGTGTGATATTGTTGATGGTTCTGGAACAAAAGAAGTTGTTTCTTTGTTGTTGATAATGTTATTGGAACAAATGCTGTTTCTTTTTTGTTGATGTTTATGCTGTTGTTGATGTTGTAACAGATGGAAAAACTGTTGGAACAAATAAAACCACCAGAAAGGCTGGTTTGATGTATTCCATCAGACTCTACATCTGTTGAAACAGACTCCACATTAGATGCAACAAAAGGATAATGTTCATTTTGTGACATCAATTTTTCTTCTCTTCTTTGTAGATATAAGGAACTGACAGTTGATCAACTTTTGATGGACTATCGCAAGAGGCTGCAGTAAAGATAGGTTCGGAGAAATAAGCTACTTGCAGATGGAACCACTTCATAAGTGGGAGGTAGGTATTACTGATAATGTTATCATGGAAACACATATAAAGTGCACTGATTTTGTGAATGTTGTTTTTACTTATTAGTCATAGATCGTTCAAACAAAATATCTGTAATTTTACAGTTAAGTTTGGTAGGTTCAAACTGATAAGACTAAGGGACCATGAATATGGTTCTGATACCCTTTTAAGATTTAATGTCGGTTGTTGATCATGTTTATTTTTCAAGTATTGTGAAGAGATCTAGTTTTGGTGTCATTGTAAAGAGATTCAATAGCGATTGGACTAACTTTTAGGGTTCATTGGACCCTTAGAGGGCCTTCAAAGCTTAGCACTGCATCTAACAAGAATGGAAAACCAATATAGTTATTGCCCTGGCCAAAATTTATATGGTTGGGTTGCTCGTTCGGGGTGATGATTATATGCTAGAAGGTGCAGTAGGAGAATGCCTTCTGGGGAAAATGAGTAGTTGATGGAAGACTATATAATCTGAGAGCTAATTAAAGAAAAGACATAGGGTATAAAGTAACTTCTAGCAAATCTGACCGATGGAATTATCTTAACAGATGCGAATATCTGAATCAAGTGCAAATATGAAAGTATATCCAGTAATGTAATTTCATCTGTTGTGTCTATGAAAGAAAAATAATGCAGATGGACACTTTGCTAGGGAGCTGTGTGATCGGGATTATCACCTAGATAGAAAATAGGAGAAGACCAACAAAGAAGCCCCACGGGCATCGAGGGTTGAAATAATAAACACTAAGTTTAGAAAACTTACGCCAACAACAACTGCATTTAAAATAATAAATCTAAGAGAAGGCGGTAATTTTTGAATTTTAAATTTTATCCCATGCTTTTTTGTTTGTGTTTTCGATCAGGTCCACGATAGTTTTCGATCAGGTCCACTATCGTTGACCTGATCGAAACCACAAACGAGATTGAAAGGCAAATAGAGTATCATTGCTTCCTTAGCAATATGGTTATAATTGATTGTGTTTTCTTGCCTTAACATGCTTTCAACATTCCTTGGAGAAGATCAGATGCTTGTTGTAGTATGTGAATTCCGATAATTTTTAAGCTTGCCTCCAGCTTGTTGATTCTGTATTCAAGCTGGTTGTTGCCGTCTTCGAAGTTGTAAGAAGTTTCTCGTCTCTTGTGAGCTCAATCAGGAACACTACCTTCAAAGTTGTGGCATTCTAGAAGCCCTTCAGAATACTTTATTCAGAAGTCTTAAATGATACATGAAGGGTCGTTGTGTTTGTTTTAGGTCAAGATGTGTTGATGCACATTGAAGATGTGGTTCCAACAGTTGAACAACATACTTTTATCAAGCATTGCTTTGTGTATTTTGCTCAACCAATTTGATAAATTAGCAAGCATAGAGTTACGTAGCGTATGATATAAAACTGGCTCTACCAAGC
>NC_061116.1:209318880-209321711 GCF_002878395.1 Capsicum annuum | reverse complement strand
GCTTGGTAGAGCCAGTTTTATATCATACGCTACGTAACTCTATGCTTACTAATTTATCAAATTGGTTGAGCAAGATACACGGAGCAACGCTTGATAAAAGTATGTTGTTCAACTGTTGGGACCACATCTTCAACGTGCATCAACACATTTTGACCTAAAACAAACACAACGACCCTCCATGTATCCTTTAAGAATTCTGAATAAAGTATTCTGAAGGGCTTCTAGAATGCCACAACTTTGAAGGTAGTGTTCCTGATTGAACTGACAAGAGACGAGAAACTCCTTACCAACTTCGAAGACGGTAACAACCAGCTTGAATACAGAATCAACAAGCTGAAGTCAAGCTTGAAAATTATCGGAATTCACATACTACAACAAGCATCTGATCTTCTTCAAAGAATGTTGAAAGCATGCTAAGGCAAGAAAACACAATCAATTAATCCATATTGCTAAGGAAGTAATTATACTCTATTTTCTTTTCAATCTCATTTGTGGTTTCGATCAGGTCAACGGCAGTGGACCTGATTGGAAACATAAACAAGAAGACATGGGATGAAATTTAAAATTCAGAATTGATACCTTCGCTTAGTTTCCTTATTTTAACTGCAGTTGTTGTTGGCGTAAGTTTTATAGACTTGCTGAACATCATTTCAACCCTCGATACCCGTGAGGCTGCTTTGTTGGTCTTCTCCTATTTTTTACCTAGGTATAATATCAATCACGCAGTTCCCTGGCAAAGTATCCATCTGCATTATTTTTCTTTCAGAGACACAACAGATGAAATTACATTACCGGATACATTTTCATATTTGCACTTGATTCAGATTTCGCATCTATTAAGATAATTCCATCGGCCAGATTCATTAGAAGTTACTTTCTACCATATGTCTCTTCTTTAATTAGCTCTCAGATGATATAGTCTTCCATCAACCACCCATTTTCCCTCGAAAACATTCTCCTACCTCACCTTCTGGCATATAATTATCACTCCGAGCGAGCAACCTAACCATATAAATTTTGGCCACGGCAATAACTATATTGGTTTTCCATTCTTGTTTGATGCAGTATGAGGCTTCGAGGGCCCTCTAAGGGTCCAATGCACACTTAAAGTTAAGTCCAATCGCTATTGGTTTTCTGCAGTGACGACAAAATTGTTCCCTTCTCAAAATTTGACATACATAAACACGAGCAACAACCGTCAATAATTCGTAACAGGGTATCTGCACCATCTTCATGAGGTCTTCAGCCTTATCAATTTTGAACCCATCAAACTTAACGGTACAATGCAGGATCTTGTTTGAATGATCAATTCCTAATCGGTTAAAAACTGCATTCACAAAAATATTATACTTTGTGTGTGTTGTCCCGGTGACCTTATCAGTAATACATACTTAACTCACACACATATAATAGTGGATCCATCTGCACTCACCTCATTCTTTCTAGCCCATCTATGGCTTAAATTGAATAAACAGACGACTAGCTAGTTGCAACAGATGACACATCTGTTTATATTGTCAAACAATTGGAGACCTCTGTTACGACAGTTGATCAACCTGTTGCAGAAATCAAACAAATATATACATCTGTTGCAAAAGATTGTCAGTATGTTGTATTGTAAGTTATCTAATAGAAAGAATATATTTTGTAACAGATTACCCATCTGTTAGATTTATTTAAAGCAACTTTCTTTTCTTTCTGAGATACAATAATTTATAAATAGGTCCCTCCTTACAAATATGGATGATCCAGATTCGTACAAGAATATTCATATTGAGTCCTTGCGTAAACTTCAAAGGCAGTTTGATGAATTTCAGAGAGATTTGGCTGACTTCGGAGCAGGGCTGCCGAATGAAAAATGTTCGATTGATAATAATAATAGCAGTAGTAATAATAATTAGATAATGTTTTTTTATTTTAGCGCATGTATGTATTTTATTTTTCTTTCCTCCTTTTGTATATCGGATCTATCCAAGGGATTCAAAATCTATGAACATTCATTTCATTTTGTTGTCGACTTTGAATTTTTAATTCTTATTTAGTATTTAATAATAATCATTCTGTTTATTCTTTGTTCTCAACATGTCGTCGACGGTTGGTGGTAGGGATTGAGCAGCAATTTGTGTCAACAGAGGTTAGTCTGCTATGACAGATCGATCATATGTTGCACCTGCCGGTTATTAATAAAAAAGGGTTATTGTTGTTATTGAGAGGGTGAAAAGAAAAAGAAGACATGACTTTCCGATTATTCAATATGAAAAATGTTTTGTAAATAAATAATAAGGAAATAAATGATAAACACAACTTATAACCACAATTTTAATAACTGATCGTGACTTTTCACCATTTTTGTTTTTGAATTTGTTTGTAAAATTATTTATTATATAATAAATGGTTATTATTTTATTAAGGAATTTGAAAAGGTGTTTTTTTTTACTTATAAAATAAAAAAGTAAGCAAATTTGGATTAATGATATGATGATAGTTATGTTTTTTTAAAAAAAGTAGATTATATGTTGCAACAAATAAATTATCTGATGCAACAGATTCACTATTGTTGCAACAGATGATATATCTGTTGTCAGAGATGATTTATCTGATGCAACCTATATCGAGTCACAACTCAATAAAAGCGGTTCTTGGAAAGAACTAATTAATAATAATAATCTGAAAAGTCATGACTTATCACAATATTTCTTAATTTATTTACGTCATTACTTTTCACATTAATAAAAAATGTAATTAATAAATGGAGGTGAACAGTTAGATTATATGTTGCAACAGATAGGTTATCTGATGCAACATATTTTATATTTGTTGCAACAAATAAT
>NC_061116.1:209237141-209318780 GCF_002878395.1 Capsicum annuum | reverse complement strand
GATGATTTATCTGATGCAACCTATATCGAGTCACAACTCAATAAAAGCGGTTCTTGGAAAGAACTAATTAATAATAATAATCTGAAAAGTCATGACTTATCACAATATTTCTTAATTTATTTACGTCATTACTTTTCACATTAATAAAAAATGTAATTAATAAATGGAGGTGAACAGTTAGATTATATGTTGCAACAGATAGGTTATCTGATGCAACATATTTTATATTTGTTGCAACAGATAATATATTTGTTGTCGCAGATGTGTTATCTGATACTACAAATATAGAATCTGTTGTCACAACTCAATAAAAACGGTTCTCCGAAAGAACTAATTAATAATAATAATCTGAAAAGTCATGAATTATGTCACAATATTTATTTTCTTAATTTAATAAATAATGTAATTAATGTATGGAGGTGAATAGTCGCGCCTTTTTGCCTCTCATTCAAATTCAATTCTTTATAAATAGGTTCCTTCTTACTCAATCGTTCATTCAACTACACTCTATTTATTTATTGCATCTCGTCTTTCATATTACACTCTAGAAGATAAGATTATGGCTAACCCAGTGTGGGACGTTGCTTTTCTGCAAGACGTCGTGAATGAACTTCGGAATTAAGTTCGTGACCTGCAATGGGAACTGGGAGGAGTTAGAGCAAGAATGCTCTGCGAGATACGCAGGCTGAAGAGGGCCTTGCTACTTCCGGCTAAAGATTGACCGGCTGACAATGATGATGATGATGATAATAATAATAATGATAATTAGATTATTATTTTTCTTTTAGTCTATTATATGTATTTTTATTTGTTTTTGTCTAATAAATAAATTATATTTGATCTTTGATGTTTTAATCCATATTTAATTTTCATTCTGTCTATTATATTCTCAACAGACATGTCGATGATTCGACGTAAAAAAGAATAATTTAGAATCCAGTAGCAATAACAAGATTTATTTGTTGGGTTTGTGGCAGGGGTTGATGTGTTGTTCAAAACAAATTACTCATGTTGCAACAGATAAGAAGTTGATGTAACAGATAAATAGTCTGTTTCAACAGATGACTAGTTTGTTGCTTTGCTTGGCTCGACGTTTTAATTCGTACTCTCTCCGTCTCAAATTACTCATCCCAAATTGAGATGCCACATTGATTAAAAAATAATTAATAACATGTCTAGTTTACCATAACCCACTGATCAGTTGGTGGGACAGTAGACGCGTTTGAAATAACCATTGTTTGCTGTTCAATCAAAATTTCATAAGAGAAGAAAACTTTTAACGTCGGTTGGCATATAGTCCCCCTATTAAATATGATGTTTCCATTTTAATTTGAAGAAAAAGTAATTAATGCAAAGGGTAAAACATGAATTTTTTTAAAACTTTTCTTGATTAATGAAAAAGACAAGTAAAATGAGAAATCGAATTAGGAAATTTGGGACGGGTAATTGGACGTAAGGAATAATTTTGAATCCATTAGCAATAGCAAGAGTTGAAAACATATTGGTTATCTGTTGGGTTTGTGGCAGGGGTTGATTTGTGTTGTTTTAAATAGATTAATCATTCGTTGCAACAGATAAACATTCTGATGCAACAGATAATTAGTCTGGTGCAACAGACAAACATCTTGATACAACAGATAATACGTTTGATGCAACAAATAAATTTTCTGATGCAACAGATAAACAATCTGATGCAACAGATAAACCTTCTGATGCAATAGATTGAGCATCTGATGCACCAGATGATTGATCTGTTTAAATTGTGCGCACTTATGTTGGATTCATGATCGGGGTTCTATCAATTGTTGGAAAAACAGAAGTGTACCCAGATGACAAATACGAATAAAAATCATAATTTTACTTACCAATGTCACCTATGAAGTAATGCCAAAGTGAAAAGTGATGCAGTAAACAAAATTTGACCAAAGAAAGTGGTCAGATCGCAGCAGTAGCGCTGTACCACCACCACCACCAACAACAAATGGTCGACAAGAAGAAGATGAAGATGATAATGAAGTAGAAGATGATGATAATAAAACAGAAGATGATGAATAAAGCAGCAGAAACAGAAACAATGAATAACAAAAATCGCTAAGTGAAAGAAAACAACAATGGATGAGAAGAGAGAGAAAGACGTCTTCCCCCCCCCATTTTTCATTATTTTAGGTATACATTGGGATCAAAGTGTAAATTTAAAAACTTGTGGGTTATTTTCAAACTTTTCTAACTTTCTTAAACCATAATAAAGTAATTGTCACCTCTAACTAATAATTAAGACTTGTGTCACCTACACCTCATTTTAAAACTCTTTTGTCAACTGTGGCCCAAACCCTCACCTAACACGATCGACCGATGATGCCTACCAGTATGTGTGGTTGTACTGATCCCACTCTTCTACATTCTTTCTTGGGATGTAGACTGGATGCAAGTTAGTTTGCAGTTACTAGATGGATGACAATATTCAGCACTAATTTCTTCCCTTTTTTTTCCTGACAGATGTTAGAGTCCTAGTATTATTTATTTTACTGTCAGTCGATTTTGTAATAGCTAGTTCTTGTACATGCATGGCTTAGTCTTGAGATGATAGCGAGGGATATTTGTAAGAAGTATTTGAAGAAATTTATTTATGAGTATTTAATTTACTTATTATATTTAATACAGTGTTTTCTTAAAAACAAATGTCTTCCGCATATTTTTAGTTGGTAATAAGGGTTCTCCTAACTACTTAAAATAACATAGGTGTCCGCACAATCTGTTAATTTGAATCGTAACATCAAAATATAATTAATTATCAACATTTTATCTATATTACATAAATTAAAATTAAAAAATATATATCATCATCCATCGATATCTGGTTATAGTAAAAGTAGTCTGTTGGAATTGATAGTGGAATTGTCTGAGTGGAAGATCATCTCGTTTTGGGAAGTTTCCTAATTCAGAAAGTAACAAAAGCTTCTGAATGGAATCCAACTACTTCCACCAAATGCACCTCTCCTTATCTTCGCTTGTCAATTTTAAATTCTCCATCCACTTATTTTATGTGTCAATCTTATTTACTTTATTCTTTTGTTTTATGTGTAATCATTTTATCGAATGTAAAATTTTAAAAATAAATATTTTTTCTATTTAAAAGAGAATGATCTATTTTAACTTGACATAAAATTTAAAATAATATAAAATATTTTTGAATCTTATAATTTTTAATTAAAGTTGTGTCAAATGTATCAAAATATCCTTTAATCTTGTGGTTTTAAATATGCCACGTGAAAAGTTGAAATTAAAAGTCTCATCTGGACATGAAAATCATAATTTTCTGAAGTTGGAGTTGGAGTTCTGTTTGACCATGAATATAAATTAAAGTTGTTTTGACATTTTATGAGATAAGTATGAGTGAAAAAAGTGAAAACGACTAAAGCTGTTTTCACTTTTTTAAATACAATTTCGAAAATGTATTTGAAGTTTTCATGGCCAAACACATTTTGTTTTCACTAAAGTGAAATAATTTTTTTTTTTAAAAAATAATTTTTATGACCAAACGGCTACAAAATATATCCAAAAAAGGAAAAAGTCATTCTTTCTGAAAAGAATTAAAGTAGGTTATTTTTTTGAAACGAAAAGAGTAATAACTTTATAAAATTATCTCTTTTAAAATTTGTTTTAATATTATTAAAAGTAACATTCTGTTTGGACGAATAAAAAATAAAATGGCTAAACATAATAATGGAGGGAGTATTACCCTCCAAATCATTAATAGTATCGTTCGATTCACTTAAATATTTCCTATTTGGTCCCTCCATCACCGACGCAACTTCCCTTTCGATCTTCCTTCCTCCGATCATTATCTAGGGTTCCGATGATCTCATCTTCAATTTTAAATTCGATCACTGAACCTTCATCTCCAACCGAACCAGGACCGGTTCGAACCGGAACCGGAACAGCCGGTTCAGATCACTTCATATCCCGGTTTACCAGCTCAGCAACTGATTGCCATGGGTTCTGGCACGATGCGGCACTGGTGTTACCGACGGCCTTGTTCGTAGTGTACTTAGGGTTTCATGGTAGGAGTAATGTTAAGAAGCTCACTCAGCGTCGCTCGTATGTTATGATTGGATACTATGGATTTTTATGGTTTGCTGCTCTTCTAAATCTTGCTTGGTGCTTTCTTCAGGTACGTTTCCATTTATTTGTCTTACTTTTTTTTTCAGTACATTTTGAAAAGAATGCGTCCTTTCCCTTTTTGACATAACTTACTTTCCTTTTTACTCCATTCATTCTATAAAAAAGAATGAGTCATTTTGACTTAGACACGTAGTTTAAAAAAATAAAGAAAATAGTGGAATCTTATGTTCTTAAATTAAAGCTATCACCTTTAATCTTGTGGTCTTCGATATGTCATATGAAAAGTTGGAATTAAAGCATTGCCTAATAAAGTGTGATTCTTTCTGAAACGGACTAAAGGAAAGTAACTTATTCTTTTTGGAACGGAGGGAGTGGTGCATTTTGAAAAGAATGTGTCTTTCCTTTCTTTGACAGTATCTTACTTTCCTTTTTAGTCCATTTGAAAAAGAATGCATCTTCACTTCTTTTGGGGGCAATTCTTTGATTTTGGTTTTTGAAGTGACATGTTTAATACCAAAAGATTAAATAACATTTTGATACATTCCAGGTAGCTTTTAGTTGTAGTTTAAGATTAAAACATATTGTTTACTTTATTGAACTTCGTGCCAAATCAAAATGAAACAAACAAATTGAAATAGAGGGAGTATTTTCACTTCCATTAGCTCGACGGTATTTATTTCTATTTCATATTACGCTTCGTAATTTGTTCACTTACATTTCTATGTAGTTTATATTTCCTAGAAAAAAAGAAGGTGATAAATTCATGTTGCAATTGAGACCTGAAGTTAGATGCTTTTAAACCTCTCTAAGGCAATATTGTGGAAGTTGACATTGCTTGTCCTGCCGGAACCATTAAGGAGAGCCGAGGGAGAGGAGTTGCTCTGTAAGCTGGGGTCCTTAGCTCGAGTTATTGGTTTTTAGAGTGTGTTTGGGACTATGTTGCTCGGACTCTTCAAAAATGTCAACGGTTGCGTTTCGCATTCTCCAAAACTAGTGTATTTTTGGAGAATCCACCACGGGTGCAACATCGGAAGTGAAGAGTCCACGAAACTTAGGTTTGGGAATGTGATTGAAAGTTTGTCGTTTGTTAGGTGGTTATTTGGGCTTGTTTGCTGTAAATTAAATTGTTAGAAGGAAAAGGGTCTATATCAGAGTTTGAAACCTGTCTCACCTTCTGTATCAATGCTGTTATGGTCCATGTATTCCTAATATTGTTGTAGTTGTAAACAATAATCTTTATGTACTTCTGTTCCTTGGAAGTGTTATTGCTTCATCCATCCAAATTGTTGCAAAGCAGGTATGGCAGTGCACCCCAGGGAAGCAGGTGGCTTGGAATCTCTTGTCATTGTTTGGAACGTCTGCGATGTTATTTCTGGAGATTAGCATAGTGGCATTCTTACTTCAGGAGAATTATGCAAGCTGTTTGGAAACTTTAACACATACTTTCATGGTTTCAGGCCTTTTTGTCGGTGCAGATTTATTGTTAAAGGTGAAGATTTCTTCATCTTGTTTTTTTTTTTTTTCGTCTTTTGACTAATAAAGCAGTGTACTTGGTGAATGCACTAACGAATTGCACCCAGATACAGAGATCCGTATTTCCAGCTAGAGCATAACCTATATCTCAAAATTGTCCCCCATTAGCCAATTAAAGGAACCCATTAAACTAAGTTTGCCTATAACTGAAATCTAAATGGAAGGAAGACCCAGTATTCAGCACCAGAAATGTGGTTAGATTTTGTTAGTGTATTTTTGGGGTGAAACTTTGTACAGTCTCGAATCCGTTTCACTGCATTCTTCCCCGAGCGGAAATACCGCGTGTCTATTTGTTCCCGTTCAAATATTTATTTTATTGCTACCATGTTTTCCTTTCTCCTATGTGTGCAGCGCCTATGACTGAATTTCCATGAATTTTCCTTTTGTACTGAAGCTTAGATGAAGCAAATAACAAGTTTGATATTTGACTTAGTTTGCCTGAGCTGATTTTTTATTCAAGGTTCTGCCCGCTGGATGTTCCTTTGGTTGCGAAAATAACGTAGTTCTCCCATCAACTGTCCGCCTTGTTTTCATCTTAAGCTTATTTGAAAAGAATGTGAAAAGCCTCAGAGTATTGGGAGCTGTAGTTTCCAGTTTTAAATTCGTAGTGAGAAAACGCGAATTAAATACTACATGGTAAACACACACTCAAGGAGAAAGCTATTATAGTGTAGGGAGAAGATTGTTGGGTCTGCTGTTCTTGGTGGACATCACGCCCGTGCGTCTCCTTACTGTAATGTTTGAGCTTGGCTCTGCTCACCGTTTGTGCTGCGTGAACCTCCAGAGAAGTGAACACTTGGCGGAGGATCAAGATCTTGTGCTTTAACAAGCCATGCTAAATCTGTAATTGCATTTCATGGAAGATTGTGGTGCTCCAATGAGACACAAATTTTTTATCTCAGTATGATGGGTTAAAATTCTTTGAATTTGAGGAAGGCGCCTTGTTTTGTCAGTTGCTGCAGAAGCTTTTCTTGTAACAAGAGAAGTCAGTCTTGTAACATAAGTGTTCTTCTTATCCTATTAGTAGTGACATCCATCCAGGGGTAGTCCATCATGATTGATGAAGATTGGATGCAATACTTCCAGAAATCAGTGAGTTTGATGCTGTTGTGCTTTTAGGACATGGGACATGCTAGTGAAAGTTACTGCTCTAAATAATGCAGTTGCGAGAGAGAAAGGGTGAGACAAGTAATTCATGCGTGCCCGGCTTGGATATTTGTCAAGATTTCTTAGTATATTGTTCTCTACTAATCACTCGGGATATGTTCCCTAACCCACAAGTCTTAAGGCGGAAACAAATAAGTAGTACTATGCAAAAGATGTTGGAGATAGTTCTTCAATTTTACTTGGTTACTGTTTTATTCATCAAAAAACTTAGTGCTGCATAGTAGGAAGCAAGGCAGAAAATATTTATGCCCCAGAGTTGTTGCTACTTTCCGGAACGACCAAATAAAGCTTCACGAATTAATTGTATAAAGTGCATTTCTGATTCCTTTACATGGAGGCTCTTATGTGCTTTTCCCGTCTTTTCATCAGGTAATTTTTATATTTGGATTTGGTGTTCCACTTTTCCTTGACGGGGAAATAGCTGATAGGGGAAAGTGGGGTGTCTGGTTCATCAACAAGCTTCTTCTTACTGCAGCTTATGGCTACATATTATTTGTGCATTTCTCAAAGTGGAGAGATAAGTTGCCTCGTAAGTTAGATTTTTGATATCCCCTATGTACCCTCTTCCATTTTTCCGATCCATCTCTTTGTATTAGTTCTAACATACAGTGTTTTCCATTTATCCAGCACGGCCAGCCTTCTACAATTATGTCATCGTCATGTTTGCAATCACTGCTGTAATGTTATTTGCCTGTGGGCTTGCAGGCATTAGGGTTGGCGTTGGACTTTGGTATAGACAAGTTTGCTTCCGACACTTGATACTCTTCCAAAATCAATTGCGTCTTTTCAACTGAATTGACATTTTTGAATCATTCTACTTTGCAGGTTGTATAATTTGGCAGTAGTATGTTATCACTCCCTTTATCTTCCATTTCTTTATGTGACGTTCCTGGCTGATTTTTTCAAGGTGATGTACCCAAGCTATGTCTCCGACTAATTAGTTATTTGTTAGGCACAAATGCAAGCATTCTCTCATTTTTTGTCACAATTGCAGGAGGAAGATTGGCTTCTGGACTGTGCTTACTACTCAGAGATGAGAGATGCAGGATTTTTTGATGCAGACTGGGAGTAAGCTTGTAAAACTGGTAGACAAATAAGCAATTCCACTTTGTAATTGTAAATATTAACTGGCAGGTTCTGTGACAAACAAAACCAATATTTATTCAAGTCATTGGATGGACTAGCTGACACTTATTTGCTGGTTGAAATTACTGTTCCACTTGGCGGAGAAAAGATCAGAAACGGATAACTAAAATGTTATTTCCAGTGCAGTATTTTGAAGTGCTCATGCTAACTAATTATTTGGTTTTAGCTCTTCCATTAGCTAATTGTTCAGCTACAAAGGTTCACCTTCACAGATTATGAAGTGTGTTAATCGCTTATCCTCCAAATGATTAAGTTACAGCCGCTCTGTACAATGTCGAGGTCCATTGTAGCAACAACAGCATACTGAGTGTATTCCCACATAGTGGGGTTTGGGGAGGATAGAGTGTACATAAACCATACCACTACCTTAGATAAGAGGGGCTGTTTCTGATAGACCCCCGGCTTAGGACTAACAACAGTCCCAAAACATAACAAAATAAACTAACGCCACTAGCCATAAGATAATACTGCAGTCTCCAGCCACAAGATAATACTAAAAACTATTTATCCAAAATCATAGACGTCACTCAACACCACCCTGAACAAGAAACTTCTGATACAAATAAAAGAACGCTCCCCTATTGTTATTGACGCACTCTCACCCTCGACCCTACCTTAATCCGTGTCCTCCATACCTTCCTATCAAGGGTGAGGCATTAACCTTCAGAAATACATTTAAGTACTGTGCTATGATCTGCCAAATGTACTCTGTAGCTGAACATCCACTTACAGCCATAACGAAGAAACGATTTTGCACCACAAAGAAGATGGTAAACTGGTATTCGACATATATTTGTGGTGATTCCAGATCTCCCTGATCTACAAATCTGTTATTTTGTTTGTTTACTTTGTTCCCCCCAAAAACTCTTTAAAGCAATAACAAAATTAAAAAAAAGGATAATAGCTGGAAAAGTTGAATTACATTGATTAGGACGTACATGGGACTTTCAATAATACCCAGATGTATGTATGTGTGTGTGTACAACTGGATCTACATAACATAAATTAAGGATGACGATCAACTACTCAAAAAGAATTACAAAGCAATATCTCAACAATGTCTGTGTGCTAAAGTAGACATTAACTGATTGGACAAAAGAAAGAAAGAAAAGCAAGAAAAGCCTTTTGTGCTATACGAAGTCAAATTTCGATTTGGGAAGCATTGCAATTCAATCTGGAGTTGCTATAGCTTCTTCGAGATTAAGCCAATCCTTCAATCGAGTGCTCTTGTTCAAACCCAATATAAGAATCCGATACGAGAATGAGCTTTATCCCCTGAAATTGAAACACCACAACTTTACAGTCTTAATAAAAGAGGTATTACATCTTTCTATTTGCACAGAAAGAGAGGGACTTGTCATACTCAAATCTCCTAAAAGCAGACGTGTTATTAATTTCTCCTTTTTTTTGGAGGTGGGGTGGGGAGAGGGGGGACCAGGGAGAAGAGCAGGTGTTTAATTTCTCAAAGACCATATAATAAGGAAATGACTGCTACTGGGACATCGATTCTAGTAGAAGAGGGGGAAACATTAGCTCACTGGTTTACCTGGCAGGTTAATTTAATTCCAAAATAAGTAGTGTATATACTATATCATCAGATATCAACCTGGAAATTGGTCAGCGTGGATGGCAAATCCATATGCGTTTGCAGACGACCAGAGAAAGACGCTCTCTTCAAAGCATACAGTTCACTCGCAGAAGGATTACAAAGGACTAACCACCAAGCTTCATCTTTTACCTGCAAAGAGCAAACTGTAAGTGTATTGCATGCTCCAGATTACAAAACCAGCAGAAGTCAATACCTTTGGATATCGTGGGATAAAAGCTTTAGCTGTTCTTCGCTGAGTATTTGCATCTTCCAATCTAATGTTCAAGGTAAAAATCTCACTACCACTAGATTCCTTTTTGTGAATTCTAAGTCGAACTTGAATCTGAGGGAAATGCCGCATATCCTGTCCAAAAAGTGGAAGTACATGAATCAGATATGCAACTAGTGTACACGTTACTAGACTTTCTAATACTCGCCATACACAGTACAAAAGTGAATTTTGACAAATAAAACAGATAACTAGCACATAGAATGATAAGAGTATCCTTACAAACTCAAACGAGCATAAATCAAGAGATCCTTCGATTTTCTGAGAGGAAACAACAGGAGGACCCAAAAAACCATAGAACAAATACCCACAACTGACGTGAGAGGTAGGAAAGACGTTTTAGAATTCATACAAAGTATGGTAAAAGAATTGCTTTCTGGAATGATAAATGGGTTGGTCAGGAACCTTTGAAGGACAGTGTTCCAGAATTTCATAGATTGGCTAAGAGTACTGATGCCTCTATCAGGGAAGTCACAAAACAACACGGATGGAATTTTATCTTCACAAGAGGGCTAAATGATTGGGAGATGGAAAGATTGACTTCTTTTTTGCAGATTTTAGAAGGGGTGAGAGAATTCAATGATAATGAAGATGTTATAGTATGGAAGGACAAGGGGAAGAAGGTGTTCACAGTCAAGGGTGCCTATGCTTTCTTTAGCAATGAGGGACATCATTCCAGTTGGACTTGGAAGCAAATCTAGAAGGCAAAGGCACCCTTAAAGTAAGCTGCTTTTCATGGTTGGTGGCAGAAAAGCCTGTTTAACTCACGAAAAACTCCAGAGAAGGGGTATGCAGCTCGTTTCCATATGTTGCCTCTGCAACGCAACAGCAGAAGATAACTCTCACCTTTTTTTACACTCTGTATATACTGCCCAGCTGTGGCAGCTATTTCTGGCTCTGGCTAACCTTAAACGGGTTATGCCAGGAAACACTTTTGCTAGCTTGGGATCAAGCTGGAAGGAATGTAAAGCAAAAGAAATGGTGGAGGACAATTCCTTTATGCATTTGGTGGACCATCTGGAGGGAAAGAAATGGCAGATGTTTCGAGGACAAGAGTAATCCGATACAGAAAGTGCAGATGAACTATATTTTGAGCTTGCATTTTGGTAAAGATTTTGTATAGAAGATGCTGACGGCATCCTAGATTTTTTGGAAGCTTTGTGAAATGTACATAGGGTTTCCTCTTTTCTTTGTACTACTGTTGCCAGTACAATCTTTTTGTACCGATGGATACAAAGTTACTATTCTCCAAAAAAAAAAAGAAAAAGAAAAAACAAGTGTCCAAAAATTGGTCTTTTGGCATCAAGCTGGGACAATAAGTCGGGAATGCTACTTTAACAAGGTTCTGCTGAAGACGATCAATTCTTTTGAAGATACAATTAGTAAATACAAATGTGCTCTCCCTGACATCTTAAGCTTTTAGATGAGATGGTAATACAATTTAACATAGCATCGGAGCAAACAGAGGTTTTGGGTTCAAGTCTCTGTCACCCATTATCAAAAATGAATTTCAACATGTTTGATCCATAAGAAAGAATTAGACCCCACATTGGGAGAGCGTGTTGAAGAGATAAGTAAATTGTGAGAAATATATCATTGAATTGTTGTAACTACATTATTACATTGAGGCCCTATTATAGACACTACATTCCAATCCTTTTCCTAATAGGACACTACATTACAATCCCTTACAATCCTTTTCCAAGTAGGATTCTATATGATATTCCTATTCCTACTCATATTCTAACACCCCCCTCAAGCTGTTGTACAGAAGACATATGTACCAAGCTTGTTATGGATGTAACTAATACAAGGATCGGTGAGGGACTTGGTGAAGATATCTGCAAGAAAACTGATAAGGACTGCTTTGGACATTTGAGAGACCTCAATTGAAATGGAACAAGCTGAAAAAGTGATCCGAAAAGTAGTAAACATCGCCGGAAAGTCAATGTGTCGCTAGAAAATCGCCAAAAACTGGTATAAAATATAAGGGCCATCTTAAAATCAAGAGATGAGTAGATCTTGAACACGATAGTCACCAAAGAACTGGCCGGAACATACTGATGAGCCGAATTATTAGATTTGATGGTCGAAAAGTGGTCACCATTTGAGAAAAAATTATACGGATAGGTCAGAATGATGGCACGATCCTACTGAGAAATATAAATTATATGGGTAGAGTTGGAATGAAGACACGACCCAACTAAAAAATAAAAATTATATGGGTAGGGTCGGAATGACGACACGACCCTACTGAAAAAGAGAAATTATATGGGTAGGGTCGGAATGACGACACGACCCTAGTGAAAAAGAGAAATTATATGGGTAGGGTCGGAATGACGGCACGACCCTACTGAAAAGGAGAACTTATATGGGTAGAGTCCGAATGATGGCACGACCCTACACAAATCAGATTTGAAGAGTCACCATAAAGACGCACAATGCTATGCAACTCAGATTTGAGAAATTAGTTTGAAAAGATGCACGATACTATGCAAATTAGATCTGAGAAAGTAGGGAAAAGAAGTGCGGTGGCCTAACTTTTGCTAACATGATCATTGGCCGGACGGGCGGCATATATGAGTTATAGCCGCCCGACGGCAACGGAAGCTCTTTGATTCTCTACCAAGATCGTAGAGGCTTTGATACCATGTGAGAAATATAAGAAAAAAATATCATTGAATTGTTGTAACTACATTATTACATTGTGGCCCTATTTATAGACACTACATTCCAATCCTTTTCCTAATAGGATACTAGATTACAATCTCTTCCCAAGTAGGATTCTATATGATATTCCTATTCCTACTCATATTCTAACATAAACAAAAATGTACTCTCTAAAAGAAATGGTTACACACTTAATATCCCTTCATATACTTGTCGATGTTCCCCATATCATTACACAACTTAATTTACAAATAATCACATATTCACATATGATTTATAGTTAGGGCTGACAAAAAGAAAGCTACTGGTACACATGCATTATGCAATATTTTCTTTTAGAAAAGAACCAATTCACACTAAAGTTAAGAACTAAACTATGTAGTTACCTCAAAAAGATAAGGACTAAATTAAGATGACTGATCAAAGGAAACTGTAGTAGCAAAGAACTAAATGGACTAAGAATTAGAGCAATCGCGTGCAGATAGTCCCTCTTGCAACTTCGAAAAATTAATTACCACTCAAAATAGATCAAATGATTTGTCGAAAAAATCCTGGGATGAGGTTCAGTGGTTTTGGTCCATCAGGACTAGAATGCCCCCCTCCAGTTTTGCTGTTCAAAGATGTTTCAGAGTTGGATCATGATCATGTGATGCTAACTTCCAACATGTTAGTATTTTTCTATCATTTAAATATGTCAACATTAAATGCCTAGGTTTCTTCTGGGTCCAATTCCAATATGATCCCCACACTTCATTAGCCCATACTGCTCCCAAAAGGATTCCTATGGTTAAAAGAGTAAGTTGTAAACTAATAACTCAGAACTCCAATAATCCAATTGCTGAATCAATTGGGACCTGTAATCAGGGGCGGATCTATTCATTGTGGTGGGGGTGGCACGTCACCAACAAACTTCGACAGAAACTCTATGTATACTGATAAAGTCAAATATTAAATCTGCCACTAATAATACCATAGCACTATCTAGTGCAAGTGGCAAAGCGTCACTTTTGTTGCCCATAGGTCGTGTGTTCGATCCCAGTTTGCAGCATTTGTTTTTTTATTGCTAACATAGTCAAATATTAAATTTGTCACCCATAATACCAAAGCCGACACTTTTGTTGCCCATAGGTTGTGTGTTCGATCCCGGATTGCAACATTTGTTTTTTAAAATTATTTTTTGTGAAGCATTGTTTTGTTTTTTAAAATTATTTTCGGTGAAGCATTGTTGACTAAAACAGGATAACAGACATACATTCTACCATTTAAATGAATTATGAATATTATATTATGATATTAGTAATATTATTGAAAGATCAAGTTTTGTCATTTTATTATTGTTTTTTTTTAAAATTAATTGATTGGTTAATTGTCCTATATATAAAAAAATGAATAATTTGATTAATTTAATCGATAAATAGTGGCGGAGCCAGAAATTCAGTGAAGTATGTTTAAATTTTATTCTCAGTATGTTAAGAGTGTGCAAAATTAAATATACACTCATTATGATTAACATTTAACCTCTTTTCACCACATAATTTTCCGACGAAGGGTGTGCATTTGACCAACCTTTATCGAAGATGACTCCGCCCCTGTCGATAAGTTTACTTGGCACCCAGAGAGTCCGGATCCTGGATCCGCCTCTGCCTGTAATAATTTTTAGCAGAAAAAAAAAGAATTTTCTGCAACATTTCACCTAAGAAAAATGACTCGTTTAGAAAAGCCTTTTCTTGCTTTGATCAAAACGAGATAGGTTAATGAAGCTTGAACTTTTTCCAGGTTTGAGAGTTCAAGCTTCATCACTTTTTCCTTTGGAACAAAATCGTAGCTATTGACTGTCCCTCTACATCATCTTGAACCAACTTCATCTTGTCCTTTCAACACAAAGACCCTATTTATTAGGCACTACATTCCAATGTTTTTTCAACTAGGACACTCCATTATAATCTTTTTCCAAGTAGGATTCTGTATGTTATTCCTTCTACTCATATTCCAACACTCCCCTCAAACTGGTGCTTACAAGTCATATGTACCAAACTTGTCATGGATGTATAATTAATACGTGGATCAGTGAAGGACTTGATGAAGATATCTGTAAGAAAATTGGTAGGGATTTCGGGGGATGTCTAGGTGATCGTAGTTGAAAAGGAACAAACTGGAGAAGTGGTGGGAAAAGTAGTAAACATCGCCGAAAATTCGATTTGTCGTTGAAAAATTGGCGGAAACTGGTATAAAACATATAAGTCATCTCAAAATCAAGAGATGAGTAGATCTTAAACAAGAAAGTCACCGAAAAACTGGTTGGAATATGCTAACGTGCCGGATTATTAGCTTTGACAACTAAAAAGTGGTCAAAATATGGGAAAAATTATATTGGGTAGGGTTGGAATGACGACCGACCTTGCTAGAAACGAAAAATTATATGAGTAGGATCGGAATGAAGGCACGAAAAATTATATGAGTAGGATCGGAATGAAGGCATGACCCTACTGGAAAAGAGAAATTATATGGGTAGGGTAGGACATTCCGCACAACACTACTAAAAAGAGAAATTATATGAGTAGGATCGGAATGACGACAGAGAAATTATATAGGTAGGGTCGGAATGACGATACAACACTACTGAAAAAGAGAAATTATATGGGCAAGTTCGAAATGATGGCACGACCCTATGCAAATCAGATTTGAGGAGTCACAGAAAGACGCACGAAACTCTGAAAACCAGATCTGAGAAGTCACCGGAAAGATCCACGGTGCTATGCAATTCAGATATTTTTGTACTGCTCTTGTTTTCGTGTCTCTTGTTTCTTTTTTTTTACTATTCACTATTTCGTATCTCGGTTATGCCACCCACCCTGTTTCATGTTCTACTATGACCTTGTTAACTTTTCTCCACCTTGAGCCCGGGGTCTATCGGAAACAGCCTCTCTACTTCCTCGGAGGTAGTGGTATGGTCTGCGCCTCCCCAGACCCCACTTGGTGGGAATACACTGGATCTGTTGTTGTTGTTGAGAAAGTAGACCGCAAAGATGCACGAAGAAGTAGTTCGGAGAGATGCACGATGCTACACAAATCAGATATGAGAATGTGTCTGGAAATCTCACATTGATCGGGGAATGGAGTGGCGGTCTACTTATATGGACTTGATAATCCTCCCCTCATGAGCTAGCCTTTCGAGTTGATTTAAGCGCAGGTGCCATATCTTAACATGGTGGTATCAAAGCCAAGTCCATTCCCGTTTGGGCTCCCTATCCATGTGCCAGTTTGGCCTTGGGTGTGGGGGGGGGGGGGGGGGGGGGATTAAAGTGGGTGAAAGTCCCACATTGATCGAGGAATGGAGTGGCGGTCTGCTTATGTGGACTTGGGGAATCCTCCTCTCATGAGCTAGCTTTTGGGGTTGAGTTAGACCTAGGTGCCATATCTTAACATAGTCGAAGGTTGAAAACTATACAAGTAGTTGTGTTGAAGTTAATCTCTGAAACATGCCTTCTAACCACGTGGAGTAAGTTCTACTCATAGATGTTTGACACTTGTTCAAAACAAACATTCTTAGGGATGCAATAAATCAACAAAAAGTTCAGGGAGATGGGGGAGATGATTTTGCCAAAACACCAACTACTAAAGCTAATTGGAACACCTGATAGAGTCTCGAGGCAGCTGAACTCCCGGTGATAACCCGCAAAGATTCTGAAGGACAATCCAACAGCTGCTGGATACTAGCAATTCCTTTTTTATGCAATGAGCTGAGTAGATCATCAGTCATGCATGGTAGCATCCAGAGAGGAGAGTCCCTATCAAACCACAAGCCCTGTAGATTACACAAAGACAACTAATCAAATCATGCTCAAGGACAAAGTCCAGTTGCTAATGAACTAGCTTATAAATTATAATCAAGGGAAATATTTTGCAAGAATACCAAGAACCTGTTTAACACCACCATTTGAAAGATACTCTAAATGATAAACCAACTACCCCTCAAACCCAAGCTAGTTGGACCAGTTCAAAATCATCTGCATCTTTTCATCTCTATTCGGGCCAATTTCATTCCAATTCTAGAACAATTGTCTTCTAAAACAGAATTGGGGTTCTCAAATAACAAAGATTCTATAAATCTTGAATTTATTCCTATGTCGACAAATAAGTCTTTACCCGAATAAGATGCTCCTAAAAAACACTGAGCAACTTTGACTGCATAACAATGACAACCAACAATAGATTCAGACTCCTAAAGGGCTGGTGTGGGACTGTTCACACCCCCTAATGACTAGGTCTGGACATCTGGTGCATGAGCAATTTAATATTAGGGCCCAAAGTTGGAAAATGAGAATTGAGGTTGGTCTTGCCCTGATACCATGTGAGAAGGCACTAGAAAAATATTACTCCCTCCGTTCCTAAATATAAGTGCTCCTTTTACCTTTTGATTTTGTTCCTAAATAAATTTTTATTTACGTCTTCAAGAATAAATTGGTCATGTTCTTCCAAATTTACCCTTGCTTAGATGTGTTGCAAATTGCAATATAGCTCAGCTCTCATCTCTTGGAATTGACGATAAAAAGAGCCAAAAAGTTTATAATATTCAACAAGTTTTGAATTTTTAAGTTATTTTCCTTTGCTCTCTCTCGTTATGATGTGAGTTTTTTTTTTAAAAGACAACTTTGTATGCACATGTTGATAATCCCAAAAAGAGAGAAGAAAAGAAAATGATGGGACAAGAAAAGTAGAAAACTCGTAAGTTAAAAAGGAAAAAAGAAGCATCGGAGGAAGAACGATATAATAATATATAAAAGAGTTGATAAAAACAGTATAGAAGTGAATAGATAAAGGAAGCTCTGGAAGCAGTTGCAAGACCTGCATGACCATTTGCAACAGATGCATGCAGGTAATGGTACTCGAGAGCCATCCACTGTTGGCACAAATATCTATCATAGCCTGGATAATACGTATACTTTGATCCAGCACAGACTTTAAGTCTGTGACATAATCGCTGATTGGCAGCTCTGATTGGGAAAAATGAGCCTGCAAAACAGTGACATGTGTAAGGAAGGCGGAAAAGAGCAAAAAAATACTATAACCCCCAGGCCTAGTTCAGGTAACAAAATTGAGGGACTTGTGACTTGGGTCATAGGTTCGGGCCCTGCGCCATCCAAACTAAGTGTGGTATTTAAGTGAAGAAGGGTAAAAAGGGGGGCCCCATCATCCCCGAGTATCGAAGCCTGCAGTTGGTCCCTGAGAAAAAGGGGGGAGTGTGTGGGTGTGGGTGTGTGTGTGTGGGGGGGGGGGATATTGACATTAAACAGAAACTAGCAGATAAAGACAACACATTTTACCTGAAAGAGCAGATTTGCTTTCACATGAGGATCATCCAGGCGACTGTGGTCAACAGCATATGGAACTTTCTCAGCTAATTTTTCGTTGTAGTTTTCCTGGAATAGGATAGGGGAACATAAAGCAAACGATGTGTACAAGAGACAAATAAAAAAGCAGTTGATGAATAGGTTGATAGTTCTAAATCCACAAGCAATTTCTTAGCGGAATATGCATACTACTTTAGATTTGCAGACCATATAATTCACAAGTGTCTGCAACAATTGGTGTCGTGCCAGGACAATCAATGTTCTTAGCCTAATAGTCAGAACTAGCAAAGTAATATACAATTAAGGAAAAATAAGCAATTAGGTGAGTTGAATACAAACAAAACATTGTTCAGCAACAACTGCCTTCCAATATATATTGGGTAGCTGAGAAAATTACCTCATTATGCCTCAGCGGAAGCTCATCGTATTCAGAAGCACCAGACAATATTTGTAGGAAAACCTTGGGTAAAAGATAAACAAGAAGTAATGCCAAGAAATATAATTTAAAAAAATTTAAAATAGATAAATAAGGTTTGAACATCCACGTTAGGTGTTCTACGAACCTCAAGCGATGTATCAGGTCCTATTTTTGAGCCAAACATAGATACAGTGGTGTACTTGAGATAATACTGAGATGCTATTGAGCCCAACATCAGTGGTTCGACATTGTCCTCAGTAATCTTGATGCATCCACTGTCTTCTAGATCCTCAAATGTACTTTGCACCAAGCTGTTTATAAATAAGGTGAGCACAAACAGAAATATCCAAGAAAAGCTATTTCAAGACTATGTAGTGCTTTCATTTTACCTAGACAAATAAGAATTCAAAATCCCAGGTTCTGCATGCTCTAGGCCATAATAAGCTGGGTTAACCATCTGCCAAGAAAGACTTCTGTGATTGGCAAACACAATAGCTAGCAGGGAAAGAACAGTCATCATTTTTAGCAATTCTTCAAACATAGAAGATTTTCTTGATAACATCATCAATCCACAGAAATGCATTAGTAGATTGGGGTGAAAATGGACTTTCTTCTCATTCTTTTCGTTTAGACGTCAATTGTCATCTCATCTCTCCTTTATCTTTTTATTTTATTTGGTAACATCATTTTTTTTAACCCCATGCTTCCCCTTCCCAAGGGAAAGAGTGCTCTCCTACTTTTCCCTCTGCGTGTCCACTGTCCCAAACCACAAATCTAATGATTGGAGGTGGAGGGACCCAGGCACATAGCCACTTAGCCTAGAGTTCCTTTGGACCACAGAATAACCAATTATGCCCTAATGTGACTCACCCATATCAAGTGAATTTCTATTCGCTATAAAAAGGCATCTATACAGGCACTACACAGAAATACAACTTTTCTCTTGTTCTTTTGCATGAGGTGGAACATACTACAAATGCAACATCGACACCTACGGTTGCCACTGCATTTGTTGAGAGGCAGAAGGACTCAATGAATAGCACAAGCAAACCATTGTTTTACCACTCAATGCTGATATTTATTCCTTTAAGATTAGTGCTCTCATATTGAACCTAAATGACCTTATGTTAAAAAACTAAATAAAGTTTTTCCGCAACCCAAAACGCAAGGTCTGTCTAGTTAAATAATTAAGACACAACATTTGCAGATTAGCTATTCCTGTCACTTAGGGTCTGGTTAAAGATGTGCAGGAGCTATTTCAACTTGCGCTTTGACAAGACTTGGCTATGCGGGATAGACCTCACTTTCTCCGAACATTTCTTTTGTAGCAAATGCTTCGATGGCAACCAAACAGGCACGTATTTTTCTTGTGCAACTATAGCTGCTGGTTGAATAAGTGTGTACCCTTTGTCTGCTTGTTGATTACAATAATATAGATTTTAAAGTCCATCAGTCTGAAACAAAACCTAATTGTCTGCTTGTTGATTACAACAACATATCTTGTAAAGTCCACCACAGTCTGAAACAAAACCTCTAACTATGAAGATCACCAAGAAGTAGATATAAGATCAGACAACTGATGCTTGATACAACTGAAACTATCCTTTACCCACCAGTTCCCTTTTCCAATATCAATTGTCACATGTTTGCAATGCTAAGTTAGAAGATAAAACTTGGGACTTCCGAAGTAGACAACATAAGCAAAGATAAAATGGCAACAAGGTCACACTACTGTGGCCTCCTTATCTTTTCTTTTCTTAAGCTAAATTAATCAACTCTTAAAGCTCTCACGTTTCATTAAGTCTACCTCATTATAAAAGACTCATTTCCTTTATTGTATTTCCATTTATATGGTTCTTCACTGCAGGAGCCACAACTTAGTTCATTACATCTTTAGAAATTTCATATTAATATGTTTACCTTAATAAGTAGCCCATATCAATCCGCGACCAAGTAACCTACTTATGATTACTTGTAGAAAGAAAAACATGCATCAAGCAGACTATCAATATAACGATGGGGGGTTCCTAACTTAGCACTGCCATTGGTGCAAGATTTGAATTTTTTTCTTGATTGGCAATGCAAGATTAAAAATTTGGAGCAACCAAATAAATTGAAAGCCCAAGGATCACGAAACCGTACCAATCTACGAAACAAGTAGGTCCAAGTGAGATAATGCACTGCATCCTCTTTATGAGAGATTGTTCCTGTAACAATCTCAGCGTTGATGTGGTCATGCAGTTGCTCTCTCAGGCTACTTTCAACTGGGAATGGTTCATAAAGAAACTGCAAAAAGAGAGCATAATATGTTAGGTAATAAAATGCAATAGACTAGTTACATAAACGATTGAAAGAAAGGAAAAGCAACAGCAGAGTCAAAATAAGATGTTCAAAGAAAAGAATTATAGATAACCTTTTTATAAAAGCTCTTCTTAGGTTCATGAACAAGAATAACAGCTTTCCCGTGTTGATCATATTGTGGACGACCAGCTCGACCCATCATTTGTAATATATCGGTGATTGGGAAATCAACATACCTTTTTGCCTTCCCATCATAATACTCTGTTCCCTGCAGAAGGATCTGTATGTTTTAAATACCAAAGATGGTGCGTATCCTGAGGCGATGAAGTTTGACAGTCATCAAGAGACGCAAGAACACAGTATTTGTTATGATGAGCAAATTAAACTCATCGAAGGAAAGCAAGGCAAAGAAATATATGTATTTAATTTGTTTTTGAGAGGAAGACTTGAAAATTTACCTATTGCAACAAGACTACACGTACAAGAATTTACAAGTAGAATAACCAAAATATTTTGCACAAACCAGAGTGATAAGCCACTTATGCTTTAATAACCTCACTTTAAAGAAAAGTAAAGGAAAGTGCTCGCTTAAAGAAGATTTGAGGGCAAAATTGATTTTGGAGTATTTTCCAAACATAAATATAAATGGGAATAGATGTCTAGGAAATTCAAGTAATCTTCTAAAATTTAGTTACAAATAATATCATCAAAGGGACTCAATATTTTAAGAAATGGATTAAAGCGTGGGATCCAGTTATATGTTTTAGAGTGTGATGTAACAAATAAAGCTGACAAACGAAGATGACAATAAGCCCATGTATACGTTCCTTCCAGTGGGAGATTATATTATAACATTCCCGTCTTTAACCTGATTCTGGAAGGTGGATAAGATGACGGTACCTTAATAACAACCAGATGTGCAGGAAGATTTACACCCCATGCTAACGTACTTGTACAAACCAACACCTAAAAAGACGCAGCCAAAATGACAAATATAATTTCCAATTTCAGCATATAATTGCTCCTACAAATCTACAAATTTCAGGATGACATAGTTGCCTGGATCTTGTTGTTTGCAAACAGTTCCTCCACCAATGATCGGTCTTTGTCATTCAGCCCGGCATGGTGTAATCCAATTCCAAATTGTAAGGTGTGCTTCAAGTTCTGGTCCGTGACTTGAGAAAGAACCATCTGAAGCGAATCTTCTGGCATGCTTATGAACTGCCTCGGGTGCTCATCTGAAGCTGCAAACTACAAGATCAGAAAACAAAAAACGTGACAGATTAGTTACGATCAGTACGAATGGAAATATTTTGATCAATACAGTATGATTTTTTGCCTCACCTGAATAAGGTCCAGGGCCGTAAGCCTTGTTTGGCGACGAGATGAGACAAAGATTAGAACTGGTTTTGTTGGTGAATGGGTACATATAGCAGCATATGTGGGCTTGTTCATGCTATTCATCCTTGGGCAGTAAAACTTCCCAGGATATCCCTGTTCAAGGAAATGATTTATAAATCAAGATTAAAACACGATACTGTAGGTAAATACACTTCAGTCTATTTGATGATGATGGCACTTCGGTAGCTTATAATCTCCAGCTCCACTTGCCTGAATATGAACTTCAAGAGGAACAGGCCTCACACTTGGTTTGAAATTAAAGAGGCCAGTTTCATCGACACCCAACCAATCAGCCAAATTACTGGGTTCAAAGACCAATGTTAGAATTTCGTTTAAAAGTTACCAAGATAAAAGGTTGTACCCTTGCAATCTACAGAGCAGAAACTCCACAAAACCAATTAGCATTTCGCACAAAAGACGGGCAAGAAATATAAATCCAATTAAACACATACTGCGCATTGGCTAATGCTGTCGACAGGCCAACAAACCGAACTCGCCGCTCTGTTTGAGAAGATATGTATCTCATCCTTGAGACTATAACCTAGAACCAGAAACTCTAGCATTAGACATGATCAAGTATTAAATATAATTTAATCAGTGAATCAAGGACCATGCAGGGGCAAAGCGAATGGGAGACATTCAGTGACAACTGTGTACCTCAAGTATGGGTCCTCGATCAGCTCCAAGTAAATGAATTTCATCCAAAATCATAAGCCCAACCTATAGATGTAGGTTTGATCATTTGATTGGGGTGAAGAGAGCATTCAAGAACAAAATGTTCATGTTATAATTTTGATATTAAGTACAAATAACTAAAAAAAAAGCAAAGGAATAAAAAATAAATGAGATATTGCACCTTAGTAACATAGCTTCGACTGTGCCAATTGCGACTGATGCCATCCCACTTTTCAGGAGTCGAGATTATGATGTCTGCTGACAAGAGAGCCATTAGATCCGGGGTGTAGTCACCAGTCATTTCAACCTGCGTAGGATATTTGAGTTAGCAGTGATATCGCATCTATGTGACATAAGAATAATGCCTAAACAAAAGAAACTTCACACACCATCTTCTTTCCAAGTTGGGAAACAAGACGCTTTCTCCAGTCCGTCATCCTCTCCCGAACAATAGCCTTTAAAGGTGCTATATAGATAACCTGCAGATAGAAAATCATTAAAGAATAATAAGAAATTATGAAGTTGAGATACAAGTATAAAGATGGGGAGACAAAATTACATATGTAATTCTGCAGCAACTTTTTTTTTTTTAATTGGGTAAATGATTTTTCTTTTACTAGGGAATCATCTTGGTCCGTCCTTATTTGCCTTGGTGATGGATAAACTGACACGGCATATCAAGGGGGAGGTATCATGGTGTATGCTAGTTGCAGATGACATAATATTGATTCATGAGACACACGGCAAAAGTAATGAAAGGCTAGAGGTTTGGAGAAGGATCTTGAAGTCTAAAGGGTTCAGGTTGAGCAGAACTAAGACAAAGTACTTGGAATGCAGGTTCAGTGACTTAACTTGCGTGACAGATGTGGAAGTGAGGATAGATACTCAAGTCATCCCCCTAAGGGAGGAAGTTTCAAGTATTTTGGTCAATGATCTAAGGAAATGGGATATTGACAAAGATGTTACACATCGTATTGAGAAAGGTGGATGAAATGAAGGCTCGCATCCAATGTATTGTTTCATAAGAATGTGCCACCAAGACTTAAAGGTAAGTTCTTAAAAGTGTTTTTTTTATCAGGTAGAGTTTTTCATTAATAATAACAAGGTCAACATGGCAGTATACGAGTGTATAGCCCTAAAGGAAAAACGTACAATATATGGTTCTCTCCGAAGACACCCAATTACACACAGGAACTGCATGGGTGCACCAAAATAAAATAAGGGATCGAACACTAATCCCAATGACGAGCATCAAATGACTTTCTTGAAGGGTAGGCAGATTATGGATGCCGCTCTACTGGCCAATGAGTTGGAGACTCTAGGGTGAGACAGAACATTCCTGGCATCCTTTATAAAGACTTTTGACCATGTCAACCGATCCTTCTTACTGAAAATCCTAGAAGACATGAGATTTTGCACCAAGTGGATCAACTGGATAAGGTTTGCATTTCTAGTGTGAAATTCTCCCTCATCTTTAATGGCAGCACTGAAGGTTTCTTTCAATCACAAAGGGGGCTTAGAGAGGGTGATCCCATGTCACCCTTTCTCTTTATCTTAGCCATGGAAAGATCAAATTACATGATCAGAATAGCTAAAGGAAATGGACGGATCAAGGTTTTTTGTACTCAAGCAAACAGGGACAATGCCATGGAAATCACTCATCTACTATATGCAGATGACTCTCTAATCTTCTATGATGCAGAAATAACTCAGATCAGATACCTAATGACCATCCTAACCATCTTTGAAGGCATCTGTGGGTTGCATGTTAACTAGCAGAAGTGCTTTATTTATCCTGTTAACCAAGTGGATAACTTAGAGACATTGGCTGAGAACCTGGGATGCCACTGGGAGCCAAGAATAAAGAGCTTGAAATCTGGAGTGCAAGTTCTAAAGAAATGTGATGAGAAACTAGCAAGATAAAAGAGCCAGTATCTATCTCTGGGGGTGGGGGGGTGGGGGTAGGTTGACTCTCATTAAATTTGTGCTGGATGCTTCCCTACACACACACACACACACACACACATATATATATATGTTGAGTTTGTTCCCAATACCCAAAAGCATTTTAAAGAAGATAAAAGTTACTCTAAGGAGACATTGTCACAAAGTTCATGCGGTCCAGTGATCAGCTTGCAGACATATTCATCAAGTCCCTAGCCGGTCCCAGAACGGGTTATTTATGTAACAAGCTTGGTGCAAATAATCTATATGCACCAGCTTGAGGGGGAGTATTAGAATCTATTAGAATCCTATGAATATTTTACAACATATGTAAATATAGTTGGTAGCTTGATTTACTCCTATCATAATTAGGTGTTGATTTGCATTAATTTCCTTTAGTTTTTTAGGACATGTAAACTTAGCTATTTAAACCCAAATAGCTTGAGGGAATAATCAAGCTGAGTTTTCTCTTATTTCTCTTCCAATTCACGGAAACAAATTGCAACAAAGTACCTTCATATCGGGCTGTGTATTAAACAAATGGAGCATAGCAAGTTCAGCTGATATTGTCTTCCCACTTCCAGTCGGAGCTCCCAAGAGGATATTTTTGTCCGTGTGATACAGCACATGAAAAGCCTGCCAAAATTGATTTAAGCTATTTCTGATATTGACTAATGAAACAAACAATTAATCGAATTTAAGGTATCAAAAAATCGAGATATCCACCTGTGTTTGTATAGGATTGAAGTGTGAAAATTTATACAAGGCCTCAAAAGTTCCATTCCCGAGTGCAGTCACAGGAAGGGGTTTTAAATCTAGAAGCTCAGTGTGGGATGTTTGGACCTGAAGAACCATTCATTCAAGTCAGAGAAAACCAACACCCAAAATTCAAACTTTTGGACATATTGCAGATATTCAACAATATAGAGATGAATGTAAGTTGATAAAACCACCTCTGGAAGAGCGAGATTGTGGAGAGTTATAGTATATAAAGCATCTGCTTGCAGCCATGAGTCAGAAACAGCACGAATGTAGTACATCGGAGGATGTGGCTCAAAGATTGGCACAGCAAAGGATAGTTTCTGTGGATCTGCTCTCGCCATCTTCTTTGTGAGTGTGAAGAGCTCGGAATGGTAAATGTGGTCATTCTCAGAATCCTAAGTTATTAGACAAATTATTTAGTACGATAAAATATCAAAAGCAATTCCTAGCCAAGTCATAAGATAAAAATGGCACTGAGAATTCCTTCCCTCATGCAAAAATGTAATTAACAGTTCCAATTAAAACGTTTGGTGTAAATTCAAGAAAAAACAATACTTACATGGGCCAACTTGATGTGATAGAAAGTCACAATGAAGGTTTGAAAAATAGTACAAGGAGAGGGCAAATTTCAGAGGCAATTATAATCATGTTTATTATTTTATTTTTTAGATGAATCACTCGATGGACAGTTAAAGATAGTTAACTGGACAGCCAGCAATCTTGAAAATCACTCATGATGTCTCAGAATACGGCCCCTAAAGTTGTCAGTCAGATGCAATTTCCATCTTGCCGTTGATTAAAGTATCCGTTATATCATGCATCCTTTGGGGTTTTCTCTTTTTTGATCAATACATAACAAGTACTCTTCTGCGATTTTAGAATTCATGAATCCTCGTGTTTAAGCAGAGGACAAAATTACACATAGAAATCTATATGAATCTTCACTCTTATGTTATTGCTTAATCCCTCCTCTTCTTCCATTTCTTACTTCTTAAACCAAGCATTCCTTGATTCAGCCCTTCAACCCATTCACAAATCACTTTTATGTTCTAGTTTTCCCCAAGAAGAAGATATTATGTAAGTTAGTGTCTATTTTCTTAGAGGTTTTGGACCTGAAGCTAATATCCATCATCATGATGCTTGAGGGACTTCTTTCAATGTCAATGCTTCGGGTACTACTAGGCACAACATAGCGAGAAGTCGTTCTGCTCTGTTCATCTATCCCTAACAATAACAAGCAAGAGGGGGTGCTAAAGTTCAAATCCGTAATGATCTCTGCTGATGTATATAGTGTGTCACGTTAGGTAACTTGACTCATTTCCATCGATGAAATGAATCAATCTCGGTATGTCACGAATTCATGTTGTCCACGACTCTATCTGGGTTAGTTAGTGTCTATTTTGTTAGAGATTTTGGACCTGAAGCTAATAGCCATCATCATGATGATCACAGAACTAATTTCATAAACAACCCTCCCAAGATCCTAAAATATTAAATGTTTCAGGCAATCAAATATAGCATCTACAAAGTCAATAGAGCTTATACGTTGATGGATCAGGCAAACCAGCAAAATACAAATTGGCCATGGAAACAAATCTGGAAAAGTAGAATACCACACAAAGTATCAAGCTTTGTCTGATTGCTGGCCAAAGAAGCAGTCCTAACTCCAGATAATGTTATGAAGAGAGGGATAACCTTATGCTCTAGATGCTTCTTTGTGGGGAAACATTAGAGACTGTTAACCATCTGTTTCTACACTGCAAGTACACTCAACAACTATGGAGAATTTTTTGTCTTAAAGGCATTTCCTGAACTATGCCCACGAAAGTCTCCGAGGCTTTAAAGAGCTGGGAAGAAGCAGGAGCACAGGCAAAGGAAAGAGACATATGGAGACTTATCCCTGCTGCTATATGGTGGGCAATATGGGAAGAGAGGAACTTTAGGTGCTTTGAGAGCATAGAGAATAGTGTACAGAATGTGAAGCTTAACTGCATTCTACTGTTATGTTTTTGGTGTAATTAGTTATACTTGAATGATCCTGTCCCTATAATTGATGTTTTAGACTAAATTTAGTCATAAAGCAGTAAGATGTGGGACCACTTGTAGACAAGGTTTCGGTACAACCTATGTACTGTTTTGTGATATCATACAAAGTTGCCAAGTTCAAATGATATCATACAAAGTTACCAAGTTCAAAAAAAAAAAATATAGCATCACAATGTAATAGCTCAGTCAAAAATTAAGCACCTTATGAGCAACTTTATTTGAATGATGTGTCACCAGCACGATGGCAGTGGGATTACTCACCTAGTCACCTTAATGAGCACAACTAGACAGTGAACCATCAACTTCCGAACGAATTTGAATGACTGAGAAGTGGGCAGACTTGCTGAATTACTACTGATTCTGGAGAATTTCCAAGGTTTGTCATAGTGCCAGGACAGGATGATTCGAAAAACTGAAAGCAGGGGTCAATTTATAGTGAAATCTTGATACATAGCTTGATTTCAGGAGGACTTCCGGATATAGGCCTTGGAAACAGAAATGGAAAACTAATGCTCATTACAAGGTAATGTATTTCTCCTGGTTGGTGACTTGGTGTCTCATAAATCATGCTTGACATGGGAGAACTTAAAAAGAGGAGGAATTCCAATTGGGCTCCAGATGCTTTTTGTGTGGTTCACGTTCAGAGAGCATAGATCATTTGTTTTTAAACTGCTACATCACTGTTCAATTATGGAAACTGTTCCTTAACATGGTGAGACTTAAATAGTACATGCACACAATTAAGCCTTTGAAGTGCTGGAACATCAAGGGCAGGAACAAGAGGCAAAGGAAATGTGATGCACTAAACATTCTAGTATCTGGTGTCTATTTGGAGGGAAAGGAACAGGAGGTACTTCGAAGACAAAGAAAGCTCTATTCAGAAGATCAAACTGAACACTTTACTTTTGTTTTATTTTTTGGTGTAAACAGATTTTTACTAGTGACAAAGAGGAGCTGTTAGATGTGATAGAATCCCTTTAAGAAGAACATACTTTAGCTTTTGATGTGTAAATATTTTTGTTTGCATCTTCTTGGTACTACTTATCAATACAATTACCAATTGTCAAAAAAAAAAAAAAAAAGACAAAAAAGCTAGGCTGTGGGACAAAGCGCAATTTTCTATTTCTACAGTTATGTTCTCTACTTACCCACAACTTACTTTGCAAATAACCTTAAACACACCAATTATCTATCTCCTCATGGCATCCACTTAACACCAGAAAGTTTATATTTTGTTATTTACTAACCACTAAAATTTATGATCTTTAAGACACTGACCCTTGCCTGGTCGTTAGAGGTGGATCCAAACTCTGTGGGTTTAGCCTTTAAGGTTCTTAGCATTAAGTCGTTATACATTTAAAGTTATGAGTTCATATCTACCATTTGTTGTAATTTTAGTGAATATTTACACAAAAATTCCTACTCCGTGCTGAAAGTTCCTAGTTGATCCCCTAATGGTGGATTTACCCCTGATCAGCATGGCTTCCTATTACCCTACATCCAACAAGCTTTCTGACTTTCTTCTTGCCCAATCTAGTTTCAACTCATCACTCCCAAGATAAAGCTAAGAGGAGAATAGGTAATTCAAATGCAAATACAAGATCGTGATGCCGCACATAATCACCTCTCATCTCCTTTCTCTACAAGTCAAACCCAAACAAGATCACCCTTGTACTCCACTTGCAACTATGAAACGGGAAAGGGGCAAGGCATGACCTGCTACTTATTTGAACTAAAAAAAGAGCTTGATACTAGAAGGTCAAACCAATGCAATAAAAAGAAAGGTAAACAAGAAAAGACACCACCGATGAGGATAGGCCAAATTATACATGCACAATAATGTTTGATTATTTTTATTGTTCTTGTTATACTGCAAGAAACAAGCATGTTCAAAGCTACAGAACTTAATTTACAAATAGGTTCTGATAACCATGTTAATTTAAGAGGCAAAATTCTAGACAGAATCCAGACATCCATTGTAAACACCTATATCCATCAAAGCATAAAATAAATGAACAAGCAGGTACCTCAACCAGAATCCACCAGCGCAGCGCAGTGCCATGAATTCGATCCTTCCAAACAAACTGTGGAGCTATGACCAAATCCACCTAACAAAGGAGCTTCATGATTATCTTTCTATTTGCATTGGATAAAAATAGAAGGAACAGATAGAGGCTTCCTCCATCTCATTCTGAGTTTTTCTTCTTTGTGGCATAAGTAGAAGTGGCCCCAAAGGTAGGAATTTTTTAGTTTGGAAGAATTTGCACTGTTTAGGTATGTAGATTGGTACTATGTTATCCTATCGCTCATATGGTATTGACAAGTACTAAGACATTGCAGGGAAAAGTTTCTTCTAGTAAAGTGGATACATTGTTCTAGATTGTCCGAGAAGGAACTTGAAGGTTAAACTGGGACAAAGGGAACAAATTTCAGATATAACAACAACATACCCAGTGTATTCCCACATAGTGGGGTTTGGGGGTAGGGTGTACGCAGACTAGGACTGGCAACGGAACTGGAATATTCCGTTCCGTTCACTCCATTTCTGATTTCTTTCCGGTTCCAGTAACGACACGGTCCGTTTGGTGCCGGTTTACCGGTACCCAATGGTCTGGAATACGATACCGGTCCGAACCTGTGAAAAATTCCGGTATTTCCGGTTGACCGGTTTCTGGTCCGTCAGACGTGTTTAAATTTCTGGCCTTTTAAAAAAAAAAAAAAAAACTGGGTTGGCAACGGCTCTTTTGGCAGTTGCTTTTCTAGCCGTTAATAACCCCCCCCCCCCCTTCCAATTACCCCCCACACCACCCCTAAAATTTTTACTATAAATATACTTCATTTCAATTATTTTTTCACACAAATACTATCAATTTTCATACTCTCTTAATATTCTCTCACATTCTCTCTAAATATTTCTTGTTTAATTATATTAGTTGGAGTTGAGGATTCATTTATTATATTAGTTGGAGTTGAAGATTTTTTGAAGATATTACAAGTTTCAATTATCATCTTTTAATTTCGACATTTGTTATACGTCTGTTTTTACGCAGACGTTCGGTCTATTCATTCCAACTTTAATCTCTTTTTATTTACGTTAATTATCTATATTTTTAATTTTTAGTATCTACATTTATTTACGAACATCAATTTGTATTTGTAATGCTTGTATTAATATTTTATTTTGAATTATGGATTTTGGAAAAAATAGTAGTGGTAAAAAACCAATCTTTGGTAAGGTCTTTCGTAGAAATAAAAAAAGTAAGGCTAGTACTAGTTCATTACCGCCTAGATTTAATGAAATTTCATTTTCACAACCTAATAGTTTCGATGTTGGTATCGGTATGGAATTAGATAATGAGACCCTGAATAGGCGTTATAATAATTTTGAGGAAGACTTACTGGAGGAAGGTGATATAGAAGAACAAGAATTAGGTGATACCCCTAGATACCCCTACTAGTTCGGTTACGGAATTACCGGAACACGGTGAAGAACTTCCCCCTTTACCGGAATTTACTAGGGCCAAAAGTACCGAACGTACTAAAAGGTCTTTACTTTGGAAATTTATGGAGCATGATAGGGTAAAAAGTACTGCTACTTGCAATAAATACAAAAATGTTTTTAAACATTTGACTGGGGGAAAAAATGGCGGGACAGGGTTGCTAACTTTGCATTTGATGAGATGTAATAAAGAATTTATTCGTCTAAAAAATGAGGCTAAGGCAAAAAAAGATGGTACAACATTTGTACATGAATTTGTTGGAGGTAATATGGTTCAAACGCGTTTAGACATGTTTAACCCGGCTGAAGCAAGTTCATCATCGACATATAGTGAAGATGTAGATAGAGAAGAACTAGCGAAAATGATTGTTGTTATGGGTTTGCCTTTTAGTTTTCCTTCGCATCCCGGTTTTATTCATTATATTCAACGAGTATATAATCCCTCTTTTAAAGGTTTTTCACGAAATACAATTAAAAATGATATTTTTAAATTTCAAGCTGAACATTATCATTTTCTTCGTTGCTTATTTGATAAATTTGATGGTAGAATATCTGTTACTTCTGATATGGGTATTAGTGTTGTCGGTAATGATTATTTTACTCTCACGGCTCATTGGATTGATCACGATTGGAGCATGCAAAAAAGAATTATTGCTTATAAATATGTCGACGAGTCTAAAACCAGTATGTATATAGTTAGTACAATAGCGGAAAACATGAAATATTTTAGATCAATTGGTAAACTTATGACATGCACATTAGATAATGCTTCTAATAATTTGAAAGCTATTGACGAGTTAAAAACTAAATTATGTTTAGTGTATGGAGATCATTTTCATGTTAGATGTTCTGCACATATTTTAAATTTGATAGTACATGATGGTATTGATTTGTTTGGAAATGGTTGTCTTAAAGTGCGAATTGCTTGTAGTTATATGTTTAAAAATAAAAGAAAGGTTGTAATGGATGATTTTAAACGTAAATGTCAACAATGTGGCCTTCCATATAGAAAAGTTCCAAACGAAATTCCTACTAGATGGAATTCTTTGTTTCAAATGTTTGAAGTTGCTGTTATATATCGTAAACCTATACAATTAGTTTATAATTCTTATAATAAGGATGTTAATTTAATGCTAGATGAAGATGATTGGACTGAAGTAGAAAAACTTTGTAAATTTTTGAAAACTTTTTATCAAGCTACGAACACAGTATCTGCTCAATATACTCTAACTATTTCTTCTATTTTAGTAACTATTACTGTTATTTCTAAAGTACTTGTTGAATATAAAAAAATATGTCCTAACAAAGAAGCAATTGAAGCTATGATTGAAAAATTAAAAAAATATTATTTTCCTATTCCACAAATTCTTTTAACAACTAATTTATTAAACCTATTTTATAAAGAACATGGTACAGTGATGTTGGTTAGAAAATTATACAACAATTTAGAAATTGGACTTCATGAAAAGCCATCAGTTGAAACTTGTTGTGCTTGCATAGATCTACAACCAGGAGTTTATATAACTTGTATCAAGTTATGGAACAAAATATTGGGCTGATTGAACCTCCTACTTCTAGACGTAGATATGATGATTTAGATAACGAGATGGGAGAAGAATTTGGTCTTCAATGTTGTAGGAGTAATGATTTTGATTTGTATCTTTCGCACGATCGGGAAAATATTAGAGATGAAACTGGAAAACAACAACTTTTATCGTGGTGAAAGACCCATATCAGACAATTTCCAAAACTTTCAAGGATGGTTCGAGATTTGTTATCAGTTCAAGCTACTTCAATTGCTTCGGAGCAAGCTTTCAGCGCAGGAAGATTTATAATAGGAGATCATCGGTATTCGTTAGCAAGGGATAGTTTGGAGATTTCGGTATTATTTAGAGATTGGATCAATGCCGAACGAAGAAATTTTGGGCTCCCCAAATTACCGCCCCATATTGAAGACGAAATAGATGAAAGTTTTGAAGAAAATAGTGATGATGGAATGGAAGCAATGGAGGAACTTGGAAATAGACTAATTCCGGAGGATTTATCCGCCGAAGAATTAGAAAAGTTACGCCAAAAAAATTATAGACAATTTAGATATTAATAAGATTTTACAATAGAGATCTAATTCACACAGAACCCTTCCTAGAAGGTGGCTGCGTAGATTAGATTTTCATTTAATATCTTTGTAATAAATGTACAACGTACGAAATTTGAATAAATATAACGGCTATTCGCCTAATTTTGTTTTAAAATTTGTTTTTTGTTTGTTGCAATTATGAAAAAAAAAATATTATATTAAGTATTTAAGTTTATAAAGTTAGGAAAATTTTAAACTTCTTAAACTTATTAAAAATATTATATTAACTTAACATATATTTTTTAAGTTAAAATTTAAAACCTTTTAAGATAATTAAAACTTAATTATAAAAAAGTTAATAAATTATATAAACTATATAAGTTAATCCCATTAAGTTATAATTTAAATTAAAACTTAAAAACAAAAAAATTTAAAAACAAAAACTGTAGTACGTTAGGCGCTATTCCGGTAATGTTCCGGTATCGCTCCGATCCGATCCGGTTCCACACCGGTAGCTAGCGGACCGGTCCGAACAAGGGGAATTTTCCGGTATTCCGGTTCCGGTAACTCCGGTTCCGGCGCTATAAAACGGTAATGAGGTTCCGGTACCGTTCCGGATCCGGTCCGGTGGTTCCGGTCCGTTGATAGCCTTAATGCAGACCATACCACTACCTCAGGTGAAGTAGAGAGGCTGTTTCCGATAGACCCCCGGCTTAGAAAAATTTCAGATAGAACATGAGGGAAAAAGCGAGTGCAGAAATGTACTCACCTTCAGAACCGTTCTAGTGATCGGACTGACTGTAGCAGACAACAAGACTGATGGAAAATATCCCAGACATTGCTTGACAACCTGGAATTTTGAAAACATTTCTTTAACTTAAGGTCACAGGGTTTACCCTTGAACCAAAAACCTGTAAAAAATGATTTACCTTTCCTCCAGGTGCGTAACGAATCAAAGCTCCAATATCTTTCTCTTGCAACTCATGTAAATGATCCAAATCTGCTCCCCTTTCTTCAAGCTTCCTCAATATCTGAAAATGATTTCTTAATTAACACACATAAACTAGTTGAAATTTTATTTAACACAAGTTATTTATAGAGAACAAACTTCTGAAGAAATGTCCTTGTCAAACTGTCTAAGAGGATGTTGATGGGGCCATATTCGGCGATCCACAGCCTTGCAATAGTCTAACATAAGAGCAGACATTTCACACCACCCTCTACGCAGACAAATCTCAAAAAGAGCCCGCATAATACGAGCCAAGCTTGCACTTATATAAGCCGCATCAGAGATCAGTGAAAACATGTCAATTGATCCTCGAGAGATGTACAGCTGTGCAAGATACAATCAACGTTGTTAAAACACAATACATAGAGAAGCCACACAGTTTTTAATGGACAGAGAGTAATTCAAGACCTGGATAAGAATTGAAACTTTTCCATATTTGGTAGATGGACCACCCTTGACTTCCAATGGACAATATGTTCGAGCCAACGTCTCAAGCTCATTTTGTTCCTCATCTCGGACCACAATATTTTCGAATTCAGAAGAATGAGCTACCATATTTATCAACTAATAGCAAGTGAAAAAATAGATGTCAGAGAAAGCACAATAAAAACAATGGACAGCTAAACCTAGCACCGGTAAGCATGGAAGTCATTACTATTAAATGAAAGTATATTGTGACACAATTAAAAAACACAACAAAGAGGACAATATAGCTTAGAAGATGAAAAACTCATATAGTTAGCGACTTGCACTAAATAAGTGCTATAACATGTGCTATAACATACCACTAGAGTAATACTTTAGTCTTTAGCTAGTTAGCAAATGGGCAGATCAACTCTGGAAAATATTCATCAACCTGAGAGGCATTTAGAAGCGTGATGCCACTAGAATTAACTGATGTTCTAATTAGCTGGAATAGAGAAGGAAGGCTATCCAGTCAGAAAGAGAGGAGCATGGTCCTCGCTTGTAGCTGGTGGAACCTATGGAAAGAAGGGAACCAAAGATGCTTTGAAATCAAAGGAAACTCTGTGCAGAATTTAAAGATGAAGAGTTAGTACTTTACAATTTTCGGTGTAAGCAAGAATTTCTAGAAAATATAGAATCTTTGATGTCCTAGAAAGGGAGCCTTGGAGTAACAGGTAAAGTTGTGTGACCAAAAGGTCACGGGTTCAAGCCGTGGAAACAGCCTCCGGAAGAAATGCGAGGTAAGCTTGCGTATGATAGACCCTTGTGGTCCGACCCTTCCTCGTGCATAGCGGGATCTTTAATGCACCGGGCTGCCCTTTATCTTTGATGTCCTAGATTACATACAAAAAGTTTTTTTTTTTCTCCTATTCATTTTTCCCAGTAGACAAGTCCATTCTCACTAACATGGGATCATAAATTAAAAAATGGCAAAATCATAACTGCACAATTGCATGATCCGTTCGTATTAGTAAAAGAGATGGCAAGCAAAACAAAATACCTCGCTTTCATTCATATGGCGTGACAGCATTTCGTTGTAAGTTTCAACGCTAGTATACTGGATATAAAAGTGACTTGCAATACGACCAAGTTCAGTGCAATAGAAGTTCCCACTTTTCTCATCAAAACGCATCATTTTTGCTTTGTCAAGTGCACGGGCAGCATCGCTTATAAGATCTCTTTGCTTTAAGGTTAATGATGGATCTGCCATGACCTGCAAAAGAGAAAAGACAGCTTCAGCTAAAGTTTTTATATTGTTAGTTGCTTCCCCAAATCTCTAGCAAAAACAAGTACATCAAATTGACTTTATCGAAATATTAAGAATATCTTATTTACACACTTCTAAAAAGCCATTTAGTGACAATTGAAGCTGTATTCAAGAAAAGCCAACATGGGAGAACCTCAGGGTAATGTTGCATCATCTACTAAAGAGCTAAGGACCTTTAGTCAAACAAGACTTGTTCATCTGTGATACTTTTTCAAACCAAAAGATCTATCGATCGAGCTCCAACAACAAAAACAACATACCCAGTGGGATTCCACAAGTTTCGGGCGGGGGGGTATGCAGACCTTACCCCTACCTTGTGTGACGTAGAAAAGCTGTTTCAGATAGATACTCATGCACGTGCCTAATAATTCATCATTCCATTTATCTTTATACAGTACATAAATCTTTTTTTCAGAAAGTAACAACTTTTATTCTATTCCAAGGGTTAAACCTGCCACAACATGCTACAGGTTTTCATAATAATTACAATTGTAGGAGAGTGTCAAGAAGATCTTCAAACCTATAGCAAAAATTTATAGAGAACCTAACACATCCATAATTGATTCTAGATCTTCCACGAACTCTTTTTTCCACATAAAATTCTCCTACACAGAAATTCCATTCCCCAAGCATTCAATCCCTCCATCTGCATAAAGATTGGAAGTAAAATTGAAAAAGTAAAGTTTCATAGTATTCTATGTTCAAAAGAACAAAATAAATGTAATGCAAGGCATTTCACCTGGACAATACATGATTTGGTACAAAATAATTTATTGAATTTTCATCCACTAGACCCCACAAGGATTTATAGAAGTACATGACAACTTTGAAGGTTCATTAGTTCATCGTTTTCTTGTTGGTTGTATACTTTTTTAACTTTGGAAGGGAAGGGGTAAAAAACATGGATTAGAATGTCGTGATACTAATATAAATAAATCAAGAGTTTATGTTTAAGATGATGTAGGACCAAGACAAACGAAAATATACCTCATCCCATCCGATGCCATAGGCCAAAGGATTCATCTTCATCCTAATGAAAAGATAAGTGTAACCAAGCCAAGCACAAGCTTCCTTAACATTTGTGACAGTACCCAGTACCACCTCAGCATTTAGATTATCTTTCAAGGAATTGATAAACTGCAAGATAACAAATTCAGAAAGAGAGTCAACAAGCAGACTCTTTAAAGAATGTTTAATACAGAGATTAGAAATCGCAAAGAGCAGTAAATTCCTAGTACCCTCTTCTTTCATGTGAAGCTGATCAGTTACATAAAATATTGTCCAAATGGACTTGATATTTTAGATGGGCAGAATATCGTTCAGATGAACAGCAATTTACAAACGAGAGAAATAATAAAACCTTATTTTATTTTGCTACTGGAGAAGTAAAGGAGGAGCATCTACTTATATAAAGCTTCCAAAAACTCTTGTGGATGGTAGAAAAGCTTCAAGTTTTTACATAGCCGTGCTTTTCTAAAGAAATAACTCTTTACATAACTAGGCTATTTTCTAAAAGTTAAAGGATGAACATATTAAAAAAAAATTCAAATATCTGCAACCATGGGGGACGACCCGGTTCATACCTACTCCGTAGGTGTCGGGGAGGGGGGGGGACCACTCCGGGCCTGACCTACGCGCCCTCACCCCAGCTTCGCTGGAGGGGCGTTTCGAACCCCCGACCCTGGCACACCACGGTAAGCAAGCTTACCGCTGAGCCAAGGCCATCCCTCAAATATCTGCAACCATGCATATATAAAATAAATAAACAGCTAAAAGTCAAAAATGGCATAGAGTAAGCACTCTACCTGACTTTCTATAGGAAGTTGACTTGTCAATAGACGTAAATAATATGCCAACTTGTCGTGTGAAGTGATTATAATGCCTTCACCACTTTTATCAAACTGAGGTCTTCCGGCACGTCCGAAGATCTACCAGGGAAGAACATTACGTAACAGCAGAATAGATGAGTGCCCGTCAACATTACTAACCGAATAAAAGTAAACAACATGAAGAAGATTAAGGCTCACTTGCATAACATCTAGCATACCCAGATCTCGCCATCCACCAGCCTTTGGATCATATATTTGAGTTCCCTGGAGAGATGGAAATGCTAAAGCATTACTCACCAAAAGACAAGGTTTATCATGCAAAAGAAACTGTCATGTGGAAAAAGCGGCAAACTGACTTACAAATAATAGAAAAGTTTCAATGAATATAATTGCATCCAACTAAGTTTACTACACAAATTACCCATATAATATTATAGACCCTAGTGGTCCATCCATTCTCTCTTCCCTGGGCATAGCGGGAGCTTTAGTGCACCGGACTGTCCTTATTTGAAAGTACATGTTTCAGACCAAACTAGGGACGACCAAGGACCATGTTGTTAGAAAGAGGTCTTAAGTGAAATTTCAGACAATTAGCAACCAAACCATAATGGAACATTTGATTAGAAGGAGAACACTCCCAACGGAGTGCATAGTTGTTCCAGAATGTTGCATTACACATTCCATAAGCTGGGTTATATTAGATGCAACATCCAAGTCCTTATAAGACATGATTCAAATGGAAATATTAAAATTATGGTTGAGTTCAGCAAGGATAATACCAATATCATATCAGAATCATCAGCAAAAATGATAAACAACAATATCTTCCTTTGATCAGTTCAAAAACAGTTTAGAAAAGTATTCAACATCAAAAAAAGAGGAGCTTGTTTTGAGGATAAAGAACGGAAAGCACAGGAAGGTGTCTGTTTTCAATACCCAAGATCAACCTATTTTTTTTGTGAACCATGCAATGAAGGATTAAAAAATATGGAAGGTTAAGAGTGCAACCAAATCAAGTCAATAATATATCTGTTAGATTCAAATTGAACTGGTAAGTCCTAGATATTTCAACAAAAGCTTTTCAACAAGTTCTCAAGTCCAAGCTCAACCCTGATAAAAAGCACACAAAGATAGACACAAAAAGAAAATGAAAACAAAATCAAGAAGGCCAGACATCGAAATCCTAAGTTTCAAATTATGAGAACAAAGTCACTAAACAGAAGTAAGCAAGTTGATTTTTGTTATTCCAGTTAACTGTCTATTTATTTCACCATATATGGTTAGGAAATAGGAATCTGCTTCTTCCATTGTGCTAGATAATAGAAGCTCAGCTTAAAAGGTAATCATATGATCATGGATTTGTAATAAAGATACATATAACTCTCCCTGGTTGAGAACTATTCTACAGCAACTTAATGCAGACTGATCCAGTTGGGCTCAATCTAAATCACACCCAAATCAGGTACCAGACTCGAGCTCAATCTATTCATCTAAAGCTTGGATACATGGCAGTCAAGTCAAACAGAAACACAATGCACAGAATGCATTAAAATTGGTGCACACTTCCTCAACTTTTATTTCTTAACATGCTTCAAGTTACACCCAAGAATCCCTTAAAGAATACAGATGAGTCAGGAACAAGCATTTCACAAACCTTAATCACAACTGTGTGAGCAGGCAAATTGACTCCCCATGCCAAAGTTGCTGTGCAAACAAGGACCTAGAATGACCAGGGTTTTTAAAAATTAAACAAAAAGATTGAAAATTATAAGTGAAAAACTGAAAAAACAAACAAACAAACCTTCAAAAGTCCCTGAGAGAAAAGTCTTTCTGTTAGGTTTCTGTCAGCACGTAACATTCCAGCATGATGAATGCCAATCCCACATTCAAACAGCTGGACGACCTCCCTATTTCTGGACTTGATAACTTCCCTCTGAAATGCACAAATTGAGTGACCTAAGAAAAAGATGCCATAATAAGGATGTAATGAGAATATCAAATTAAAAGACAACAGAAATTTCTTGCCTTTATAAGATCGTATTGAGGATGCTCGTCATTTCTGAACAGCTCACACTCTTCATTTTTACCAGCCAACTCAACCTGTTGATATAAATATGAAATGTTTGTATACGGCAAGGTATCTTTTATGTGCAACTTTATAATATAATATATATATTTCTACACCTGTTTCCAAGTCAGGTTAATATATATGGAGAAAGAGAATGTTTTTTGTCAAGTCATAAGAGAAGTTGTTGACAACGGAGAAGATTGCCTTCCCACATAGCTCGATCGGAAGATGTGTTTCTTCACTTGGCTAGCAATTGACGATGGAGAATCTGAGGGGAGAGGGAGTTCATTCCTGTCAATTGGTGTTATTATGTGTAAGGGATCAGGTGAAGATGTCGATCATCTCCTTCTACATAGCCGGTAGGCGGTAGTATCGAGGTTATCATGGGATATTGTGGATTGGATTGGAACACCCAAGCAACATGAAAAAATAATGAAAATAGACAGATGAGAAGGAGCAGAGCTTGGAATGTAGCTCCACTAGCACTTATGTGAGCTATTTGCATAGATAGAGAAATAGAAGAGCTTTTAAAGGAATACACGTGAAAAAAAAAGCATTTCTTGTAGGTTTTCTACTTTTTGGTATACATGTATATGGGGCTTTTTACACAAGTAGAAATGAACTTTAATCACTTAAGCAAACAAGATAGATTTGATCCTATTCAGAAACTTAAATGGAATTATATTATAACAATTTGTATTTGGTGTAAAGAACAGACTGTAGAGGAAGCTGATCAGTTAGTAGATTTATTAGGTCTCTGAAATTAGTTTGTCTTGGGTCACAACCTGTTCATAATTTTTTGGAGGTCTCCAACTCTCCAGCATATCCTTAATGCAGAGGAATACAACTTACTAGTTTCCAGAAAAAAAAAATCTCCAGCTTATTACTTATTGTTTAAAGGGATAATGAACAAAATAAAGATGGACAAGCTTCAAGTAAGGATTAAGAAGAGCACTATGGAACAAAGGATTGTTTTCATCTCTTTCATTCTAGGGCCAAGTGACCCAAGTTAGGAGTTATTGACCTGAGTGATTTTCTTAATGCAGCATATGCTCAAAGATAGACTACCCAGCTCGCGTCATCCGAGCTCTTCCATCTTTGAACCAATCCTCTGGTAATGGGACTGGGAGGTGCCTTCGCTACTTCAGACATAAAGAATTCATTTCAGACACTAATCTCCCCTGACAAGGTTCTATATATGCAGAGTCTATAGATCTCCTAAAAACTGGTGGAAGACTCACATCTCCTAAAAAATGAGGAGGTCGGAATTAAGGATTTGGCAGTTTTTAACAAAGCTTTATTCGGAAAATGCTTTGGCGTTTTGGGATAGAGGTACAAACTTTTTGGAGGGGTGATAGTTGATAAATAAGAGGGTAAGGGAAGGGGGTGGAGAACTAGAGATGTCAATATGCCTATCGGGTCGGAACTAGAGAGTGGTTTGTGGAGGAATATAATGAAGGGATGGGATGCTTTCTATGCAAATATCTCATTCCAGGTCGAAAATGGGAGGAGAGTTAATTTTTGGGAACATAGATGGTGTGGATATAAATTAGTGAATTATAATTTTCCTATTTGTATAGAATGTCATGCCAATAACATTTGATGGTGGAGAGATCTTTTGGGATTTGAGATTTAGAAGACATTTCCACGATTGGGAGGAGACCGAGCTCTTAAGGTTGATGGCCCTCCTTCACAAGCAAGTCAATCCTGTTGATAAACTTGATGCTCTGTGGTAGGTTTTGGGGAATAATGGAGTTTTCTCTGTTACATCATTCTATGAGAAACTTCTAATCAGGGAGGCAGAGGAAGGTGTATTTTTTTCTCTTGGGTAGCAACTAGAGGGGTGATGTGATGGCGGAAAATCTTAGAAAAGGGAAGGTTGTTTGTGTGAGGAGAGAGGGGAGGAAGTGGACCATCTTCTCATTCATTGTGTCTTTTTTTTTTTTTTTGGTTTCCCAAGGTATCCCCACAGCCGGCAGCCGTGAGACTAATCCTCTGTTCCTACGGTTAGCGCACTAAGCGGTAGAGAACTGGCCACAGAGTTTTTTCCATTTACCAGAAGTGGGGATCGAACCCCAGCCTCTTGCTTAAGGGGTGAGGTTCTGAATCGCCACACAACCCTTATGGTTCATTTATTGTGTCTTTACCATAAAATAATGGTGGGACATGCCTCAGTGATTTGGCGTTACTTAGGTAATACCAAATACTATGAAAAAGTTGATGCTTTGTTGGAGAAGCAAAAAAGGAGGAGAAGACGTAAGGCATGAAATTTGGTCCCTCTGGAGTTGATGTGGGTTATTTGGAGAGAGAGAAATAGGAAAGCTTTTGAGGTGGTAGAGTCTTAAGTTTTTTTTCAGGTGAGAAATAGCCTCCGGTCCCTTATTTTCTTTTGGTGAACCCATATGATTCCTTGTTGTATACAAGAATGGGTGGATTTTGTAGCGAATCAGATTTAGTAGATTCTTTACTTTTTGGTTTTATCCCTTGTATACGGCCAACTAGGCCATGTTATGAATGAAATACATTTATCTTATCAAAAAAATTAAAAAATAATACATATATATACACACACAGAGTCTAACTATGGATAGAAAGAACATGGTCTCAGTTATATATTAGGAAATTATTAGCACTACAAAATCCATCTCTTATATATATATGGGAATGGTTAAGAAACCCCCATGATTGTGTAAATAGGAATATGAATTACTTTATTTCCTTTTCAAGATCACTTCTATAATTTCCTTTCCTTTATAGGATTACCTTGTAAACACAAAGTGCGGAATAAATTCCAACATGCTTGAGGGAATACTCAAGAAAATCATTCGCGACCCCTCTTCCTTTATAATTCTTTAGAATTTCTAACTCTACGGATCCCACCACCCTCTCAGTTACGGGCATGCTATAGTTGCAAAAATCTCTCAACTGCAGATTCTGCCTTGTTAGTTATCAGTAGAGCTAAAGAAAACTTTTTTAAGCCATTCCCAGGATTTTTTATCAAAAGCCACTGTGCAGTCCTAAATGTGAACTTACCCCAACATTGATCACCTATCTCTAGCAGAGAACCGCAGAAAGGATTTCACAGAACATCCATGATTTATTAAGACATGGACTGACTCCAAATTTGGGTTGCCTCTGCAAGAATCTGAAAATGCCTCGAGGCAGCAGTATGCTTTAGTGCAAAGTTCATTACTTTGACAAGAATATCGTTTCTTTGAACTAGACAAATACTGTTAGCATCTAGAAAGATACTTTTCCAACTTCTATCACGATAGAGAGAACAGTTTTCCCCTCGCTGGAAGATCGCCCATCTAAATTGACAGTTACCACTCATAGCACTTCATCAACAAAGATGTGGCACATTTTATAGTCTTTGTTTGACTAGTTATGCAGGATAAACCTAATTTATAAAGAGGTAGAGGTTGTCCTGCACGAGGTTATGGAAGTTAAAATTCATAATACAGAAAGTCGTGGAAGAACTTGAATGCTGAATTTCCATCTTCTTGGTGAAATCTCGAAAATAACCACCACTATCATAAAGGAAAGATGAGCATAAATTGTGGAAGTTATGGAACCCAACCATCTTTCAAGTTCGTTCCTAAATAATAAACATGACAATAAAAAGTGCAAGATATGCAATAGAGATGGATGGAGTTGTAAGTCAAATAAAAATTGGTGCAAGATAAGAATTACAAATTGCTTTTAGACAAGTTTCCAATTTTTAATGGATTTAAACAAGTATAACATAGATTTTATAAGGAATAAATAGTGAAGAAAATTTATATAGATAGTGAATTACATAACATTCAGAAAAGAAATGAATACTGAAGAGAAAGACTTCAGTAAATCAAAGTGAAAAAAGAAAATTGAGTTGGACTAAGAGGAAAGCAAGACAAACAAAATGCAACAACAAGAGTGGAACTACAAAGTAAAATGATTAACTGTGCGTTAAACCATAGCCTGATGAAAAAACCTACCAGCTTATCAGCAGTTTTCACTGTGTCCTTACGTGAATGGACAAAAACCATAGCCTGATGCCCTTGTTTTAAGGAATCAACAACCTGCATAGGTGAAGAGTCAAACTAGAATTTTTTTGGGCGAGTGCGAAATAGCAAAGAGAAAGGTTTTGAAGAAAGACACCTTATTGTAACATATCTCATTAAGCAGATCATTACGGGCTAAAAAGTTATGCTCACTAATACCAATATACTGCTGCGCAAGAGGTACTGGGCGGTAGCTCGAATCGAAGAAAAATAAGCCTGTCTCTGAATTCACCCTTAGAAACTGTGCAACCTGGATTTCACAAAGGGAATAGCCATGACAAAAAGCTATATCCAAAAAGGATGTACCAAAATATTGGAGCTTCATCACTCTGTACAGCTCAATGTCCAATATGGGGTAAAGACTTCTAAACGAAAATTTTTAACTCCAGAACCAACCTCCAAGTAGTTAGGTAAAGTAGCTGAAAGGCCCACTATCCTTATCATAGACTGTGTGGACTCCACCTGCCAAAGCACACGAACCAAAATTCAAACCAAACCATTAACACATGAAAATGGAGTCACCTCCACCATAGCACTAGATGAGATGATATCACAATCAAGTTCATAACCTAAATACTCATAGTAGGTCAACAGGTCTTGCTGCCAAGTTTATATTTCGATGTTACACTAGATTCATGACTTAAACCTACGTCTCACAGCATTTTCATAACCTTAATGTACCTCATACTCCTATGGTTTTAAAAATGGAAAGCTCTAAAATGTCTTTTGCCAACATTGTATTATTCTGTTCTAAATGCCAATAAAATGTTTCATCTTTCAATTTTGCCCAGAATTTAAAAACTTTTTACTTGAATTTAAAAAAAGCATGCATGCTTCATCTTTCAATTTTAGGCACTTATTGGAGAAGTGAAACAGTAGGAGAGGATTGCGGCAGCAATTAGTGCACAGAGGCAACATATCATACATAAACACTACTGAAATTTCTATGGTAGACACTAATCAAGTAAAACAGCATTTGCTAACCTGACGAAGTGTACGGGCTACTAACGCTTCTATCACAGGACCTCTATCATCATTTAGCAAATGGACTTCATCAATGATAAGTAGCTTGACCAGCATTGAGAGTGACATATCACTGCTTTTACGAGTAATAACATCCCACTTTTCAGGTGTTGTCACTATCATCTGAAGAAATATAACCAGACACCATCAGAGTGTAGTCAATCAACAAACCAGTCAACTAGGCCATTATCCAAACAGAAAGCCAATAAGTAAATAATCAGCAACTTTACAAGAGCTGAAGTTTGACAGGACCTGCGTTTCCTCGAGCTCATTCTTAGAAAGCTGCATGTCTCCAGTAAGTTCCCGCACAGTTACATTAAGTGGAGACAATCGGCGACTGAAAGTTGATGTGACCTCTGCAGCTAATGCCTAGAGAAGCAATTACTTCATATCTCCAATTATCTGAAATAAATTGAAGGACACAAGTACACAACTCCCAAAAAATACCTTCATAGGAGCAACATAGATTATCTTGAATTCATCCTTATGTAAGTAACCATCTCTAAAGTGATGTTTGATCTGCGTAAGAGAAGAAGGTTACGTAACTTCATCAAAGTGCCAGAAGTCCCAGCAAGGAACATGCTCTAAAAGAAAGATAGAGCACACCTCATGTAAAATAGCAATCATAGCAATGTTTGTTTTCCCAGCCCCAGTGGGAGCACATACCTGGTAATAGATGAAATGAAAGCTGTCAAAGACGGATCAAAACTTATCTCCATAAGAAAATAGTATACATCATAACTGAAAGAAAGGGTATTAACATACACCACCCCTTAGGGTAGACTGTCTACATCACACCCTAGGAGTGCAACCCTTCTCCGGGACCCTACTAATGCAGGACGCTTTGTGTAGTGGGCTACCCTTTTTTTAAACGAAAGGAGAAGGTTACTCACTAGTATGTTTTCATTGCTATTATAAGTAGTATGGTAAATTCTGCTCTGAATACGGTTGAGACTCTTGTAGCCATGGAAAGCTGCTTGAGCAAAATCGTCTAGCTCCTTTATCTCAATCTGATAAGAAAACCAAGAAAGCAAAACTATCAGTCAAATTAAGAAAGTTTTGGTGAAACCACTGAAGATTCATCAGAAGCAAGTTTTCATAACATTATCACCTGAGAAACAGCAAAGATGTGGAGACAGAATTTACAACAAACAACAACATACCCAGTGTATTCCCACAAAGTGGGGTCTGAGGGGGATGGGGGATAAAATGTACGCAGCCCATACCACTACCTCAGATAATGTAGAGAGGTTGTTTCTGATAGATCCCCGAAATTTATAAGAAATGTCATACACTTGATTGACATGTTTATAAAATCACATTGGGACTTATTTTCCCGTTTCCTCGCCCCATCCCTCTCCTTTTTAAACAAAACGAAAAATATACATAATAGGAAATAAAGATTATATGAGACTGAAGATGACATAAATAGCATAGCGTAAACTGGATCAATCAAAAGATATTTATATTTAAGTTAACAGAATTCTGTAGAAAATATAATTTATTGGAGAGAGTGAGAGAGAGACTACAAAGAGGAGAATGAGCTGCCATTCATGCAAAATAACTATGAGATTACAGCAAATGAACAGTGCATCCTGGTATCTACATCTGCCTAGCAAAGAAATAAGGTGGATGAGTTTTATGCCATTTTCTCATGTCAATGACTTTAAAAGAAAAAAAAAATCTAAAGGTATTTGATTTCATGCTGAGTTATGTCTGTACATGAATTTTTCTTGAGAAACAATTGAAATTTAGTGGGTGAAAATCATTATTTCAAAATACTCCTCAAACAAGTTTAACGTCAAATTCTCTACTTACATGTTGAAGTTGAAATAATGCACAAAATAGTAAAACAAACACTGATTTGCAAAATACTATTCTAATTTTTGCAAATATATTGTGGCTAGAAGTTGTGTCCAAACGCTTACTGATGGTTCTTGTTTCAAGCAATTGGGGTTTAGGCGGTTAGCTAAAATTAAATGTTCTTTTTTTGAAATTGAGCTAAAATTAAATGTTCTCTATATCCAATTGCGGACCTCCATATGCAATTAAACGAGATAGACCTAAAAGACCTAGTTGGATAAAATGTAAGAAACCGACTCAATATGGCAATATCAACTATTTTGGATTACGATTAGTTGTTGTAGACACCTAATTATGTTTGGTGTTTGCCAGGAGTTCCTTTTTTTTTTCTTGGTTAGAAACTTGTATATTCGTGTATGGATCTCTTTAAAATGTTCTCTACCTCTCGAAGAGATCCATACACGAATATAAAAGTTTCTAACCAAGAAAAAAAAAAAGAAACTCCTGGCAAACACCAAACATAATTAGGTGTCTACAACAAATAATCGTAATCCAAAATAGTTGATATTGCCCATATTGAATCGGGTTCTTACATTTTATCCAACTAGGTCTTTTAGGTCCATCTCATCTATTGCATATGGAGGTCCGCAATTGGATATGATAAACCATCTCGAGCAATCATTTTCTTATAAGTAGGCAATAATTTCCATTTAATCCAGTGGATGTGCTGGCACTGTTTGTCAGATGTAATCATTTTTAATCTAGTGAAATCTTCTACCACAACACATTATATCTACTTAACAAACATGGACTTTGAACTTAACTCAACCCAAAAGTTGGCACATGAGATGAAAATTGCCCAAGATCATATGACGAAACATCGACCTATTCTCTCAATCAATGTGGGCCAATTTAACATCCCCGCACGCAAACGTGGACCACATAACATAGGGTCCAAAATTGGGTAGATCAAGGTCAGAGATTGGCTCGACTTTGATACCATGTCAGAAAATGGACTTTGGACCTTACTCAACACCTAAAACTAGCTAATAAAATGAGGATAGCTCAAGATTACATAAGCAGACATAAACTGGTTCTCCCAACCGATGTGGTATACTTAAATATATGCTAACTAGTACATTTGTATTGAGACACCACCATAATCTTGTCTAATCTAACTTCACTTCAACTTCTCTTAGAATGCTAAACTTGCAGAGATATGTTCTCTTACTTCTACTCGGAAATTCTTACCCACCAGTATGCTTCTAAATAGATCTATCTTTTAATTGACTCCATCATTAATTCGTCAATTAAACAAAAATATCATCGGAAAAATTCATCTTATATATTACTAGTTAGCATATATATAAAGAAGGGGAACTAAATTAAGGTAAACCAAATCCAAAAGCATGGAGAAGGAAATGTACAAGTACAACCCACACACACAAAAGCAAACCAACCTAGCCCAAATGAGTAGCAAGACTTTATTAACCTCTAAAATTTAAGTACAACCCAAACTACCCACAAACACTAACAAAGAGAAACCACCTCCAAAAGCACATGGCTTAAACATGTGCCTAATACAAAAATCAACAGTCCAAAGTCCATAAGTAAACATCCAAGAAAAACGCAACTCCCATACAACTCAAACAGCCAAGCGCAAACCTAGATACCCATTGATGCATACCCCAATAACATAATATCCTTTATAACTCTTTTATCTTCTTGACACCCTTTTAATGAAACCCCTTACCTCATAAAAAATGATGCTAGTCCTGTATGCAAGACAAATTTACAATATCACGGTATTAGGGAAGTGGTCTTCAAATCATGTAGCCGTAGATGCAATCCTAACATCACAGAACTGAGAAAATGAATTGTAGGACTTGTGCTTCATATGTAAGAAGATGGATATTAGACCATTATCTCCTGCACTGTAGTTCACGATATAATTAAGGGACATCATCTTCTCTGTGCTAACCTAAAACAGTAGTGGATACTGTAGCCGAAGAGTGAAGAAGATCGAAAACAGAAGGAAAGTTGAAAGGTCATTGAATGTTAAGAGCTTTTCTGCACTTTTTGTGCAAAGTAATGCTGAACAAATAGAAATTATGAGAATCTAGAAAGAGAAAATAGCACATCCTTTGCTATTCCATAAAACCACATTACACAAGCTGTGCCAATACTAATCCTAAAGAGTTGCAGAACTCCATTCCAGCCAGACTACTATCAAAGAGCACATTACCAATGACTTTTACCTTTCTTGTTAAGATTTAATACTAAACACAAAAAGCCACTACTGTTCTAGCAAATGACAAGCTTTCGACTGTCTTCCGTGCCGAGATAAAGCATCGGATAGATAACAATTCAAGCATCAAGTATTTTCTTTGAAGAATTTACAGAAATTCTAATAAGTATTAGCCCTCAGCAAGAAATGGATGAGAAACACAACCCAAACAATATGTATCTTAGTAAACTAGCTACATGTGAAAGAAATTAATCATCTTATCTACTTCCTGTATATTTTCATTTACATGAGAAAAGACAAAGTGCCACTAGCATCAAGTATTGAAGGCATAGGAAAAACCAAAGCAGTTTGAAAATTACTATACAAACCGTTTTTGTAACCAACTCTAGCAACGCATCATTCAAACCAAACTTCGCCTCCAGATGATTAATTTTCACAACCATGTCACTACAAACAAAAGTGTTTTTTCTTTTTGTGTGTGTATGAAAATGAGGACCAGAAAAGAGAGCAAGTGTCCATTATTAAGCCAAAGTAGGTAAGTAGTTGGGAGAGCAGCAATAAACAAAGAAAAAACATAGTGGCAGAACAGGGAAATACCAGTCTCTCCCCAGGCATCATAGATGCAGTTGATGTTGGAGGGATAATGACTTCTTCATATCCTTTGTAGTGCTTTCTGGTAGTTCCTTGAGGAAGGGCTGTAGGACCTAAGGTGTTTGGCCCTTCACCATGACCAATGAGGTCCTCAAATATGTTTTTCTTCTCACTCGCATGAAGCAAAGAACTAAAACTCACAGTGGACAAATCACCCTCAACCCCGTTATTTGTTCCACGTCTATGCTTCCTTTCTTCCTTGCGACGAAGTTTATCAATTTGCCTTTCAGACTCAGTTTGAACAGTTACCTGTTTGACTAGTAAAAAGTAAATTCAAATGCCAAATGGGGCATTGCATGAATGACATTATCATGATTGTATATCTATTACTTACCTGGATGGCATAACTAGGAGCACGCAATTGCCCGCCTGTAGTCATCTTGTCAGCTTTCAGTTCAATTAGTCCATGATGGATTGCATCAACAATTTCCTTTCTGTGCTGAGATAAAAGGGGAAAAATTTTCAGGGGAGAAAAAAGCAGAAATGAATAAATATTATAATCTAAACAACACCAAATTGCAAATGAACGATTTTCTACCTTAACAGCTTACTGCTCCTATTTATCATAAATCTAGCATTCTGGAGAACTCAACTCATAAATACTAAGGCCCAGATTCACATTTATAATCTCCCAACCATTCCTAAAACATATCATCGGACTTGGACTACCGTATATGCTTTTTACAGCAATACATGATAAAATTTAAACAATTTGATGACATGTCCAATGACGACCCACAACAATTAGAGGATCAGCTCAAATTTTTACCATGATAAGATCCTGAACTGTTTCAAATGCACCATCACCAACAAGGTCAAGCAAATCGCCAGCTATCTGAATTAAAAAAAATAAAGATCATCAAAACATATTAGATGTTTACTGAACTGATGTGCCAGAAGATGTGGTTAAAGCATCCAGCAGAACTATGAAGTGAGAGTGACATATTGTTACCTCATCCCCTGGTTTCTCAGAATCAAGTACGCGGCATATGGCCATTGCCAGTTCATCTCGAGGAAGCTGTGAAGTACTTCCTCCAACTATCTTATCACAGGCATCTCTTACCCAGCTTAAATCAAATTTTCCACCAGATACAGATTCTCTATAATTTGAGAAGGCGCCATGATCATACTGTGATTCGTGACTTGAAGAAGCTGCACTATCCTGCTCAACAGAAAAATCTGAATCTTCCAATGAAACATCAATTAAGAAACGAGCTGGCGGTCTGAACACAAGGTCCGATCCAAACTCCACTTCATCAGTGGTTCCATTAGACATTTCTGGTAAAGGGGCGGTCTCAATTCCAGGGTGATAATTCTGCAATTCATACAATCTTTGTGCTAAAGAGGCAATTCTTGATAGTAATGAATCTGAAACTGCATAGCCAACAAGTTTTTGCAAATCTAGCCTGCATTCAAAATAAAAAGACTGACTTAGTAGAGTAGCAGTTCAAAGAAACTTTCTCGGCATACGGACATTCACAAAGTATTCAAAGGAAAGAAAAAAATAAACCTAGTATCTGATCTTCGGGTCTTAACTATTCGCCACTTATTTTGCATGTCTATCAGTATTCCTATATTCTTTTTCAACTTAATGCAAATTAATATGTTGATAAGGAACATCAACGCTTTGCGCACAACAAATGTTAGTCATACATTCTTTACTTACAATTACCTTAGTTGGCAATAGGATGAGAAAAGTATAAGAAGCAAGCTGAGTTCTAGAATGAATTTTTCAACTTGTTAAGATAAGAGGTTTCAAGAAATAACAAACATTTCAGCAATTAAAGACTGAAAAACTTTGACTGCTGGGTATGAAATACATCAATACGGCCATCAAGAACATTCCACCAGTGGCTGATCTTTTTGTCTAACAATTAAAAAGGTCCAACATAGAGAATATTTTGTAAGGTATCAAGCACTCAATGATTGAGCCGGGGGTCTATCGGAAACAGCCTCTCTATCTCACATTTGAGGTAGTGGTATGGACTACGTACACTTACCCTCCCAGACCCCACTTGGTGGGAAGATACTGGGTATGTTGTTGTATCAAGCACTCAATGAAATATAATGTGATTGAGCTTTGGACGATTTATGTCTCTAATACACAGGGAACAATCAATGGGATAAAATGTCAAATCAGATGGAAGATTCTAGTTAGATCCTTCTGCAAAAAAACTAAATGTTCACGGTGCTTCTGAACCCAGCGGAATCCTATATAAGTGGACCTAACACGAGAACTCCTTCGCCCTGATACTAGCAATTATCTTTTTCTCCTTTATTTTGGTGATTAGGTTTGCAAATAAAAAGTAACAAAAGGAACACAAACCAACTGCGAGTGGATTAAAATACTACAATAAGAGATGATAGAGCAAGCAGTCCGAATGATATTTTATCATAGCTTACAAAATTCACGTACTTGGGAAAGGGGATGAAAAAAGAGACTAAAAGACCCTGCTAAGAAGCTAAGGCGTCGTTCACCATGCACCTATTCCTTTTACTAGCAAACAGTCTCCTTTTGTTTCTCGCGTTAAAAGCATATCAATACGACATAAATGGTTCATTACTCCAACCCCAACTGATCTTCATTTATTCTAAAGATTAGTAAATACCATAACTATGAATAACCAAAAACAAAACAAGGAGCAAAATATTTTCTTCAAGCAATATATCAAGAAATTGTGTGTTTACTTCTTCTCAGCAATAAGCCTGTGTTCCTCACCCTCCACCATTGTCCCACTGAAAAGCCTATACACACTGAATGCCACCTCCCTAAACTCCTCTGACACTATCTCACCCTTCATCAACTCAACCACCGCGCTAATAAACTGCTTATATGCTTGCCGCAACTCAGGAGAAGCTGCACCAATTATAAAACACTTCATTAAGCAGTGCTAATAAAAATGGGGCATAAAAGGATTTCAACACATTTCCATTCAATAATAAACTAGTTGGGGTGATTATATGAATCCTCTAAAGGAACAACAACATCATAACTTGACTACTCTTTTTTTTCCTTTTTTCAAATAACTATGGTGTTTATCGGAAACGACCTCTCTACCTCACACCCAGGTAGAGCTACAAACATCGTACACTCTACCCTCCCCACACCCCACTTTCAGGGAATACACTTGGTATGTTAGTGGTGCTGTCTGGGCCAGCTTTTGTGCACCTCGACTATTTCCATGGGATACTTGCCACCTACCACTAGCAACAGGTATCAAGTACGAGGTCCGCCCAGCAACAGGGACCTTGATACCTCTATCCACCAAGGTTAGGACACATGAAAGGACATCACCTATTGTCTTTTATCTCTGCTACAATTTGAACCTGAGAAGTCATGATTCTCAACGCACTTCATTAACCACCACACTATGAATCCACTAACTGAATTCAAACATATTTCCATTTATCTCAAATATTCTTAAAGTATATTCAACCGAAAATTGAAAATTGTGGAAACTCCATTGAAAATACGGTGAGTCAAGGGACCGCCCTAACCACAATGATTTATTGTACACAGCCTTGGGCTTGAAACCGTGACCTCATGGTCACACGACAACAACTTCACCAATTCACTCGGAGTAATAGTAATATATTACCTTGGTCCCATTTATAGACAATCTTTCGAGCAAGTTCTGATTCTTCAAGTGAAGTTGCACTACTGAAAAAACACACCAAAAAAAAATAAAAATTATATCAACAGATGTGAAATTTGATTAGTTGAAGATGCGATTAACTGGTACCTGCGAGAGTTGAGATTTTGTAGAATGGTTTTGCGGTGAAGGTAAGCTTGATCGGCGTCGAATGGTTCTCTGAGAGCATTGGTAAGCCGAGGCGATTCAAACAGCATTTTTGGTTTTTGGTTTGTTTCGCCCGATTGATTCGTCTTCTCCCTCAGTGGGTTTTTTTGAGCTCGTTACCGGTTTCTTGCGCAAGATGTAATTGATGAACCGGCCGTTTTTTACCCTCCCTCTCTCCTTAAATACTCTCTCGTTTTATATTACTTGTCCACGTTAAATTTAAACAAGTAGGTATATATGTTTGCTATAATACACGTAAAATATTATGTTAGATAAAAACTTACCGTGTAAGATATCACATGGGACATATGTATTTAGTTGTTCAACTTTATTTAAGTTTAACTGGCTATATGATTTTCGATCAAGTTAAAAAGTATGTTTATATATTGTGTCAAAACTTTATTATAATTGTTAATATTAAGGGTGTAAGTGGAAAATACAATAATAATTTTCTCGATTTCATAAAGTAGACAATAAACTAAAATAATTATTTTTAGCATGAAATGGATGAATTACTTAAATTTCTTCTTGATCGGATTCAAAAGGAGTGTCTATTTTTATATTTAGTAATTTTATTTAATTTTAACATCCTACTATTTGACAAAATTTAAGACAGTGAGATTTAAAGAACTACGCAGGGTAAGATGCTTGTGGTTACTTGTGCATGCACAAAGTTGGAGGATATAAATGTTAACGTGAGGTCAAAGAATGCGTTTATGTATTATGCTTCTCCAAATTTTTTGCAATTGCTTGAGGATCTTTCATTGGAATGAAAGTTGTTGGTCAAAATTCTTCAAAGTCACTTCCGGACTCGCTCAAATAAGAAAAGCAGATCAAAGTATGGAGGAAATCATGACAAAATGTTATACACAGCATGGCAAAGCAATCTGTATATCTGTGAAAACCATTGATGAACTGATTCAAGTTGCTCTAACTCTTCAAAAATGTTGCCGTATCCGTGTCGGATCCTTCAAAAATACACTATTTTTGGAGGATCCGACACGTACCTGTAGACATTTTTGAACAGTCCGAGCAACTTAGGTCTTGGAATACATAAACAAATTGGTTACTAGGGAGATCCTTTGTATTACATGCTACCAGAGGCAACACTTCAATGCTTGGGTATTTTCTGCTGTGATCTATTATGTGTGGACTGAGAGGAACAATAGAAGATCTTAAGCAAGCAAGAAGACAGTGCAAAGACAGACCAAAGGAAACAGTTCTACTAGTTCATATTATGGGGCAGAAGCAAGCAAAATGGGCCTGTGTTCTTGCTAAACTTAACAACTACCCTGTTAGATATTGATCTGGTTTATTGTACATGGATACCTTACTAACATAAAGTGCAGAATCCATAGTAGTTAGCTGAATAGTCAATAGCGTGCAGCTTTAATTGTTGCTTTTTGTTATTTTTCCAGGATCAAACTCCAGAGTATAGTGAGTTAGCCATCTTTTTTCGTAAAACAGTGCTCAAGGTAGATGTTAAAACCCAAGAAGCACAATATGTAAAGAAGCTTGGCAAATGCCCATCGCAAGGTGGGAATTTCTTGTATAAAACAATAGCCTGGAGATTCAAGAGTGTTATTGCACCAGTTATAATATATTGAAATCTGTTTTAACTCGGGTAAATATAAATTGGAAAACCGATGATATATACAGACCAATAAATAGCATAGCCGTGATCAGACAATGAAAAATACAATTTTAACTCAGGTGGTGTATTTGAACTTGGAAAGCATCGCTTCAATCTTATGCAGAAGCCTTGTTGCTTCTTTGTCTCCAGATGCAAATGGTTTGGTCCATTCCTGATATTGGTGAAGGCTACCTGTGAAGTCTGTGAAGAGTCCATCAACTCCTATCTTGTTTATCCAGTAGTCATACTCATTGTATGGATCTTCACTGAAGTTGAAGTGTAGGTATTTGTTCTCATTCCGGAAAGTGTATGGATGAACCTGGATTTGTTATTGAAATTCAGAGGATGAATGTGTATGAAATTAAGATGAATTGCACAAAAAAAGAGAAAAAGAAAGACCACTTCTACCCATGAGATCGGTATAATAGAAGGTTTCAGTTTCTTTGGAAACTCAATAATTCAGAAGGCACTTGTTAATGGAGAGTCGACAATTTTAAGAAGAGGCGTGCATAAAATGGAATGCAGAAAGATGGCAGGGGATCTATTATAGAAGGCAACAGCAAACCCAAACACCGCCCATTAATGCATAGTGACTCACTAGCCTCTCTGAGAATTAGATGTAAAAATGACAACCCTGGCACTTAGAGGCACACACTCACCAACTAGAGGCAACCCAGCACCCCGCAAACTTAAAACAGAATGAACTCAGCAATTCATTAAGTTAAAAAAAGTACATAGCATGCCAATTCAAAACACTAAATATGAAATATAGGCATTTTCTTTCCCTTCAATTAAAAGTAATATAATCTTAATGCACAATCAAATTAATAACTGCGGAACAGAGATCAGTGGAGGGAAATATCAAATCACCAATAACTTCACATGTCGATGATATCCCAGAAACAATGATTGATCACATACCTGTAGATTACGGGCATGTGCTCTTGCGACGAGATCAGAAGGTGTTTGCAGATAATTGTTGGAACAAGGAACTATGGTGTCCTTCCAAGGCCCAATCCCCACCACATATTCCTTGATATAGTCAAGATAACCATCTGACGTGATCTCCCAGTATGACTGAAATGTGAAAAAGGATCACTAATTTTCTAAGCAACAGCAAAAACGGTTTGACAAACAGATTTCTCTAGGGAATATTTCCAGCAAAACTATATTCCTATACATGTGAATGTAGGTTCATTTCTTAATCAGCAAAGACTCAGTTTCTCATTTTTATCAAGCTTGTAAAGTGTAGTTGTTAATCCTGTAAAATTTTACGCAAGAATCTTAATATTACATGCTTTTTACAAATCTTTACCAAGTCTGCCTATAGACTGCAGATGTAGTTGACACTTTGATAAAGTCCTAAAAGTTTGGGTTTCCTTTTTGTATATGAGTCTAAATTGTGGGTAAAAGTTTCTTTTTTTCTTTTTGGAATTTAGCATTTTCCATATAAAGATGGTCAATTTCTTCTGTCACATACAGTGCTAGCTAGGTGTGGGGGAGTGAAAACCTGATTGGTGTCTTGAGTTGGCATATTCGTGTCATCAATGAGGAAGATCTTAGGCAAGTCTGTCTGATTTGATATATAAATTAACGATGTTGGTGCAAAAGATTGAATGAATGCAGGCTGCTTTAACCATTGCTTCGACATATATGAACCTTTGTATCCATACTTCTTTAGTGTCTCAACAAACTTGTCCTCGAATTTCTTACCACCTGGCCATTTGACCTGTTGGAACCAACAGTTAATGTATAAGATAACTGAAAGTATTCATAAGGATATCAGTTTTAAAACTGAGAAAAACACATAAGGGTACCAACAGATTTTCCAGCAAAACATACTCTGCAATAAAAATCAGTTTCCCCTATATTGTAGCAGAAAGGAATGAACTCACGTGTTGGTTGATAAGGACTGGATTTTTTATCTCTGGATATATTCCAACAACTCTATGAGCATCCAAAGCAATTGAGATGAACTCCTCAAAAGTAATAATAGAAAATTGTCCTGCATGTTAATTGAAAAATAAAGACACCGAGAAATATTGGCAATGAGATGTGTTTTTCTGAAAAAAGTACCCTCATATAGAATTATAGCAGAAGCATGCATGTCTAATTGTTGGGCAAAGTTAATCAAAAGAAGCATTTTTGGCTCATGTTACATTTCAGATGGCATAAATTTCCTTATCTTGTTTTGTGTTTACAGGAACATTTAGAAAACTAACCATTATATTGCTGATCTCTGAAAGGATATCTCTGCTTTACGCGCAGAAGCTTCAATTCTTGAAGGGTGAAATCAACTGCATATTAGTACAAGAAATTACTAAGAGATGAGGTAATGATATATATTATATCAGTAAGGAGATAGTGTAACACTTAGAAGTACATAAAATTTACATTTGCTTATACACATGGGCAAAATAAATCTAACACTAAATGACAACAGAACGACATAATCTATTATTGACAGGAAAACAATAGAAGTTAGCACAAGTGAAATAATAACATCCATACCCAGAAAATATCCAGTAGTGTTGACCCCTTGAACTTCATAGGTCCTCTTTCGATCAGCAAACTCCTTGTGATTTGCTATATCAGTTGTATCATCAAGGATGACATCATGGAAGCATATAAGAGCGCCATCTTTAGATGCTAAAATATCTGTTTCGATGAAATCTGTACCCTCTTCAATAGCTCTCTGCATAGTACTAGAGTTTCAGGAGCATGTTTTGCAGTTTATCTAAAGAAACAGCATGTTTGTTTCTATTACAGCATCAGTTATTGCAAGCAGAAAGGTGATATTACAAAACAGCAAAAAGACTTCCCCCCTATAAACAATTTAAGTATCAACCATGTGGCCGGCCACATATGGCCTTAACTGAAGCCATTTCATTGGATACTAAACCCAATTCCTATTTTCTACTTAGACGATTTTGTTGCAGACGTACCATGTATGCTGCTGCAGTTTCTTCAGGAACTTCTCCATTTGAACCTCGGTGTGCGATGTTGTAAGCTCGAAATGTTTGTAAAGGCTGTTTATTCCTATCATTTCTTCTTCCAGGTAGTGGATAGAGAGGTCTGGCCGAGCATCCAACAAGAAGTAACAGAAAGATATAAGGGATCACACCTGTAAAGTACATTGAGAAAGAGGTAAACATTCTGTACATGCACAGAGTCGATTATAAACGTTATCTATGCTTGTCTATCTACGGTCAATGGTTTCACACGTGACCGCATGGTATATATGATGGTGCATGTATGGTTACAACAACATACCCAGTATATTCCCACAAAGTGGGGTCTGGGGAGGGTAAGTGTACTCAGTCCATACCACTACCTTAGAGGTGAGATAGAGAAGTTGTTTTTGATAACCATGATGGTGCATATATGGTTACAGACCAATATATACATGAATGCGTGCACTTGACATCAGCAATTGATCAATTCTGATAAACAAATTTATAGTAACTTGAGAAAAGTTATAACATCTTACATTTCAATCTTAAACATTGAAAACTCTGTAAACTAAGCAAGCAGTAGTACTAACACAACAGCCACTGTGCCTAGGTCCTAAACTAGGACTACTCAACAGCTACGTCAAATTCACATTCTTTAGCAACAAGCAGCATGACAAATATGCGAAGAATGTACAGTCAGCGATTTATTCAGCCAATGCACAACTGAATAGTGCTTGCAGTGCAGGTTAGCCAAATATATCATAACAAGTTCAACCCAATGTTTATAGCCTAGTTTGAAATGGGTATCCTTCTAAACTTTGGACTAAGTGCTAGATTTACATTAATTCTTATTCTGGAAATCAATAATGAAAAATAAGATTTACCTATAATAGGAATTTTTTGGTGACCCTTATTTGGTTCACTAATTCTATGAATCAATTACCTTCAATCACATGCTAGTTGGGTTGCCTACGCTAATCCTTTATATGCCTTCCGTGATATTTGGTTGACTAATTGGAATGAGTTGAACCCGTTATATTATGCACCATCATTATATGATGCACAATACTGCATTAAAGCAATTGACATATCTGGCAGTACTTTCGACTCTAACTAAATAAAACTAACAGTGCTCCTTTTTCGATTTGGAGAGAAAATTCCTTCTTTTGAGCTGATCCGAAATATAAATTCTATAATCTACAACAACACCAATGCATTAATTTTAAATTAGTTGGGGTCAACATATGAATCCTCAACATCCATGTTTATATTCTATAAGTGCAAACAAAATGTTTTAACATTTCACATCTCATTGAATATGATACACAAAAAAGTTGAGCAGGATTTTCCAAATTCAAAAACTAGTCTTACTTCTCTTACCAATTAATACTAACTAACATGCATCTCCAAGTTTACCTTTATAAATCGTGTCATGTCACACCATGACATTTTTTTTTTTTTGATAAGATATGTCACACCATGACATTCACTTTAAAGTAGAGCGGTAAGTTCAAAGCTTATATAATGTTTACTTAGACTGATTTCAAAGCTTATATAATGTTTACTTAGACTGATTTCAAAGCTTATATAATGTTTACCTAGACCGACTGAGTTCAAAGCTTATACAATGTTTGCCTACATAGACTGATTTCAATTCAACTAACACGCATCTCCAAGTTTACCTTTAGAAATTGTGTCATGTCACACCATGACATTCACTTTAAAGAAGAGAAGTAAGTTCAAAACTTATATAATGTCTACTTAGACTGATTTCAAAGCTTGTATAATGTTTACCTAGACAGACTGAGTTCAAAGCTTATACAATGTTTACCTACATAGACTGATTCCAATACAGTGCTTTGGAGTATTCAAAAAGCACGAACAAACAAAAGCTTCCAGTCCAGTTAATATCATTTGGGATTCTGTGGTTGGCAAACAAAGGAGACTACAAATTCACCTAACATCACATGGTATTAATGGGGAAACAGAGACCCTACAAAACTATTTAGTACTAATGCGATTGCTAACATCTCTCTGCGGTTTTATGGGGCCAGATTGACCTACAAAGTAATTCAAGAACTGAATTCAGTAACCCCAACTTAGCATGTAAAATATTTAAGAGTTACCAACCGATTTCAAGGTGTAAACCTGTCATGTATTAATGAGACACACCAAATTTTAACTTATGTCTTTCTTTTCTTGTATCTTTTATCAGTACACCTCCTCCCCATAATAGATAATTTTATGGTATCACAAGTCAATTAGATATCAAATAAATGCAAAGACGCTGCATATAATGCGTGCTTATCTGGGAAAAGCTTGGACAAGAATTTTAATTGTCAAGAGTACCAGACAAAGCTCACAGATAAGCTCTTGACGAACTTTTCAACCCTCCCATTTACTCAAAGTAAATTATGCAGATATGTATCAAATGCAGATTTCTGCAACCTATTGCCACAGTACAACAACAACATACCCATTGTAGAGCCACAAAGTGGGGTTTGGAGAGTGTAGAGTGTTCAGACCTTACCTCTATCACAGAGGTAGAGAGGTTGTTTCCAACAGATCCCCCAGCTCAAGAAAAAACAGTCCAAAGCAGTCCCGAAAAAGAATAAACAATTTAATTACTAAAAAACTATTACTACAGTACATTACTTAACCTATTAATAAATGATTTGATTAGTAACTTAATAACAGCAATGTGACCAGGAGATCACGGGTTCAAGCCGTGAAAACAGCCTCTTGCAGAAAAGCAAGGTAAGGCTATGTACAATAGAGCCTTGTGGTTTGGTTCGGTCCTTCCCTGGACCCCACACATAGCGGAGCTTTAGTACCGGGCTGCCCTTCTTTTTATAGCAGCAACATATTGAATTTGGTCCAACTTAACTAACTCAGTGCACTTTGGAACACAGGGATTAGTTTATTAATCCAAGATTTGACCCCACGAAGAACTTAAAACCCATTAAAAAAACAATCTTTCAAATGATTCCACTTAATACAGCAGCTATATACATAAAAGGGGTCGTAGATATACAAAATCTAAGCTGAAAACACAATTTTTCAAGAACCAAATGACAATCTTAGAACAACAACAACTGGCTAGCCAGTGAAATCCCACATCCCACCAGTGGGGTTTGGGAGGATAGAGCGTACGCAGACCTTACCACTACCGCGTCCCTAATGACAATCTTAGGAAAAAATTTAAAATTTTACTCCTACCATATACACATTAATTCCCAACTAGCTGAGGGTAAACCATATATAAAACTAAATCCACTCCACTAGATTTCATTCCAATACTAAATACAACAAATCCCCGCGCAAAACAAAAGCTTTAATGCAGCGGGTTGCTTATTAAATACAACAAATAAATCCAAAACTTTCCAAAATTAAAAAAAAAAAAGTCCAATTTTTTCAAGAATTGCTATTTGGGATTTGTAATGCTTACTTGGTGAAACCATGGAAACTGTTCTCTTCTTTCTCTTCCGTTTAGCAAATGAGTACTACACAATATTGAATTTTATATATATATATATATGAATTTTTTGCAGATTCGTTGCCGTGGATTTACCAATAATTCCAAGAATATTCCGAAAAAATGGAAAATTGGAAAATTTTGAAATTTCAGACGTGTTACAGTTACATGTAAATTGATTTATAGTAACAACAGGAACTGTAAGAGACGTAGATTGGAAAAACAAGATTCAGATCTACGGTTGATATGATTGAGTCAGGTGAAAGTACTGTCACTGTAGAAGCGATCACGTTTTTGATTGGCAGGTAACTGAATATGGGAATTATATTTTATTGAGTTGATGATAAGTCCACTTATGATTGGTACAAATCATATATATTGAATTTTTATGTTATTAAGTTTTAATTTATTTGACGAGAAATTTAAGAAATTAAAGTGCTGAACTTATTTTAAAAATAAACAGTTAGGTGTTTGTACAAAAGTGCTGAAATTGAAAAAACGTTATTGATGTGTTTGGTAAATAATACTTTTAAGCACTTTTTTTTTAAAATGATTGAAATACCCTTATAGTTGTTAATAATATATAGAGTTGATTATTATTAATTTTCATTGCTAAAATGATTAAAATTAAAATTAATATATATATTAAAAAAAATCATGAATGACTAATTTGTGCGCTAAAAATATTTTTTTTTAAGAGATTGAAATGAGACTCTTTGAAAAGATTGTTTCGTATCATTAAGGTGCAATTTACGACACTTTCATTTTCTTATTAAACTGAACTTGTTGTGTTTAACCTTCCAAGATAATATTAATATATATGTTGAGTTTATCATTAAGCAAAATATATATGTTACTAATCTTGAAGGAAATGCAACAATTTAAGAGACAATCTAGAACAAAGTATGTGGTGTTGAGGAGCAGCGTTGGTTTTTTCTCAGAGAAATGAAAGTGCGGAATTGAACGTGTGCTGAAGGTAAGAAAAGGAGAATTAGGGCAAGGGTAAAACTGGAATAACTCATAATTGTAAGGGACGAGATGATAATTTTGTTAGTCAACTTAAAATTCTGAAAAAATAAACACCTATTAGGCTGCTTATTGATTTTAGCTTAAAAAAAAAAACTAAAATCAACTTATTTTAAACAACTTAAAATTTTGTCAAACACCAATATAAGCAAAAAAATGCTTATAAGTTGTTTTGACCAACTTATAAGCACTCTCAAACACCCTTTAATTGTAAAACTAAAGATATATCGAATGTACTAAAATGATTAATAAAGAGTTGTCAAAGAAGAAAATATATGACTCAGAAAATATATATATTCCAATATATAGAAGAGGCTTGGAAGCAAGAGGCGGTCGTCATGCCTGCTTCCTCCGTGATTTTATCATATCATCCCTAATTAATTATTATATGTCATTTAGGTATTAAAAAAATTAATAATATTTAACAAATATAAGAAGAGGCTTAGAAGCATGAGGCGGTTGTCATGCTTGCTTACTCTATGATTTTATCATATCATCCCTAATTAATTATTATATGTCATTTAGGTATTAAAAAATTAATAATATTTAACAAAAATATAAAATAGGCATTTATGACATGTCTGCTTCATCTGCTTCAATTTCATCCCTAATTAATTACTATAGATCATTTAAGTATTAATCCGTAATTTTACTATATCACCCCTAATTAATTATTATATGTCATTTAAGTACTAAAATTAATAATATTTAACAACAAATAAAATACACATTTATGGCATGCCTGCTTCAGTTGCTTCAACCGTAATTTTATTATTTCATCCCTAATCAATTACTATAAGTCATTTAAGTATTAAAAAAATTAATAATATTTAATAAAAAGGATAAAATAAATTAAAAAATGATAAACAAACTATTGAAGTTTTAAATTAACTTGACATCTTATATAAGGTCTGTCTAAATTTTTTTCACAACTATTTTTTATATTAATTTTGTTATACCACTTCTAATAAGTTATTTCCTAATTGATTATTATATGTCATTTACGTATTAAAAAATTAATAATATTTGATTAAAAAAAAAGTAAAATAGACGTTTATGACATGTTTGCTTCAGTTGTTTCAACCGTAATTTTACTATTTTATCCCTAATTAATTATTATGATTCATCTAAATATTAAAAAAATATTTAATAAAAAAAGATAAATTAATTATTGATATTTTAAATTAACTTGACATCTTATATGAGGCCCGCTTAATTTTTTTCACAATTATTTTTTATAGTAATTTTATTGTATTGCTTCTAATAAGTTATTATGAGTCATTTAAGTTGTGTCTACTTTGGGACTTCAATCGTGATATTTGATTGACTCTTGAAATTATATCAGTGTCACTTAAATTGAAATAGAAGAAACAATATTATAAATTTCAGTAATTAAAAACTTAAATTATTCTAAAAATATAATAGACTATCAATGCTACAAAACTTTGGACAAGGAGAGTTATAAATTATAATGGCTAACAACTTAAAATAGTAAATTACAATGTCAAAAACTATTATAAATTACAATAGCTAACAACTTAAAATATCTAAAAATATTTAAAATATAATTAATTATCACCTCATGGTCGTCCTGCCAGCTTAGTGGTAAGGGGCATTTCAGTCCTTTCACTAGCTACTGTATTCTTAACTATTAGATGACATTTGTACAAGTTTACACGTGTCTTAACATTTGTCGACTATGCTGCTTGAGATAAGAACGCACATGAAGCGGGGCTTGTCATTGTTACCAACAAGTTTTGACATCTATGTCCACTTTGTCCATCGTCTCTTTCTCTTTTTACAATTGTATTGTTCTCAATTTCTTCTTACAGTTGCTTGATTCTTAACTTGATTGTTACCTTGATATTTTTGTTCTATGAATTTTATATTTTTGTTGTTATGGAATCTGTTATCTACTTTTTTCCTTTTTTATTTTTGGGGTATGGTAGTTTAATAGTTCTCTCTTTAGCTAATTGGATATTAATTACTGCTTAATCTTTATTTTTTTTTAACAAAGATATTCGTACTACTTACAAATTTATCTTAGCCGTATTTTTTATTTTTGTTCGGTTTACAGGTTATTAACTTTTGGCAAAGGGGAAAAATAGTTGACTTCACTAGAAAATCAATTTGCATATGCGAAGCAATTCAAACAGATTAAATTAATCACAATGAACGGTAATCTCTGATTGTTTTTTATTGATGAACTTTCTGAATGTTTTCTTGATTCTTATTTCTTAGATAAAAACATGAGTTTTGTCAAACATATCACTTGGTCGATGGCTTTTGTAGCCATCCAGGAAGTTTTGTAAGATTAACACCATGTTATTTTGATGTGATTCACTATATTTCGGTGGCAATTGATAATCTATTCACATCAATAATTTAGTTTCAAAATAAGAATTGCTCAGGCACAACTGTAACTATTCAAGATTTTGGACATTGTTTTGTGCAAAATGTATGTCTATACCACTAGAAATCATTAGTAAATATTGGCTAAGTGGTATCTTTTTCCTTTTCTTACAACAAACACATTGAAAAGAAAGAGCATATGTTTCTTCAACCTTCAGATTAGCCAATTATGTAGGAGGTTTGCAGTTGAATCTTCTCTATGGAGCACCAATTCTTCATATTACTATGTGTATAAGGAAGGCTAGAAACTCATGCTCCTACAAATTGTACATTATGTGTATAATGATCATATAGTTATGTGGTTGATGAAACCAACATAGTACTCTTTTATCAACTGCATCTCTTTATCTGTGTTATATGAATATCTTGATAAACATATGATGAATTTACTTTTTCCCATTGATCAGTATTGCTTGTTACTGTAATTACTTCAATTCTTATTTTTGAAAACTTTTTCTATATTTCAGCATCGTAGAAAAGTAGATTGATACAGGGAAACTAAGCAAACAAGCTTTCTACTACACAGGTAAGGTCTGCATACATCCTACCTTTTCCATATCCCTCATATTAGATAACACTTGGTATGTTGCCATTGTTTAAACAAACTCTCAACATATAAGAACATCAGATTAAATGTTAAGTACCAGGCGACCTCAATTTTTTTAGCTTATACAACTTTAAAGCTTTATATATCTGATCTAACTGGGCTAAAAATAAATTTAGTTTTAACACTGTTGCTCCCCAAAAATTGGTCTTTAATATTAATTATGTGGCTTTCTGGAAGTTGTTTCGCTACCTGATACTGTTGTTTTGTTATTTTGCAGTACAAGTTGATCGAAAATAGAGCAATATGTCTGACTTCTCACCCAGAGATATTTTTTATGCAAGTCCTTATCATATCCATGAAAGGGGTATACCTCTTCTTTTGTCTCTATGTGCTAATATCAATTGTTACTACTTGTTGGTGTTTTAGCTCATGCATGACTTCTAAGTATTGTTTTGTCTAAGGAATTTGATCAAGTCTTGTATTGATGGTGGGCAAGATCCTTCAGTTTTTAAGGTGCGCATACATTGATGTGGTGCGGAATCTGATCCTATAATCGATTTTGAGGCTGATTCCATGGGAGTTGCTATTGGTAATACAACTTCTCCGCGAAGATCAACAATAGAGGAGGTTCAAAATGAGCTTAGGTAATGTTAGCATGCTGCAGATACAAAATCTTAAGAAAGTAAAGGAGTTTTTGAATTTGAAAATCTTAAACTAAAGATATATAAATATACCAAAATGTCCTTTAATTTTGTAATCATAAAAATGTATGTAGAATGTTACAATTAAAGATGTTGAGAGATTTTTAGGAGCTATTGTTTAGTATGTTCGCGTGACATATGAATTATATTAAACTTTGGATATATATAGAAAGTCCGCCACCTCAGTTTTACCACCCCATTCACGATCATGAATCATTTACGACCTTGGAATACACCATGTATGTCGAAACTGGTGCTGGAAAGCATGTACCAACAACTATATTTGTTGATCTTGAACCAACTGTTATTGATGAAGTTAGAAATGCCGTCTATCATCAGCTTTTCTATCCTGAACAACTTATTTATAGAAAGAACGATGCTGCTAATAATTTTGCCAAAGGACATTATAATGTTAGCAAAGAGATTGTTTATCTTTTCCTTGATCGCATTAGAAAATTAGCTGATAACTGCACTGCTTTGCAATGATTCTTGGTCTTTAATGCTATTGGCGGTGGTATTGGTTCTGGAATGCTTATTTGTTGATTATGATAAAAAGTCCAACATTGTGTTTACTATCTACTCTTCTCCCCAGGTGAATACCATATATAACCATGCATCTCTTATTTGTAACAGCAAGATTATTTGTGTCTGTTCAATTTTAGGTATCCATTACTGTTGCAGAACCTTATAACAGTGTTCTTTCAACCCATTCCCTTTTAGAACACATTGATATGGTTGTGATGTTTACAATAAAGCCATTATGCTTTTATCATATACCCCTGTCATCTCAGCTGAAAACGCATACCATGAGCAATTATCTGTACTTGAGATAATTAATGCAGTTTTTGAGCACTCAAGCATGATGGCTAAATGTGATCCAACGCATCGAAAATATATGGCGTATTAACGTAGTGGACGATTCAATTTGTTGACTAGTAAAGATTTTGCACCAATAACAAGCGTGAGCTACTTGTATCTGAACAGAGTACAGAAAATTTTTTAATGTGGATGCAACCGTGTGATTTTATTTTTTTGATTTTGAGATTTGAACAAATGCCCAACTGGCTTCAAAAGGCATTCGTCCACTGGTATGTTGGAGAAGGCATGGAAGAGGTAGAGTTTTCTGAAGCCCCTGAAGATTTACTTGCACTTGAAAAAGACTACGAGCAAGTGGTGCTGAAGGAGTTGATAACGAAAAAAATGGTGAAGAATATTAATGTAGACCAACAACTTTGAAGATAGTATTGCTCTAATACCTTGCATATGTTTTTGTTGTTATTTGCTATCATTTGTTGTCCACAGGGTAATTTGACATTTCTTTCCATTCAAGTCTGAATATTTTCAACTATTAGTGATTACCTACATGATAACTTACCATTCATATTACAGTGATTGTTCATATTATCATTTAATCTCTACATTGTGATAATTGATTAAGAAAAATATGAAATCTTGACTTAACGGCTCTGAATTATCAACTGTGAAGCTATAACTAACGGTTATAAATTATAGCTATGTACAATTATTGGGCCTGCGCTAGCGCGGGCTTCTACATCTAGTATTTAGAAAATCAACAACAACAACAACAACAAATTCAGTGTATTCCCACATAGTGGGATCTGGGGAGGGTAAAATGTACACAGTCCATACCTCTACCTCTAAAGAAGTAGAAAGACAGTTTCCGATAGACCCCCGACTCGAGACACGGAATACTACACATAGTATTTAGAAAACCAAATTATTAAAAAAGAATAGTAACATAAATAAATTATTTAAACAGGGGAATATAGTCCTATCAATTTTCAACCTTAATTTCCTCAACAGAAATTAGTTAATTAAATAAACAGAAAGCTATAAACACACTAAAAAAAGAATTTAATTCCAATAAAGTGTCGTAATAAAATAAAACTTGGTATTATATTGGCATATAAATTTAAAAAGTGTATTGAATCTTGTAGTATAAAATTAAAGATAAATCAAATATGTTAAAATGTCATTTACTAAAGAGTTGTCAAAAAAAGAAAATATATGACTCAAAAAATATACTATATATTTTTAGAAACTGGATTATTAAAAAGGAAAAGTAACACAAATAAATTATTGAAACAGGGGAATATAGTCCTATGAATTTCAACCTTAATTTTCTCAACAAAAATTAGTTAATTAAATAAACAGAAAGCTATAAATGCACTAAAAAGGAATTTAATTCCAACAAGGTGTCAATATTATATTGGTATATAATACAAACCACTTTTCTTATTGTCAAAATTGTGTTTTTTACTAATATGGGTTCTGGTGTAGCGGATGAGGCTGCTCCACCTTTAATTAGAGGTTGAAGGTTCGACTCTGGGCATCGAGAAAACTATGTTGGAAGCGCTATCCCCGAATGGGGTCCTACCTGGTGCGAATCTAAATTAATCGAGTTTCAATATGAATATCGGATACCGGATGAAAAATAAAATAAAAAATTGTGTTTTTGTGCAACTTGATAATCAAAAGAGGTTGAAGATAACATGCCTTTGATGATTGGATATGGATGTATAATTTTGGGATGAATTAAAAAAAAAAAAAAGTTTGACTATTTACTACTAGTATTCGATTTTATCATAAAGTTCAAACTTTATGGCTATCCAGTGTTCCCATTTTGTCGACGATAATTCGTCAACATTTGCAATTAGTTATGGGTCATTCGCACATTTCTATTTTGTGTGGTATTTAATTTTTGTTCTTCAGTATTTTAAGTAATGAAATAGTAACTGAAAATATATGATATTCAAATAATAAATATTTTTTAAGAACATAAATATATATATTTTTTATTATAATATCTCACAAATTACGTCATAAAAAGCATAGCAAGTTGTGTTTTTAATATTAAAATAACATACTATCTCCATCCTATTTTATGTGTCGTCATTTGACTGGGCACGAATTTTAATAAATAAGTGATGACTTTATAAAGTTATAAAATTGTCCCTCTTAAAGTTATTTTAATGGGGTATTTACTTTTTAATTGTCTTTTTTTTAATAAGTGGGACTCACAAAAAATAAAATGAAAATAATGTCATTAAATAGTTACCAAATAAGAAAATATGACATTCCGTTTTGGACGAATCGAAAAGGAAATAATGACAGGTGAAATGCAATTGAGGGAGTATAATTTATTTCATGACATAAATTATGTACTCCACAAGTTATATCATAAAAGGCACAATATGTTATATGTACATGAGAGGGTATAATGTTAAAAAAAAAAAAGTCACGTGCACTAGAGCTCCAACTAATATGTGCGATTTTGAAAATGGGCATAATGTATATATTCTTTTGAAAAAAAAGAAACAATACATAGATCCCATATACTCTACCATCCGCATTAGCTATGACATTTTTTTATCTAAAGTTATACGTCCCAAAAAGTATATTCAATTTCTGAACACTATAACAAATTCAAGAAAATACTACACATACAACTTGTGTAGCATAACTTAATTATCTATACTTATACGAGTGAATTAAGCTTGAAAAATTAAATATTTTAATCCACAAATTTTTATTAAATCTCCAATAAATGCAAAAATTAAAGATGACCATCATATTTAAGGACTTTAGAAAACTGTCCTACAATAAGGACAATCCTTAGAAAAACTTCACTCCCTTGTTCCATATTAGTTGGTCATTTTACTAATATTAGATAATTTTTTTCCGCATTATATTTACAATTAATTTTTTTTTAAAGTGTTCACACTTGTTTGTAAGATTCCCAAAAAAATATTTTAAGAGGTGAATTAGTAAAATCACCTTCTTATTTATGATTTTTTAATATACATGTAAAAAGAAAAATGACCGACTAATATAAAACACATCAATTACCAAGCAACTTTTGAGTCATTCACTACGAATTACGATTGGCCATTTATCTAAGTTTAATTAAAATCTATTCATCCACTTGGGTTGCCCTTCTCTAACTCTATGCATAACGAGAGCCACAATGCAATGACGAACCTTTTCTCTAGTTTTTTTTTTTTTTTTTAAATCAATGTTTCTTTCGTAAAATGGAAAAAAGAAGAGCATAAGGAAGAAGTTGGCATCTAATAGCATTGCAATTTTTCAGCTTTGTCTTTAAAAAAATAGTCATAATTGTCACGAAGTTTCAAATTTCATAAGTGAAAATTTCGTGTGTAATATCTGAAACTTTAAAACGATAACTATTTTTTTTTATTATAAAAGCTGAAAAATATTTGTGAATTTTACTAGCAATTGGCTATAGGGAGTGGCCATGACTTTTTGCTCATTCAAACTAGCTAAATAGTTGTCCGTTTGATCATGATTTTTTTTTTCAAAAATAATTTTTAGAATAACTAAAGTCTGATTATGATACGCTAGAATAATATTAGGTAGTTTTGAAGGTAATTTGTTCCCACTAAAAAACAATTCAACTTTTTATTTTTAAAACAAACATATTCAAACATAACGTTAACTTCTAAATACTAGTAGTACTATTATTTTTCAATTTTCAAATTTCAAATATTAGTCAATTCATGCCGAAGGGCGGAGTTAGGGTTGGGCATAAAATACCGAAAATCGAATTACCAAACAGATCGAATAAAAAAATTTGGTAATTGGTATTCGGTAATTCGGTATTTGGTATGATATTTGAGAGTAAAATTTCAACATTTCGATATTCGGGATTGAATTTGGTAGAAGATATTAATACGTTTGGTATTCGGTACCTAATATCGAATAACGAATATATATATATGTGTGTGTATGTGTGTCTGACCCAACCCAATAGACAATAGTATTAGTCATCTCAAAGAATTTTTTAGACCTTGATAATATATTCATAAAAAGCAACAAAAATAATACTAAATAGGGTTTCTATTATAAATATTAATTTAAATGTACATTTGCACATCTCCAACTTTAATATGGTATTACCAAATACCGTACCAAATCGGAGTTTAATTTGTCGATTACCAAATTATCAAACCGATATTTATAAATATGGTATGTGGTATCTATGTTCAAATACCGATTACCGAACCCGAACATTGCTAATAATATCGAACCGAATACCGAACGTCCACCCCTAGGTGGAACCAGCCTTTGACAAGGGGATTCATTCAAATTTCTTTTGATGGAATATTGTACTATTTATGTATGACTAAAATTATTTTTCAATGTATAATATATTAAATATTGGAATCCGATCAGTTAATTTTTCTTCATATTTTGAACCCTCTGGATAGAAATTCTGACTCCGAGAACCGAGGCGCCTACTAAAGTAAGCATGCATTATTGAGAGGAGGCATTTATCATTGACTTCATCACGTCTGACCTTCCTTTTTCTTATTGTTTCGTTAGGGATGGGGAACCAGTGTCAGTACACACTTATGGTTGATTGAGATAACTGTTTGAGCTGATTGTGACACTACATGCATACTACTATACTCCTACAACCCCACAAGTTTATTAGTATGTACTACTATTTTATTTTATTTATTTATTTAATTAAGTATTATATAATTCCTCCGTTTTAAAAAGAATCACCTACTTTTCTTTTTAGTTTGTTTAAAAAAGAATGACTTATTTTCCCTTTTAGTTCGTTTTAAAAATAATGACCTCTTTCCTTTTTTTAGTAATACTTTAATTTCAATTTTCCACATGACATGTTTAGAACCACAAGATTAAAGGACATTTTGATATATTTGACACAACTTTAATTTAAGGCCACAAGATTCAAAAGTCTTCTTTATTTTCTTAAACTTTGTGTCAAGTCAAAATAGGTCATTCTTTTTTAAATGACGAGAGTATAATATTATGCAAATTAGTTCTTGTATAACTAGAATATTTTATTGGATACCTGTACATGTATCGAATGACTCTGTTCATCGAGATTTAAACAAATGAAAAAATTCACCTATTGTTCTTTTTGGCCTCCACGTACTAAAATTTTGAACATGAGACTTAGTAATTCTCTTTTATTTCATTGATCACTAGGTTGAGGGGCGAACCCAAGGCTAGCTAATTTTGAGGTGATTGGACATCTGTTAAATTAGAGCGGACTAGGTATAATTATATAAAAAAATGTATAAAAATTGGTATACGACATAGAAAAACACCCAGTAAACCAAGAAAATAGATAGGCCCTTTAGTTTTCAGGTGAAACTTTAAAGCTTTATGTGCGTCAGCATGTGTATTCGAACCTCCTGAGTACCCACGCTCCTAAATCTTGAATCCGCGCCACTGACTAGGCCATCACCATGACTGCAAAACTACTAAGTCTCTTCTACTACAAAGCTCCATCTCGACCCAATAGTCTAACATTTGTACTAAGTAGTAATTATCTCATTTTGACATTATAATTCCGATTCCCTAATTTCACGTGATTACATTTAAGCACTTCAACTCGTCTAAAATTATTATTCCTTAAGCTATTAATTCTTGTTACATGTAAAATAATAAATTGACTTAAAGGGTGTGTTTAGTACGGCCTTTAAAAACAAGTAGATTCCTACTTATTTTAATTTCTAGTGTTAATCCATAAGTAAGTAAACAAAAATTATCTCAAAGATATTTATATGTAATCTAACAAAATACTATAAGGCTGAGATGGGTCGGAGGTGGGGGATCGAGGGTGGTGATGGTCAAGGGAGTGGGTGGGAAGGAAACAATGAACTTGTAATGTTACTTATGAAACTTGTTTTCACTATTAATAAGTTATTTTCCTCAAACTTTTTTTTTTTTGAAAAAGACATTTTTCAAAATATATTGAAAAATCAAACACGAGAAAATTGAAAAATATGTTTCTATGTACCAAACAGCACCCAAAATGGTTCCTAACAGATCTAAACTATTTCTAAAGCTGAAAGTAGTTGTTGTACTGCTTCTGATCCACTTTTAGAACTGCATATATTTTCAAACTTTTATGAACACTCATCAAATACTCATTAGATGAAATCATATACTCCCTCCGTTTCGGAATAAATGAATTATTGGGTATTTATTGGTGTTTCAAAATAAGTGAATCATTGAATATTTTTTCAAATTTACCCTTATGATTTGACAACTAATTAACTTTTGAAAAGGTATTATCAAGGTCACCTTTTTCTGTTTTTAAGGTAAAAATGAAAAATTATGTTAAATTTATGTCTTTGATGCATTTTTCTTAATATGTGTGTCAAAATCCAACAATTCATTTATTATGAAACGGAGAGAGTATAACTTGAAATTAAAGTGTATCCACAAAATTAAGTAAAAAACAATATATATATATATATTGAATAAAATAGTTCAATTGCACATGATAAAGATATGTTGAAAGGAAAAATGAAAATGGATGACTGAATCACTGCTTTCAATATCAAATATTAAAATAAGCTAGGGTTCGTGCAATCTCAAAGAACAGGTAATCCTAGCTTGCTAGGGTTTTCTACTTCTTGGATTATTTTTTTATTTTTTTAGTTCTCACCCAGTGCCCAATAAATTAGAATTCGCCTGCATGAAAATTATTTAAAGAAAAGCGCAAGAGATCTCATTTCCTCGGATGGAGGAATCTTGCCCATTCGATCGTGGATTATTTGACCAAGTCGATTTGTTGAGTTTGAAATCGAGAGGGCGTCATGCGGAAGCATAAATTAAAGTTTGCAAATCAAAAGGGTGATAATTCAGATGACAAATAAAAATATATTAAAAAGACATATTATTGATATTTTTTTGCCAATTGGCCTATACGTGAAAATTAATATTAAAGAAAATGTAAAACTATTAGGAGAAAATCTCCCTCTAAACAATACGCTTAAACGACTAAATTGTGGATACTATTGTGTTATGGTATGAGAAGGGGGTCTTCAGAGCTTAGCCAAATATGAAAAAATTATATATTTTCCTTTCAAGAAAAGTAAAAGTATATCTATGATTATTTATATTTTTCTTACAAGAAAAAGTAAAACTTAATTTTGGTGAGAAAATCACGTCAAAATCCCTAACACGATTTTCATTTTGTAGAAAATAGAGGTAGGACTTGTCACTGTTATAGGGTTTTAAATGAGAAAAAAGGACGTGGCAGAATCAATTGGAGTAACTGTTTAATAGTAAAAGGTGTATGTAAATATACACAACTAGCAGAATTTTTCTCAATTTTTTAAATTGAAAAATAGATGACGACAATGATGATATTTCAAATTTCAGTGAAATTAAGCTAATTGATTTTTTTTGTACTTAGTGAGTAAATTCTTTTTAACACATTACAAGATTTGAGTCAAAGCTAAACTAAGTTTAGATGTATTACATATATAATACTTGTAATCGTAAGAGGTAGGTACCCAAGATGATCTCTCCAAACAAGAGCAAGCTTTTCGGCAAATGTCGATGTTTTTTATTTGCATTCCCACCTTTGGTAAAAGCCGTTAAATTAAGTTCAAGTTTAAGTGAAGGAAGTATGACCACCTTATTAATATACCCGTTAATATTATAAATTGATTTAAAATGACTCCTATAAAAGAGCCTTTAACTTCACATTCGAATTTGTTTTTGCGCATAAGTAAACCTGAACACCGGCTTATAAGAAAAAAGGAGGGTCTGGCAGACTGGCACTAGAACATCGCAGCTGCAGTTTACAGTTAGCCACACAGTCCATTATCAGTTTTATTAGTCTCTCTGGGATTTCTGGGTCCATTTATGATTGTTTTCTTTTGTTATTATGTGTGTAATGTCTATATCTATCCCATAGTTCAACTCACATGTATGGTGACAGTTCGAATTTTTTTTTCTTTCTATTAATTCCCACCACTCTCAGCCTTCTTTTGTGTATAAATTAAGATAAGAATATAATGTATATCAATTTCAAACAATAAGAACAACAACTGAACAATATGAGTCTTTCACTATACAATATACATCCATATTGTTTCTGTAAATCATAAATTGACTAGTTTTACGTTAGTTTACTGTAACCTTATCTTTCTTTATTTTTCTGAACTTTGGACTGGCGTTCGAGCAAGCATAATCATTCTAAATTGCCCAGTCTCACCAAAATATTACAAGTGCTAGCTAAACAATGCAAAGAATTTCAATCAATTAAACTATAGCATGTTATAAATGTACTTTATTAATTTCCATGTTTAGTATACCAGGTTCACTGTGAAGATTATCTGTTTTATAGTCTACTATGGTGTAAGGCAGTGTACAATAGACCCTCGTAGTCTGGTTCTTCCCCGGACCCTCGTGGTCTGTTTATAGCTTTAATGCACCGGACTGCCCTTTAGTCTACTATGGTGTAAAATTAGGTAAACTCATGACCAGAATTTAGACTCTTTCTTGCAAAAAAATCATAACTTTTCCTTCTCCATATTCACTCATATAATTAATAGTTGTTGTTTTGATCATTCTTGATGATGACCTAATCATGCATTGACAGTAACTCCAACATACTTTTCCTATTTTGGAAATTTATGCATATTGTCTATTATATTGCCTAACATGAGTTGAAGCTTCTGATTTCTGGATTGTCTATCTAGCTAGCAAGAAAATAAAATCTTACATTCAAAAGTATGTTATGAAAAAGAATATACTTTGAAAGGATGATAAATAGAAAAGTTGGTTTAATTTAATTAGTACAATCCAAATTGTTGCATGCTATATCTCACTGCAAAATAAGTGTGGTCCTTCTGTAGTTTCTGTGTGTACAAAATAAGTATGGCTGGTCCCTCCTCTATACAAAATATAGCTGTTCTACTATCAATAATCTTATCCAGCTAATGAACTACAACATCATCATGCACCACAACTTTGGCATCCAACTTGCTACAAATTTTTTATCTAATTAATTTGATGGCATTTATCTTACTTAATTCAACTACAACAAATTTGCAGTAACAACTTTTAATTTCTTCAAATAGGACAGTGATGTAATAAAAACTCTACCAGTAGTTGATAAGCTACTTACTTACTTTTCACTAGTGGAAAAAAAGAAGGGAAAAAAAGTAATAACCCCTTTTTCTTTTTCTAACTATAGAGGTGGTCCATTTGAAGTTAACATCCTACCTTACTTATATAGCATCATCATAACATTAACCAGCAAACTAACTACTTCATTAGTGTGCAAAAATGTGTAGTGTAATCGTGTTTAAATTCGTGTTAAGCTTATTGAATCGACGTGTCTGCTTGTATCGATACCACATGGCCACGAATTCGCCATACCTTTTTATTCTTTTCCTTGCCTTAGCAATATGGCATGGTAAGATTCTAACAAATATTTCTTATCCTGTAAGTTTATTTTCTTTACATGAGTTAGGTTTCTCATGAAATTGCTTCAGCACTCATTCACTTTAATGTCATTAAGAGATCTTTGTGAGCTGCAAATCTGATTTGAGTTCAACTTGTGACCTTTTTTATATCATTCAGTTGCTTATAGATATCTTTTCGCCCTCAACGCCTCCCAAGAAATAGAGTATCAGATCAACAACAGCAGACTTCGAGTTCAGTTATTGTTGAGAGGATTCAAAAGAGCCTAGTCTGTAAAAGGCGCCTTCTATTGTACATCTATGGGAGAAGAATCTATTTTTACTCCAGATAGACATTGGTCAGTCACAGTAAGCCTTTAATGTTTTCTCCTAATTAGTTTTTGTGATTCAATTTTATGGATGGAACTTTCAAGTTGCATATACCTAAATTAATGCATACAAGAAATGTTGCACTTATATATAGTTAGACTTACTCTTGATTAATTACCTCTTTAATTTCTTTAGGTTAATTTTTTCTATATAGCATAGAAAAGAATCTTTACAATCTTCTTGCTTTTTGTTGAATTTGTGTAGATCAATGATGAAGATAGCAAGTATTTGATCATCATGATGAACTCAAGAAAGCAAGAAACAGATGGTGGTGACACCACCAACAGTACTAAAATATCATCAAGGACTAACTCTACTACTACTAGTGCTACTAGTACTACTCCATCAAGTTCTTCAAGGCAGACATGGGCAGGGTTTAAAAATCCAAGAATTGTACGCGTATCGCGTACCTTTGGAGGGAAAGATAGGCACAGTAAGGTGTGTACTGTGAAGGGATTAAGAGACAGGAGAATTAGACTTTCAGTGCCAACTGCAATTCAATTGTATGATCTTCAAGACAGGCTTGGACTAAGCCAACCTAGCAAAGTTGTAGATTGGTTAATAGATGCCGCTAAGCATGAAATTGATAAGCTTCCACCTCTACAAATGCCACCACCATCACTTTCTCACTTCTTCAACATCAAAGATCATGGATTATCAAATCATCATCAAGATTTCGTCAATTCGACTTTGAGAGAAACAGGATTATTTGGTAAAGAAAAGTGGATTGCCACAAATCATCATGAGCAAGAAAGTAGTAGTACTGATCATTTCTTTCAGCCTTCCAGTTTACCTACTGCAGGCATGTTAAACAACAATGTTATGGCCTTCAATAATAACAATCCCTTGATAAGCCATACTTGGGAACCTAATTCAAACTTGTCTTTAGGTCCATTTGGAAATTACCACACCTTCTCTTCATCACTACAAACAGATGTTTTTCCTTCAGGATCTCAACTATATTTTTGTCCAACTGCTGCTGCTACAACATTGTCATCTCTAGTTCCTCCTTCATATAATTCACATCTCAATCACTTCCATCCGAATTCGCTCGTGCCAACTCTTCAATTAATCAGTGCACCAGTGAACAATAATCCTACTAAAGGGCTTAACTTACAAGAAAGTGATGATCATCATCATGACAACCATAAAGAAGGAAGTGATTCTTAATTAGCATGGATATATCAGAAGAAAATTCAGTGTGCCACATGGAGGAAGCTGCTATATATATATATATTTCTTGAAATTTTATGGCAGCAAGCAAATTTCCAAGTATGTATATATGCTTTGGAAAGTCTGAATATTCTACATGCACCTGATTGTCCTGGATACAGCAAATATAAACTTGCTATACAATATTCTTGCTTCACAGATATACAGCAATTAATACATGTAAGACATGCATTATTCTATCTCTTTTGTATATGTGTATAAACTTTACCTATTTATTTTGCAGAAAACAATATTGATGATATTCCACTCTTTAATTTGTTCTACCACCAGGTGGTAAATATTACTTATATTATAAATTTTGTAGCTTCACTTGTTTAGGTGCATGCTTTTGTTATAGTGAGGGTGTGAAAGTATATTTAGTCATATTGAGTTTATAATTGGTATTTAGCACATATAAAAACCACTTTTCTTATGATATTTTCATAAGAATGGAATTTTACTAATGATATGAGTGTGCTTTATGTTTATAATATCCTTTTTCTATCATTTTTGTGCCTTACAAGTGATATCAGAGCATTGATTTGATCCTGGAAGGTGTAAAAAAAAGAATATTTGGGTATCTCCATTAAAGGTATTTTCTTTGGTTTAGAGGACTTGTTGGAAAGAGAAGAACAACCAGTGAAAATAGTACTATAAAGTTCTGAAAGACTTAAGAAAAGAAGAAGAGTTTGTATTTACCCTAGCCAATGTCAGGAAAAATTGGAGAAGAAGAGTTATCTGATACTAAGGGTAGAAAGAAAAATATAACAAAATTCTATTGATTTCATAAACAAGTATATTTAAATAAAATAATTATTTTTAGCATAAAGTTCAATTAAAACAAAACGGAGGAAGTATTTACGGATATCCCAAAGAGAATGATGATATAATTGATGCAAGTCATGATTTGAAAAAGAGGGGGAGAAGATTATTCTTACAAAATCTATCAAGATTGAAGACCTCTAGAGATTGAAATTTAGGTTTTGAGTTAGAAAGAAAATTTAAAATTAAGGGGGAGTATCATAAGAAACATATAATTTGGTCATTTTAGAATTAATTACTAATTAATTGCATGCACTTTGATGTTATTTATGGCGACTTTATTTGATTAGGTGCATAGCCTTTATGTTATTTAGGTGTATATATTCTTTTGTATTTTAAAGATGGTAATTAAGTTTATAGTGAGGGTGTAAAAGCATTTAATAATAATATTTCTTCTGTTTTGTTTTTCGAGAGTCATTAGTTTGACTAGAAGTTAAATTGTGTTGAATTAATTCAATATTTAATGAAATCAAAATTAAATATATAGTTTGACTCTTAAAATCTGAATGTCATTAAGACTTAGGAGAGGAAGTACTTTTTTTTGTTTAGGGCATTTATAGGTATAACTAAGGACTAATAACTTCTTTTAGCCATCACATATATACATGTTCATATGCAAATAGTTTGATTAATAAATTTCTGCATGAAACAAAATAACTTAGGTCAATTAATTAAGACTCATTTGTGCTCCATTAGAGTTACATGCTCCTCAGTCCTCGTGTCTTCTCTATTCTACTATCTGCAAATAAAAGTAATTGATGTTATGCACTCAATATGCAGAGGCGGATCCGCGATTTATAGTACTTTATGAGTTTGTTCGATCTTTCACTGAACAGTGCTACTGAACTCATTATATTATTAAATTCATTGGTTTACATCCAATATTTGTTGAGATCTTAGTTTTTTTGTTTTACATATATCTATACTTTGTGTATACATATTCCTCAGTAATCTTTGGTCATGCATACTCTATATTGCCGCTGGGTTTTGTAATTTCTAATTACGAACGTTCCCTAAGCTATATCAACTAATTAATTATAACTTAATAGTACGTAGCAGTAGCTCATAGCTAAATAAAAATAAGTATCTACTCCCTCCATTTCTTTTTAATTGCTCCCTTTTTATTTTTAGAGTCAAACGATATAAATTTTAACCAACATTTTAAGATGTATTTCTTAATCAAATTGAAAAAAAGGAAAATTGCAATTTATAGTAGTTTTTGAATATCTAAATTTTATTTCAAAAAAATTAAATTATTTTTATCTAATTTAGATTTGAAACTTAGTCAAATATTGACTAAGGAGAAACGGAGGGAGCAATTAAAGAGAAATAGAGGGAGTACTTGCTTCCAACTAATAACTTGATAGAACACAGCACACTTATGATCAATTTAGGAACTTGTTCGAACTCTTCAAAAATATCATCGGATGTAAGTCGACCTATGCCATTTTGGAGTTCTGATAAAAATATGGACAGCATATATTTTTGGAGGAAGCAGCTTATAATAGCTGAATAAAATAAAATCTAAGCGTAAAATATGCATGTTTGCATGGTGAAGTCTTCCTAAGCTCATCAACTGCTTTTTAAGGTGTCAGGTAGTAAATTACCTTTTTTAAAAAAGGCAAAATAAATTTTAAAAATTAAAATGTTGTCTTTAAATATATATATATATATATATATAAGAAGAAAAAAAACAGGGCTGCTTGTTTGGTTTGTGACTGCATGGGTTAACTAACTAGCTAGCTAACAGCTTCTAAAATAACCTTGACCACCAAAATTTGTTACTAGAATTTAAGTTTTGTGCACTAATGTATAAAGTATTCTACATTATCAGGTAAATTTCATATGCGATTGTAGGTTATCCATTTTTTTTTTCAATTTTTATGTAAAAGATTGGATAATCTGCAATAGCAGGTCAAATTTACCTAATAGTGTAGAATATTTTGTACACCAACAGTGTACAAAATTAAACTCAAATTGTTGCGAGGGTTGTATAAGTATATACATTCTTATTAATATACCGGAGGTTTTGGATTTGAATTTTGAGAATGAACTTGTCTTTGATATAATGTGTTTTACCATCTAAACGCATGCGATTTCCTGACACAAATTTGAATTAGCCGAGGTTCTTTCTAGTACGTGCAATAGCTAGCGCATTAGGCTTTCCAAATCTTAAATGGTTAAAAATACAATGAATGACACTTAAAAGAACTAGAATTTTGAACTAATATACTTAAAATTATGACCCTGTCTCTCCTCGATTACGTTATGTAGAATTAATAATATGCTTATTGAAAGAACCATAGAAAATTAAAGAATGAGAACCCTAAAAGTGCCACATGGAAACGAGAAAAGAAAGGTACCCAATTCTTTTTCTGAACAGTAACTCTTGTAAATAGTACGTAGTATATATAGAATCTTGATGACTTATAAAATAATTATAAGTTTTGATAAGTAGAATTAATCTAAAACCTAATAAAAATGGTCATTAATTAACTTACTATCACATGTTAATAACCACTGATAATCCTAAAGAATCACTCCATTATTTGTGTCTATCAAACAGTTTTTGTTCAATGTGACAGTGGGTGAAAGGGAAATGAGATAATTAAGCCTATGAATGGATAGTGACTTATTGGAGATATAGTACTCAATTATGAGCATGTCAATTGTCATGTCACTGCATCCAAGAAATTTTAAAGCAATGGCCCATAGCAGTTTTCACTTTTGTTAAAGTATGCAAGTGAAAGGTTTCTGTGGTCCTCATATATAGAAGAAAAAATGAACAAAATAATTTAGGATATGCATGTGACGAGGAGAATAATAATTAAAATTTGATATCGTAAAATAAAAAGATTTATTTTTCTCTAAAGAAAGTTGAGCACCGATTGCACCATCATCAAAATACTTGAGCAAAAATTGTATATTCGTACCTTTTCCGATTAATAAATGACAATGTGCTCCATAGAATAGTTGGGATAAGCTTCTTTCGTTACCCAACTTTTAAAAGGCACGGTTCGGAAAATAGAAAAGCAGCCCCCGGCGAGGA
>NC_061116.1:209189741-209234141 GCF_002878395.1 Capsicum annuum | reverse complement strand
TTTAAAAGGCACGGTTCGGAAAATAGAAAAGCAGCCCCCGGCGAGGATCGAACTCGCGACCTTTCGCTTACGAAGCGAACGCACTACCACTATGCTACGGAGGCAACTATGGTAATGCATTAGTTTAAAGTTTCATTTCTACATGATCAACCCAATATGTCAAAGACCTTGGAGCAATTGATTGTAGCAAAAACAAGTGTGATGACTGGAAGGTGAGCAACCGAGTCTTGAATTTGGCCCTTCTCACCCACTTTTGCTAATTGTTTTGCTGGTGAATGGTAATATTGCACCCGTCTGTTCGTATGTCCATACAGACTTTGATTATTTTATCCCATATCCCAAGTGAGATAAATAATCTCAAGATGATGGTATTCGGTTCGCCAATTAAATTAACTTATTTTTACAAAAACGCATATTTTTCTACTAATTGGCAGCGTGTTAGGAGTTGTTTTGCACGTAGATACCCATTCTTCTGCGTTAGTACTCAATTATGTTATAGGATTTTCTGGATGAATAAAGAAGCAAAAGTAGTAAGAATATTTCTATTACTCACTGCTGCATACATGAGAACACAGATTAGTCTGCATGGTCAAATGGACTAGCATAAGTACATAATATAACAAAAATGCATGTTTGCAGGGATTAGTACTAGTATGCAACAAAACTTAGCCCTGAGATTTACAACTTGCTCCCCAAATAGTTTAGCTGGGGCAAAAATAACTACACATATTTGGGTTAGGGATAAGGTAAAAAAGTAAAACAATATCTGTTCTTAGATGTGCCGGCCGAAATGTAGTAGGCTGTTGCCCCTATACAAAAGCTATTGACCCAAATATAATACAAAAAGACACCGGTTTTTGCAGAAATCAAGACCTCCATCAGTATCGACAATTATAAGTAGAGTATTTGTTAGCAGCACGTTCTTGTAAATAGTTAGCGGCTGCAATAACCTTGCGATAGTAACGCCAAGATGCATTCTTTTCAGTGATAGGTCGTTGACCAAATGGATTACTTTCTACATACTTTTGAACGTTTTCTGCCATGGACAATCCTTCAAGATAAACGCGCAGATCACCACCAGGCCCTGTTGTGGATAAATAAAATGAATTTCGTAAACAGTATGAATTGGACAAATACTCCCTATATCATGCATAAACATCGTCGCTACTCCATACGGACAAGAATGACACAAACCGTTAAAGTGGTCATATAAAGTAATGCAAATCGCTTTATTTTAACATAAAACTGGAAGTATGAATTCCAGGATATATAAAGCAAGGAACTATCAACAATAATTAAAAAACTTGTACAAAATGAAAGCACAAAAAGAGAGTTCAGTGTCAATATGAATGATTCATCCGAAAATAGATGGAATACTAGTGATGTCCAACCATCACCAGTTTCTATCAATGAAGAAAGGTGAAGAAGTCCAAGAACAAATTTTGCAGAATGACTCCCCCTTACCACTGTACTAGTGATAGTTTTTCCATGGAAAACGCGCACACACAGAGACAGATAGAGGGAGGAAACTCACCTAACGAGTCATCATTCTTATCTCTGAAGTGGTATGAGTTTGGAAATATTGCTGTATTTGGCTGAAAATCAGAAAACATAAGTTCAATTCACTGTAAGTTAGTCTTGCAGTAAATTTCTCAGGAAAAGGAAGGATTAAAACTCACTGGATTACACAATGCTTTGTGAGGAGAGTCGTCCAATAGAAGTGTGTTTGACTCATCATATTCACCTCTCTCCCACGGAAGATCCGATTCAGACTTATCCCATAACTTCTTAAGATTCTTCAAGATAATAGGTTTGCTCCGGTTTTTCCCAACAACAGGATAGCCTGTATCAGTGCAGTGGGACTGATCCTGCATAAGAAGTTTCAAGTTTGTTTATAATACATTGAATGGACAAATGAAGAGGCAAATAGGAAACTAGATGAATATTTAGAACAAAGCACAAAAATTAGGATTTTCTTTCAATAAGAAAAGAACAAGTTTTATCCCCTACATAATTTCAACCTTCAAAAAAAAATTAAAAAAAATAAAAAAAAATTGAAAACTAACAATTGACAATTCGGACAGGGACATTTTCCATATGCTCAGTCATACATAATCATCCAACCAGGTTTCCAAGTCTTAAAATAACTATGCAAGAGAAAACGAACCACTACTTTGGAAACCAACAGATTGCAGAAAAGTAACACCGTAATTTCCCAAGACAAGCAGCAGATTTCATGTAGTTTCAGGAAGTCAACTAGTGCAAGTTAAGCATCTGCTTGCAGAGTGCGACAGCGAGGTAACAGAGGGAAGTGGAAACTGGAAACCATATGTAATCCTAGGTTATTGTGTCATTATGAAATAATACACATTAACACATGTTGCAGTCATGATGACTCATTTCAATCCAGAAGCTAAACTTCCTAAGCACCTGTTGTCCTTTAGGAACGGAAGAGTTAGCTGTTTTATCTTTTCTCAGATTATGAAAGGTTTGCATCACACCCAACAAGTGAAGACTCAGAACTTAATCAGATATAAAAAGGGAGGGTGACCACTGTGATATAATTTGAGCCCCGAAGGGATAACTTGAAAAAACAGGCACATCAAGCCTGAACACAAATAAAATAATTATTAGTTTACACAGAGAAAGCATCATAAAGCATGTGATCCAAATCAACTCCACCAATTATGATCCTAGAGCAGTTCATTATTGAATCCGAAATGAGCAGGAAAAGATTTTGATACTCGAATTGAATTCATTAATTAGAAATCCATGCATCAGCAGAATGACAAAGTAATGCAACTATCAAATCTCATTATCATATCTACTAATTTTTTTAAGCATTATCTATGGCATACCTTCTTTTGAGCCAAGGGTCTATCTGAAACAGCCTCTCTAGCACACAAAGGTTTTCAGCCTCTCTAGCACACAAAGGTAGGGGTAAAGTATGTGTATATCCTACCCTCCCAGACCCCACTCGTGGGATTACAATGGGTATGTTGTTATCGTACTATCAATGGATTACCTGTTGTTTCCTTTGCATTGGTTATCGTATTATTTGTTGTTTCAATACCCTGCTTTGATATGCTTTACTCGAGCCGAGGATCTATCGGAAACAACCTTTCTACCTACCCAAGGCAGGGTAAGGTTTTCGTAGACACCACACCCTCCTTAGACCCCACTTGTGGGATCACACTATATTATTGTTGGTGGTGGTGTTGTACATATGGATATCGGTCCCTGAGTTTAGGCATGACTACATATGCTTCCACATACAGTCAAATGATGAAGAACAAATGGATTTGGAACCCTCATTTGAGATAAGAGATACGCTATGTGCGCTTAGACAAGCAAGACCGATATAAAACTTAATTCATGCTTCCACAACTTGGATCTGATTCTAGTTCCAAGGAGTTATATCCTAGGTGCCCAATGACCTCCAGATTTATAAAAACATGCATTAGTAATGCAAACCAACAGATCAGAAAATGTAACTAACTTTCACCATGCACAGCCATTGCTGGAGTTATTAACTGATATTGAAGTCCAAGCATCACAAGACATTCTTTACATGTATCCTCTGCCTGAACACCTAGAGTTACAAGTAGCACCAGCACCAGGTCAGGAAAATAAATGAGACGCGAGAAATTCTTACCCAACAAAAGAGCAACTTGTGCTTGGCATCTCCCAAAAGAAAATCAAGAACCAACTCCATGTTTCTCCTGAAAATTTTTCAACAGCATACATGGGGAACATAAAATCATATGAGTCACATCTAAACAACTGAATATTTTCAGATGTAGAGATATTGATAAAGTCACTATGGTGAGTACACAAAGTTCGAACAGTACTTTATCCTTGATGACCATACACCTACATTGAATCTCTCAAAGCAGAATTGCAGAAAATCATCATGAAAAGGCCTTCTAAAAACTGGTACAGCATGGAAAAACCCAGTTAGAATAATTTTTAGGAGGAAAGGTACAAACAAAAGTGAAATACAAAGTTTGACCAACTCCACCTGCTTTCCCTGATATAATGATATCCGGTTTCAACCTATATGGGACATAATAAAGTGGGAGAATATCAAGAAGTAATCCATTGATATCAAGTACAAGAAGCTTTTTACTGGAACGTGTATTAAACGCTCTCCCCAATGGAGGGATGACACCCACATTTGTGATTTGGATCCGCCCACCTTCAAAACCAATCGTTCTTGACTGAGAAGGACTATCTTCAGCTGTTGATAGTCCTTCCCCATTTAAAGGTTCAATGGTTGTGACAATACTATGAATGTCATTGGAGGCCCTAAGATCACATGGTGTTGCATAATGTGAACTCTCTTTAGCAAATTCAATATCATATGGCATATTCACGACAGTGTCTGTCTCGGTTCTCCTCTCCTGCTCATAATTTTCTGCCTTGGAGTCTATTGGAGACTCATAGTTGACAGAAGCCATTGAACTGTTGACGGTCTCTTTATGATTATCAACCTGAGCTGCTTCCTTTTTATTCCATGTTTCACTGGATGGACTGTCAACTCCCGCCTTCTCCAGTAACATTTGTTGCCTACCCATCAACAAGGTACCACCTCCGTCATTGACTTCTTCAGGCAAACTGTCGAAGTAGGATATGGACACTTGGCAATGGTCTGAGCTGGGGGTGGTTGTTCTGTTTTCTGTTATTGGGAGAGAGGAGGTCGCATCCTTCATGATCGATGGTAAATTGTTTGCAGAAGCGCTAGAATTCTTTCTCCTCTTCCTGGAATAAGTTATCAGCACTTCCAGCCTAGGGTATATTTGGAAACCCCTCAACTCAATTGCAGCATTATTGACCTCAACAAAATCACCACTTTCAGTAGTCATACTATTGTCTACATTAGCAGCTGGCTCGTTCCGATTTTCAACTTCAGAGACAGACTTCGATTCTGAAGTAACCAAAACGTGATCCTTAGAAATGTCACTGCACCTATCACTACAAGTTTCAAGATGACGATCAGTACCACTAGACTGGGAGGGATTATTCCTACTAGTTTCTTCTACCCCATCACATGTATTCTGAGGTGGACATATCCCTATGTCAATACTCCTCATCACCAAATCTCCTTCATAGCATGTGTTAACTCCCATCTCTGAAATTCTACCTTTATCCATATTATTCTTTCCTAGTACAGAAGCAGCACTTTCCGATTCCCAAGTAATTACATTATTTTCAAAGGAATTGGACCTGCTGTTCACAATGCTTCTTTTTCTCTTTACCTTCCATGCGCTCAAGTCCGCAATGCAACTTCTTACCTGTGTATTTGAGACGATATTGTCGGAAGACCATGTATGCGAATTTTTTTCTTGACTTGTGATCCTACATGGAGCTCCTACCACGTGGTCAATATTATCAAAACACACAGCATCAATCCTCCTATTTTGCTTGTTTCTTATTCTTTTTGACTGCTGGGGAATGACGTCATCCACATCATTGTTACAATGCCCTCTGCTACAAATACCTTTGCTGTTCAGTTTTTTCGGATAAGTACCACGCTTACTCTTCTTAGGGTCCCAATAGTCTGGAGTCCCAGGTGCAGGCAATGCCTGAACGACAATCCTACTGCTATGCATCTGATTCATTCGATAAGGCCCTCTGCTACAAATAGCTTTGCTGTTCAGTTTTTTCGGATAAAAACCACGCTTACTCTTCTTAGGGTCCCAATAGTCTGGAGTCCCAGGTGCAGGCAATGCCTGGACGACAATCCTACTGCTATGCACCTGATTCATTCGATAAGGGATGAAACAACTTTAATTAAACGGCAGGTCCTGTGACGACACAAAACCAAATTTCAGTAAGAAATATCAGTCTATAACTGAAGAATCTTTTCAGAGAAACAGGAGAATCTTAATTGTGCATTTTCCTAACAAAAGCCAAAAGCATGAAACCGGTAGAGACTCTTCCACAAAATTTCCCTCTCCGTCAAGAGTGTGGCTACCTTAGTTACAGAAATATCATTAACTCCAACACACAAAAAGAAACAGATAATCACTAATACTCATTAAGATATACTTAAAAAAAACTAAACTTTAGAAATTAGAAAAACTTAATTTAAATATATATGAACTTTATACAAATTATCCTCATAATTGTCCTTAAACCTTAATACTTCCTCTGTTTCTAACTTTCCTTTTTATCTTTAATTCTAATTTTCCACATGACATGTTCCTTTCTAAATTCCCAAGATTTTCCTCCCTCCGTCCAACAATAGTTATCCACTAACGACTTGGCACACATGTTACGAAATAATAAATAGTAGGGGTAGTTTTACTATATTACCCTTTGAAGTATACTCCCTCCGTCCCATTTTGCCCGTCCCAAATTGGGATGGCACAGCTATTAAGAAAACAATGATTGGTAATGTAACTTTATCATTTTGCCCCTCTTAATTGTGTACACTCTTAATGGTACTCCTCTTTGCAACATTTTTCAAGAATATTAATAACAAGGAGTAATCAATTACACTAAGGGTATAATGGGAAAAAAATAATTGTCTTGTCTTGATAAGTCAAAAAGGACAAGTAAAATGGGACATCAAATTAGAAAATTTGGGACGGGTAAAATGGGATGGAGGGAGTAATAAAATGTCTTGGGAAATGCATTGAGTGATAAATAGTACTTTAACAGCAAGGATAAAATGGGTAGAATAGACAAGTATTGTCGGATAGAGGTTATATTGAAACACTGCAGTAAAAAAGAAATCTTGCTTTACACCCTTTGCACAATTTACGCAACATTGTTTGACTTAGCACAAGATCAAAAAAGGCAAGACTTTTGAAATTTGTGGTCTAAAACATTCCTCGACCATCTGGTCGATTGTAGATTGGTCACATGTTCAAGTATATATAAAGCCACGAGTCTGTAATATACTGATTCGTTTAGTACATACATATATAGACAAGAACAAGTACACTACCATAAAATACGTGTCTTTTACTTCCTCAAACTCCGTGTCACGTACCAGACAAACAAATTAAAACACGAAGGAGTACTCAAAAACTGTTCACATTCCCCAAAATTCACAGTACTAACAAACAATTTGGTCAACACAAAATAGAATAATGGAAATACTCAACCATAATATGCATAAGAAAATTAATTTTGAAAGTATATTTTGAAGAATATGAAAGATACCTAGTATGAATATGTTGATGATGAAGGTTTGGAGAGAAGTGAAAATGGGAATTTGAGTCATTTCTGAATAATAAGTGCAAGGACCAGAGAAAGCGGGTATGAATATGGTGGGGATTTTAAGATTTAAGAGACCCGACCCGACCCGACCCACCATTGGAAATAAATATATGAGGGATTCGGATCCTTCTAACTTCCGTTTCGTCCAATCTTTTATCCATTTGTGCTAATATTTCCTTTTTTTGTTATCTGTGTAAAAAAGCAAAAATTCTGGAAAATTTGATTGTACCAAACTAAGCATTATCACACGTGCGTACTCGTACTCTCCTCTTCTGTACTAGAAATACATATTCACTTTCACTTGTCTTATGTGAAAAAAAAAAGGAAAAAAAAAAGCAATTTATGACTTAATTCCTAATTTATACTAGTAGTATTTATTAGTATTAACTATAATCATAACTTTAGTAATGTTGTAGCGTCTTATCCTTCAATTTGTGTTATTAATTGTTGTTTTTCATACATCAATTATCATATTATTTTATTATTATTATGAATCACAGTCTTATGCTTTCTTTTCAATTTATTCTTTTCTAGACTAATTTCGATCATATGTTTTCTTTTCAATTTATTCTTTTCTAGACTAATTTGGATCATGTTTTTCGTGAGTCAAGGTTCTATTAAAAACAGTTTATCTACCTTTATTATAGGATAATCAATATCCAAAATATTAAATTTATTATATTCAAAAAATAATATATTAAAAGTATCATTCTATTTATTGGTCCCCGAGAGATTTGCCAAGTGAAATATTGGATAAGTGAAAAAATATTATAGACAAAAATGAAGCGTTGATAATAAAAAGGAAAAAAAAACAATATACTTATGTAATACAATCAAATACTGATTTAAAATCGTCAATGTAAATCAGGCTTCCAAATCTTATGATCAAAAAGCCTGGCAGCTTTATATGATGTACCTATATGACTTTCTAATTTTTTCACTAATGCAGTTGAAAGGCCAATTCTCTGGGAATATCAATAACGCAGTGAAATTTTATAACAAGCTTGCTATTAATATTCACTCATATACACAACACCCATTAAACAATGCAGCTTTTAAGAAGAAACAAAACTAAACCAAAAATTTACTACATACATTTTGCCCTTCTCAATATGCTGCTGTGTCTCATACTTTTATCTGCAGAGATAGTATGCTTCTCACAGGCCTCAACACTTTGGTGTTCAATTGTAGATGTTGGTTGTACAGACACAGCACTACATACCATTCTATCTCCAAAGAGTTGTCCTAAATACCATGTTTATCAATATTTGCAGGTAATGTCTCGGGGCAGTCGTGCGTATAAGCTTTTATCCCAAAAAGCAGCTAAGCAACTATCACTGCTTGTCAAGGAAGACTTTGTTTCAGAGCATAAGCCGTTGCATGCAGTCACAGTAGCATCCACAGTGACGATACATGGAAATAACTGTTGTTGCCAACTGGGACAGCCAACGAATAGACAGTTAAGCCTTGACGTACTTATCAACATAACCCTGGAAAATAAAACAGTTAGTAACATGGGTATTGAATTTGCATAATGTCTTCTAATTAGAGCATCCCTACACAACCAAGGTTACATACTAAGTCACTAGATTATGAGAATTGTAAGCTTCAGAACATGGAGCGAATGATGTTGGAGATGTCAGATGAAAAGATTAGAAGTCTCAAAACAAACAAGGCCACAACTGAGCTAATGCGCGTACCTAGGGGGGTTTACCGCATATTCAACTCTTTACAATGGGATGTCAGAATCCATTCAAAGGAAACCATTGAATAAAGGAATGCTACCATTCACCAAAAAAGAAAACATCGAATAAAGGGATATCATGTAGTCTCCAGATGAACGTTGAACAATTTAGAGACTTAACAACAACATACCCAGTGTATTCCTAGTGGGGTCTGGAGAGGGTAGAGTGTACGCAGACCATACCACTACCGCACCGCAGGTGAAGTAGAGAGGTTGTTTCCGATAAGACCCTCGGCTTAGAACCGATAATAGTATAACAAACACAAAAGATAAGTGCATATAAACTAGTACGGTATGCAAAATAAACTAACACCGCTAGCAACAAGATAATACTACAACCACAAGATAATACTAAGAACTATCTAACCGAAATCATAGACATCACACAGCACCACAAATAAGAAACTACAGCACAAAAGAATGCTCCCTTACTGTTACCGACGCACTCCCACACCCTAACCCTCTACCCTAATCCTCATCCTTCACACTTTCCTATCAAGGGTCATGTCCTCCGTAAGTTGTAACTGCTCCATATCATGCCTAATCACCTCCCTCTAATATTTCCTCGGTCTACCTCTACCCCGCTTAAAACCATCCATAGCTAGTGTCTCACACCTCCGCACTAGAGCATCCGAGCCCCTCCTCGTCACGCGCCCGAACCAACGTAACCTCACTTCTCGCATCTTGTCCTCCACCGAAACAACTCCCAAAGGAGGAAGAGCAAAGAACAACTCGTTGGTCAGAGGAATGACTTTGGAGAAGTAATGCTGATCAGAGTGATTAGATAAGGATTACATTTATTCTAGAGTTTTACCGTTGTTTCAATTTTAGGATGTTTTACTACTAATTAATCATTCACAGCAACCCAGCAAGTGATCTACTATAGGTGTCATAAAACTGAGTAACAAACATGGAACCATCGCAAGTAGGTGCCCAGATGAGGAAGCGAAAGAGCCACTGGTTGGTTGGAGGAGTGGCTTAGGAACTGATCTGAGTGATTTAGATAAGGATTACATTTGTTCTAGTGTTTTACACCTGTTTCGCTTTAGGATGCCTTACTACTGATTAATCATTCACAACCACCCTCACCTACTTACAGAAATTGCATAAGTATGCCCGGCAAATCCACTTCAGCATAAACTCAATTATCCAAATTAATGATAGACGAGCTAAAAATGTTCAGTAGGCATAAACCTAACTCAATCCTAATAAGCAAACTTAAACACCACCAGTAGACCACATAAGAGGGTTGTCGTCAAACAGTATAGATAAGAAGAGGCCATACTAGTAGGTGGCAAATGAGTGGGTTGGTTAAAAGTGGATCAGATCACACAAAGTCTGCTAGGGCCTAGATGGGTCAATATGAGTGATATAACCAATACACCTAACTTTCCATCTCTTTTAAATATTTCTTATAAACAATGGGAAAGCTAACACATTTTCTAAGAAGTTAGAAGCTTAAGATCTTCCAAATGTACATTATTTCAATCTCCCAATTTGACTATGTATGTTTTGGTTAGGGTTGTATTTTGACACGTGGCTACACCATGTTGAGCCGTTTTGACTGATTTGTTTGGTGGGTCATTTTGGATTCAACCTGTTGGTCAAGTCAATCAACAGATCATAACCCAACCTGTTTTAACTTGGTAGGATTGACCAATTGGGCAGGTTACCATGACTAGTTTAATCAAGCTAAAAATGTTTACAAGATGTAAACTTGATTAAAACCCTTGGAAAAAACTAAGATATAGCAGCAGATACTAAGAAAAAAAAAATACATCACAAGTTGATCTCATAGAAGCGTTTTGTAAAACATCATAGATAAGAAGAGGCCATACCATGACTAATTTTGTTAATTTCCTCTGTGATGAGTCAATGTAATGGTCGATTTTTGTCTTAGACTTGGGTATTTGGTGGCTTTTCATAGCTCCAGAGACCTTATCTACAGTTTTCTTGACTATTGTCTTGAAAACCTCCTTGCTCATGTTACCTTGGCGCCATGATGGTTTTAACAGCTCCTTCACAAAATTAGCAACTGAACTCTTGAATAGCTTCATAGATCTGGAATCCTTGCTTTTCTTTTTATCCCCTGATGGCTTCACCTGTTCAATCTCTATCTCTCCTGCAGGAATATCTTCCTCATCACTGGAATCGCTAGGGCTTCCATTCTCAACAGCACCCACCTCTGCCTCAGCTGTCTCGCCAAATTCATCATTTTCTGCAGATGCGGTGAATGCAATAACTCCACCTCTTTTCTGTGTCTTGTGTACTTCCACATCCAGTGGTTCATTGGATCCACTGAGCCTTAACATAGCACCCGAGTCATCAGTTACTTCATGCTTTTGACCAGGATCAGATTTCTTAAGTAAGTTAGTAGATGGCTCTATGCTGTCATAAAGTGGATCATACTGGTTACCACCTGGCCGGGGGAACATTCCTTCAGCTGTACGTGCAGATGGTGGGGTAATATTTCGTGAAGCAAGACTTTCTGCAGGATGGCCATCAATTGGCATATTGCTCAAACTAAATGCACTGTATTTACTACTAGGGAGCATATCTCTTCCATGTGTTAAAGGATCCGAACTGAATTTCGTCGTTAGTGGCTGGTCAAATGTTGATGCATAAGGGTTGAAATGACTTGAAAATCTGGATCCACCAAAATCAGGCAACCGAGGAGCTTGATTCTGGTCTAACAAATCAGATGTGTACCTTGACACAGAGGAACTAACTCCAGGTTCAACAAGATGTCGAGAAATACCAGCTGTCTGAGGGCCAGAATGTTGTTGCATGTAAGGGTAATTCTTAGAAGATAGACCACGAATTTCACCAAGAGCTAGAGATTCACCGATGAAAGCTGGTGGTCTATTCGGTGACCCCCTAGAATAGATAGGTTGAGTACGCACATAGGCATGATGTTCACCAACTTGAGGAATATCAGCTGATGTGCCTGCATAGAAGTCATTCCTTGGAACTGCTAAATTTGGTTGAAAATGTACCCGAGGAACACTATGTTGTCCACCAGCGACATTTCCAGAGGAGTCATTCACAAATTGAGTGTGTGGTGCCTGTGACTGTGCTGGGCGTGGTGGAAGAGAATTCCAAGAGGAACTCAGAGGTACAGCAAATGGAGACGGTTGTTGAGGAAATGGAGTTTGATATGGAGGAGCAATTCCCATATATGCAGAATTAAAAGGTGGGGGTGGGGGTGGGGGTGGGGGCAAGTTGTGATCTCTGGGAATCTGCTGAGCAAATGCAGTACTAGAAGCCTGAGGAAGTGAAGGAAAGGAAGCTGACAAAGGTACTGTCTGGAGAACATCTGATGGGCGCGACTCCTTAGCAGAGACAAACTGAGGAAGCTGGGCTGGTGGGACCATGAATGATGTCTGGACAGATGATAACTCCAAAACAGACGAATCACATTTCTCTTTAGGTTTCTCATCTGCATTTAGGAGCATCTGATCAGAGACACGATCTTCAGACTGATGAATCCCCACTGTTCCAATTGAAGAAGGCATGCCCCCAGCAGCATCACCAGGAAGCTTCTCCACTTCAGCAACAATTACTGGACTGTCAGCAGGTCCCATTTGATTTTCCTTTCCATATAGCTGAGTAGTAGGTTCAGGTTCTTTCATATCAGGAATATCCTGACTTTTGGATCTATCATGATTGTGAACCGATTTCTTTAGTGTAGTCGCAACCTTTTCATGTGTATGAGAATCCTTTGAATCGTGCATATCAGAATCCTTTGAACTGACTGGAAGATCTCGTTGCTGATGTTTGCTCCTGTAAGATCTCGATCTACCACTCTTATCAAGCTCATCATGGAAATATCGACACGATGCTCCATGGTAACACCTGCCTCGAAGGAAGTTAAAACATTGTTGAGGATAACCATCTCTGTCCCTTCTAATTTTGTCACCACCAGAAGTTGAACCATGCCTAGAAGGTGACTTGCTTCTACTTCTGTATCTCTTTGGAGAGATGCTGTAAAGTTTAAGCACTGACAACTTTAAGTCATCCATAACTACAGTAGAAATCAAATCAACAGAAGAGATATCGTTCAGAAACATAGAAAAAAAGCAAATTAAAATGAGTACCTTCGAGATCGATCCCGCCTGTCCTTTCTCTTACGTGGACTATTCCTCCTCCTCCTATCATATGGAGAGCGGCTTCTGCTCCGGCTTCTTCCTCTTTTTCCATGTCTCTGCTTATACCTTCGTGAATCATCAGAATCACTGTCACTGACCCCCTCCCTAACCAGTCTCCCAAACTCATCAACCTTCCGGGTAGGAGATTTATCCTTAGCATCTTTCCTAAGCAACTCAAAACTGTCATTATCATTAATGCCGAAAACATTTTCCGATTGAGGTCCTTCAGGAGCAGTGATTTCACTCTTCAAGGATAATCTATTTCCATTATCATAATCAATGGAATCCTCAACATTTAAAGCACCAAAAGATTCTTGGCCATCTTTGGCAACAAAATTTGAAGGTTTAACTGAAGATACTGGTGATTTCCCAGTATCAGTCTTGGCAGTTATAGCAACAGCATCACTGGGTGGAGGAACCATAAAACGGCCAAGATTTTCAAGACAATTCTCACTAGCATTGTCTAAACTGTCATCCGAAGCATAGCCTTGAATTAGCCTAAAAGGGCTGGCAGCTTCCATGAGCTGACTGTGAACATTTTCAAGATCAACCTCCTTGTCAGTGGGTGATTCACTAGGATGGCTCAATTTTTTCTCTAGTGAAGCTGATGTCTGCACATGATCGTCCAAGAAGGGTTCATTATCCCTGTGTAAACCAGTGGTCTCAGAAGATGGTCCCTGAAAACTTGAAGGAGAGCGATATGGAGAATCTGCAGACACTGAACATGTAAGAGGATACAAACATAAAGGAGGAAACTTTGCATCAAAGTCAAAATCCCTTTTATATTTTTGGACAAATTTAAAATATCAAAGTCAAAAGCTAACAACTTATCAGCCAATCAATCAAGAATTACCCTCAATCCAAGTTAGATGGGTTGGATGTACGAATCTACGCATTCATTACGCACTATTTAGGCTCATTTTAATCAATTGTTAAGAGGATTCATTATAATTAAACTATCTATCAGCTAGCCTCCATCATACTGCAACCTCACACCTTTACATGACTTAGGACCAGCTATCATATCAAAATGTCGTTAAACGCAAAACGAAAAATAAAGCTACTATAGCATAATTACTAGTATAAACAATTAAATGTTTCAGGGGTGCCTTCATCTACTATCAACTGAAGGTAATTTCACATTTATGGTAGCTTCCTTACATATTTGAACTATAGATATTATAGCTATTTTAACATGAGTCACTTGCACAGAAGTTTCAGTTTAATCCTTTATTTGCATTGGCAGTTTGCACCTTGTATTTGTTTCTCTGGCTCCACAGGTCCACAGCACGATGAATTTCGATGTAGTATATCTTGAGTTAAGCTATCCTTTAACTGCTTCTCAGCCCCCAAAGGATGGATCTGTTGATCTTCATCCAGCTGGGTGATATCATCTGACAATTCAACAGAGAAGCATGATAGTTTCAGAGTTTCAACCATAGACTATAATTCACACTCATCAATCAGGAAAAATGAAACAATAAGGAAACACAAAGGATTCAGTGACCAGGTTGCAAAGGAAACAAGCATATATTAAAGTGGCAAGTGCGAAGTTGAGCTTGATAAACTACTTGATAACACAATCAAGAACTTCAAAAGTGTAAATCAATCACGTCACATTCATTAACTGAAATAGCAAGAATCTCGCTTCTCTTTCTTTTTCTAAATACATATCAGAACCACAGTTAGGACTCCTTCAGCTGCTGCATGTGGCGTTCTAGTAAGGAGTCCTCTTAAACCTCCGTGTTTTTACTTTTCCCCAGTTATACTAAGCATGGGAGATGACATTAGAGGCGACTAATAGCAATTGATTGGATCTCCCTTTCATCTGGCCCATTGCAGTTGATTGGTGTCGACTGTTTGTCTTTCAAATATAAGCGAAGGTCCATGTAGTTTGGGGATCTAGACTTGCACAAAAGAAAATAAGACTGAAGAAAACCTTACCCAAATGAAGAGTTCCAATAATAGGTAGAAGCAATGATCATTTTCCAAAGGGAACATATGCTAAAATGCTTGCTATAAAATGTTGACTTCTCCAAAATGTTTGTCAGTTTGGTCTCTCCTGAAATACTATACACTTGGAAAGTTGTAAATACATTGTATGTATCCGGAAAAAGCTACCAATGACCTATCTATTTCTAGTCTTCAATAGGGAAAAGACAATATGTGGCCACGTTTTCGTCAACAAATACTCGACAACTCACATTTGTTACTATTCTCATGACCTTTATAATGGGCCAAACTAGAACCATATTGGGATACAATAGCAAAAAATATCACCAAGAAAAAGAAAATCGACACTTGATGCATACAAACAGAATATAATTATACTAACCTTCCATCTCCATATCAGAATCAGCAGCAGAATGAGACGGAGCTGCAGGTTGTACATGGGAATTAATAAGTTGAACTGATGGACCTTCTCCTGGAAATGCTGCTGATACAGGCCTAGGAGGAGGAGATGGAAGATCCGAGGCTAAATGCCTATTCACTGGTGAACCTTCTCTGTAAGCAATCCCTCCATCATGCTCAAACGCCTCCTCGTCTTTAGCACCAGCACCATTAGCATTTGCAGTGGTAGATATGAGAGGTGGTGAAGATGGTGGAAGAGGTGGATCCCCAGGAGGTGAAGGCGGCAAAGGTGGCTGCGTACCAGGAACAGCAGATTGTACATGGGAATCATGGTTTCTCGAATGCATGGAGGGGTCAAATGGGGAAGGTGAGAAAAAACTAGGGTTCTGCATATTAGGTGGTGGTGGTGGTGGTGGAGGAGGAAGATTATGAAGAAAAACTTGCATATTGTCTGGTGATGGCTGATGAATTGCACCTCGGAAAGGCATTTGACCTAATGGTGGAGGTGGTGGAAGAATTCTAGGAGCACCTGAAGCTATTGTAGATGGAACCTGCTGCATACTGGGATTCCACTGGGAATGCTGCACAGGGACTTGGTGAGATTGCAAAATTGAGGCGCTTCCATGAACTTGTGCAGATGGTGGTGGCGGAGGAGGAGGAGGAGGAGGCAGTGGATAAAACTGACTAGAATTGCTGCCACTTGTTGGAACTGGAAAAGGGGAACAAGGATGGCGTACACCGGGATGGGCATGCTGATATGCAGGAGGGACACGCTGTCCAACTTGGGGTGGTCCTGGTGGATGACCATGTGGCAACATAGGTGGACGTGAGGCCTGAGCAGCAGGAGCAGGAGGGGGGGGGACATGAGGCCACTGCTGCAATTGAGGTCTAGACGCATTAGCATTTTGACCACTCTGAGTTGCATAATTACCCTGACCATACATCTCAAACAGCTAGCTACCAATAAAATTAAGAAATCTGAAGTGCACAATCCCACCCGATCCAAGAGTTCCACGTGCTGATCACCAAATTAACTCATCCATAGCAGCCCCTTCAAACACAAAATGCAACTTTGTAACAATTCAAAGATTCAAGAAATACAATTCAAGTCGAAAAAGGGAAAGCACAAATTTCTCTGACCTTGCAGGCATATATAGAAATGAAAAAAAAAAAACAAGGGGAAGAGAAGAAAGAAGAAGTCAATGCAAAAAATTGAGAAGGTAATAAACTAATTTCAGCATTGATACTACACGTCAAAATTCAAGGAATTGGACCTCAAAGCGATAGTCTGCCCCCCACCCCCTCCCCTCTTTTCAATTTATAAGAGTGAAAATTTTATCAAGGTCATCCCCTACTCAGGCCTTCTTTTTCCCCAGCAAAGCCTATTAACACTATCTAGACTGCTATACACTTTCCGTGACAATTTTTATCTTAATCTCTAACTAGGAAGACCGTAGGACCAACCCCAACCCCACAACCCCAAAAAAGAAAATTAAAAAAAATCATCAACAAGAAACAACTCCAAAAGAATATCACACTTAAGCACCCAAAGGGAGTCAATGAAATGGTTGAGAACCACGAGGGCTCAGGTTCAAATCCCAACAGAGACAAAAACACTAGGTGATTTCATTCGATCCATCCTAGCCTTACCTAGTACATATAGTTGGTGGTATAAGCTAATGTGCTCACAAACTGGCCTGCACACCACGTTTATCAAAAACAAATACTAATATTACACACTTAAAACACCAACTTGACTCGAGACCCAATCTATTCCTCATTACACACTTAAAAGACACTTCACTTCATAGTATCAAGGAATTCTTTTTCCATGCTTCCAGTTAACGATATTTCGGTAATACACAAAACCGTAACAAGAAATTCAAACTTTCCACAACGAGTCTTACTTAAATTCAATCAATAAATCAACTGCATCTCAATCCCAAATTCATAAGCATAGAAAGCAAGTATCCGTGGATTTAGTCGAGGTGCACGTAAGCTTGCCCGAGCAGCACGGTTATCAAAAACAAACAAAATCGACAGTAACGACATGCCCATAAATTAAACACAAATTTACGCACAACACTAATAAATGCATACCAAATTGATAATTATGAGCTACCGAATATGTGAATTTAAACTAATTTGGAAGATCTGAAATTGGAATCCAGTGAGTTTAGCATTTGAGAATTTTGATTGAAGTTCTTATGAGTTAATAAAACCCTAGAGAGAGAAAAAAACAAATAGATATATGGACACAGGAGAGCGAGGAAGAGAGAGAAAAGTGTGTAGTTAAAAACAAAAACAAAATGGAAAAATACCGAAATTCCGCATAGTTAACGGTCTTGGGAAAGCGGGTCGGGTCATGGGTTGATGGGCTGATGGACTGGGCCTAAATTGTTAATGGGCTGATGAACTGGGCCTAAATTGAGTTGATGGGCTGATAGAATGGGCCTAATTGAGTTTCGTGAAATAGGACCAAGAAATTACATGTCACAGACCCAAATATGGGTGACTTTGGATATTTGACCCCAATAAAAAATGACTTTAAAGAATAATTTTACTTACTTTTAAATATAGTACAAGTACTATTTTGTCCCTCTATACCTCAAATATATTTTTAAGCTTTTCATACTCATTTGTCTCTCAAATTTTATTTTTTATTATTTTCACTTTTTTATTTTTTACTTTAATTTTATTATTCTATTTTTTATTGCTTTCACATTTTATTTTTTCTTTAATTTTATTTTCATGTTTTAATTCATTTGTCTCAACCTTTATTTTTTTCTCTTTATTCTTTTTTCTCAAGCATTACCTATTTCTTTTTATTTCTTTTTAAATTCATTTGTCTTTAACCTTTATTTTTTGGGGAGTTATCAATTCTCTTTTTTTCCCTCATTTTTTTCAATTTTTTTTTAATTTTTTTCTCTCATTTTTAATATTCTCAATTTTTAAATTCTTCACTTTTTTCTTAATCTTTATTTTTTTCTTGCCTTTTTTTCCTCAATCTCTTTGTTTATTTCTCTATTTTGTTTGATTGTTTTTTTTTCCCTCATTTTTCTCAAACTTTATTTTTATTTTTCCTAATTTTCTTAGTTCTTCACTTTTTCTTAATCTTTAGTTTTTTCTTTCCTTTTTTTTTCTGAATCTTTTTTTTATTTCTCTATTTTATTTGATCATTTTTTTCTTTTTTCTCAACTTCTATTATATTTTACTAATAAGTAAAAAATTGGATAATCCGCAAAAGGATCTTCTTTGACGTCAAAGCAAATTTAAGAGCGTAAATTGTTGTTACGAAGTTCTTTGAAAATTCTTAAGATAAGTCGCGTCTCTAATGCGAGAGTTGTGGAATATCTTATAAATAAAGACATAACGTGGTAGCGTCAACTCTTATCTGTAGGGCAGAATTTATTATTTGAAAGTCCTTGAGGTAAATCTTGCCTCTAAGGCAATAGTTGTAGAATATCTTATAAATAAAGACATAACGTGATAGTGTCAACTCTTGTCCGTGGGGCATAATTTATAGTTTGAAAGTCTTTGAGCTAAGTCTTGCCTCTAAGGCAAGAGTTGTAGAACATCTCATAAATGAAAACATAATGTGGTAGTGTCAACTCTTGCCCGTATGGCATAATTTGTAGTTTGAAAGTCCTTGAGCTAAGTCTTGCCTCTAAGGCAATAGTTGTAGAACATCTCATAAATGAAAACATAACGCGATAGAGTCAACTCTTGCCTGTGGAGCACAATTTATAGTTTGAAAGTTCTTGAGCTAATTAAGTTTGCCTCTAAGGTACTAGTTGTAGAACATATTATAAATAAAAACATAACGTGGTAGATTCAACCCTTGTCCATGGGAAATAATTTGTAGTTTAAAAGTCTGTGGGTTAAGTCTTGCCTCTAAGAAAATAGTTGTAGAACATCTCACAAATGAAAATATAACGTGGTAGAGTTAACTCTTGTTAGTGGGGCATTATTTTTTGTCTGAAAGTCTTTGAGCTAAGTTTTGCCTCTAAGGCAAGAGTTGTAGAACATCTCATAAATAAAGACATAACGTGGTAGTGTCAACTCTTACCCGTGGGGGCATAATTTGTAGTTTGAAAGTGTTTAAGTCTTGCTTCTAAGGCTATAGTTATAGAACATCTCATAAATGAAAATATATCGCGGTAGAGTCAACTCTTTTCAGTGGGGCATAATTTGTAGTTTAAAAGTCCTTGAGCTAAGTCTTGCCATTAAGGCAATAGTTGTAAAACATCTCATAAATGACAACATAATGTAGTAGAGTCAACTCTTGCCCGTGGAGCACAGTTTGTAGTTTGAAAGTCTTTGAGCTAAGTCTCACCTCTAAGGTAATAGTTGTAGAACATCTCATAAATAAAGACATAACGTGGTAGTGTTAACTCTTGCCTATGGAGCACAATTTATAGATTGAAAGTCCTTGAGCTAAGTCTTGTCTATAGGGCAATAGTTGTAAAACATCTCATCAATGAAAACATAACATAATCGAGTCAACTCTTGCCCGTAGGGTATAATTTGTTGTTTGAAAGTCCTTGAGTTAAGTCTTGCCTCTAAGGTAAGAGTATAAAACATCTCATAAATCAAAACACAATGTGATAGTATCAACTTTTGTCCATGAAACATAACTACTTGTTTAAAAGTCTTGGAGAACATCTCATAAATCAAAATACAATGTGGTAGGGCCAACTCTTGCCCATGAAACATAACTTATGGTAGTGTCAACTCTTGTGCATGAAACGTAGTTTGTTATTTGAAAGTCATAAGTCTTGCCTTTATAATGTGGTAGTGTCAACTCTTGCTCATGAGATGTAACTTGAATGAAGAAATCGAAGAAGAGAAAAAAAATCAAATTTGCTGAAAAAGAAGAAAAATAAAAAAAAAATTAAAAAATAAAAGTTAAAGAAAATGTAGAAGTTGATAAAGAATTGGAAAAAAATAAAGGTTGATAAAAAAAGATTAAATAAAAATAAAGGTCGAGAAAAATTTTAGAAGAAAAAATCAAAGAAAAAATAAAAATCAAAGAAAAATAAAACAAATTATTTTACATATTTTTCGACGAAGAAAATTTAGAGAAGAGACAAAAGTGAGAGAATTGTCCATGAAAGAAAAGTACAGTGAGGATAGGAAAAAAACAAAAATTTAGCATGGTTTATTGTTTTGTTTTTTTTGTAATAGGGACATAACTTAGGAGTTAAGTATAGTTAATACAGGGTGGGTTGTAGGGGTCAATTGAATCCCGTAAAACCGAGTGTTGAGTATCAATATTAGTATTTGTTACAAGAACATGAGCAACCTTTCTGGGAAAGACGATCCCTAGCTTGTCTGCTTCAAGTAGGTCCTGAGCATATGAAGGTGGAATCGTCAAAATTTGAACATGATAAAAAACTGCTACCCCTCCCTGAGATCGGGCTAGTGCATCAACAACTTTGTTCTGCTTCCTGTAAGTGTGTTTCAGTGTTGGGTTGTTCAATCCCTGCATTCCGAAATAACATTGCAGTAGCCAAGGTGGTTAGTGCATAACATTTAAATTGCAGTTATAAAATCAGAGTTGATTTCCAAAGGGGTTAAGTTATTGGAGTGGGCAATCTTGAGTCCTTCCAGGATTGCTAGGAGTTCAGCTTGCTGAACATCCATATGTGGGAGGTCTCTTATGAAGCCCAGGATCCAATTACCTTTATGGTCTCTAAACACACCCCCAACTCTACCTTGCCCAGGCTGGATCCTAACACTCGCGTCCGTGTTGAGTTTGTAGGAACCCTGGTTAGTTGGTTCCCATTTAAGGTAGATGATGGTGTTAGGTTTTAGAGGCCTAGTATGGTTCACAATAGCAAGGGCATATTTGTTGGCCTGGGCTATAGTTTGTTTAATAGAGATATTTTCATCTCTTTTGTTGAGCAGGTTATGATTTCTATTGAGCCAAATAATTCACATACAAAACGGTAGGATGGTATTCCAAGAGTACCAGTTATTGAAAGATTTTGACGCAATAGCTTTCCAAGTGTCAGCCAAGTTGTGGTTGTTAAGGGATGAGGAGTCAAAGTAGGCGATAGAGATACTGTTAGCAGCAATTCCCTCCCAAAAGGCTTGGGCTTTATGGCACTGAAAGAAGATGTGAGAGATATCCTCTACAAGATTGGTACAGTGGTGGCAATTTGGAGACACATCCATACCCAAGTGATTAAGGTAACTCCCAGTTGGGAGTCTGTTATGGTTCAGAAGCCAGAGGAAGGTTTTGAACCTGCTAGGGGTTTTGAGATTTCTAGATCCAGTGGTGATCTTTTTGGGTTCAGTTAGAATGCTCCCGTAGTTGTTTAGGAGAGTGTTGCAGGCACTTTTCATGGTGAACTTACCATCTGGGGAGCAGTCCCAGGTGAGTTTATCCTCTTGCACACTCTCAGTTGGGATAAAAATGGTGGTGATTATGTTTTGCAGATCATGAGTAAGATCAAAGGAAATGGTATCAAGGTTCCAGGCGCCCTGCCTGTAAATGAGGTTGATTGTGAGCTTATCCTCACCCTTGTTCAAAGGTCCAGCTATATAGCTCCTGATGGTTTGGTGGATGGGAATCCATTTATCTGAGAAGAATCTGATTCTGCTCCCTCTATGAACAATCCATCTTTGGTTTGGCATGCAAACTTTCCATCCCTACTTTATGCATTTCCATGTTCTAGAGCAAGGTGTTTGGTTTGGACCCTGATGGTGGTGTCTGCAATACTTGTTGTACAAGACTCTTGTGCAGGGTGATTGAGTGTTATGGTAAAGTCTCCGGGCAAGGCTAGCATGGGCAGCTTCATTTTGAATCTCACATTTTTTGAGTCCTAACCCATCCTTCACATTTAGGCTTAGAGATATCATCCCAACTAAGGAGGCGGATTTTCTTCTTATCAGCAGTGCTTCCCTAGACAAAATTCCTTTGTATTTGGTTGATTGTTTTGGTTATTTTTCCAGGGAGTTTAAATAATTGCATCACATGGGAGGGAATAGAGGCAAAAATATATTTGGTAAGGGTGAGTCTACCTGCCAGGGATAGCATTTTTGTTTTCCAACCAGCCAGTTTTCTATGCATGTTATCAATGATGAATTGAAAATTAGAGTTGGATGGTCTGGCATGGAAAATAGGAAACCCTAGTATCACGCCTCAAATCCTATTGGGGCGGACTGGCACCCATAACCGAGGAGGCCCGGGAGAACCAACTCATAACCTTATACTTCCCATGCATACCTCTATGACAACCCAAAATTCAGACAGCATCGTGTCGCATATAAAAGGAAATAATCACCTGTATAAGCTCGAGTACACATATATATGTATATACAATACTTGGCCGTTGGATTCATCATGTCTATTAACAAAACACCACCTTGACTGTACATTAGGTCTACAAAGCCTCTAGATAATACACAGAGTTTAACTAAGGTCGGGACACACCCCGCCATATAATTAACTTCTATACAATACCAAAAGTGACTGGATATAACACGGAAAGCCCCAAAGCAAACTGGAGCTCACCAAAGGTAGTTGAATATCCTGGCTCCTACTTGTGCGGTGTATGAGCTGAGGTACCTTTGCCTGCAGCATGAAATGCAGGTCCTCCGTGGGGAACGTTAGTACAAAATATGTACTGAGTATGTAAAGCTGTAGATAATGGAATAGGATATAGGAGCTCAGTAGAAATCAGAAACAAGTGAATAAATGGCAATAGGAGTGGACCACACTTACTAGAACTTGTGACGACCTGTACATTGTATTTATTCAATCACTTTACCTTCGTTCTTATCATCTTTGTAATCATTATTGCACTGTACTGTGACCATTAGGCTACCTCCATACATATCAACTGGGATCGACCCATGATAGGCTTATGCCCTTGGGATACCACCCATAAACACATAAATAGGGATTGACCCATGATAGGCTTATGCCCCTGGGATACCACCCGATAAGAGAGAACTTCCATCACTTAGTTCAATTAATCTTTGAGATTATTATTTCGGTCGCCACCGCATTTTTGATACTTTGAAACAATGATACATCAATAAGAGACATATAAATAGACCATCAATGCAATAACAATGAAGTAAGAACTCACTGGCAAATCAATGAAGTATTTTGGAGTCATTAATGTCATAACAATGAAGTAGGAACTTATTGGTATATCAATGAAACGTTTTGGAGTCATTAATAGCACATGGATCTTGTTTGAGTAACCGGATACCTTCTGACATTCATTAGTACAATAAATATGTAAGATTTAGAAAACAAGTATTGGAATGTCTTGACATCTTGTAGGGTGGAAACAAGTTCATTGGTAACGTAGGACGTCATACAAAACCATTATGGATCACATGTTATTGAATAACTTTAGAAACTTTTTTAATAGGACAATTGTTCACTTTCATGCCAAATATATGGTATAAAGTATGCTTTACATACCTGACTGTCAACCTTCAATACTAGTCCTAAATGGACTTCCCGTCTTTTTGGATTACTTATCTACAATGAACATATATTGCAATATAGTATTAGCAACCAAACGTCAAAATTCAATTATTTGAATTCACCAAACTAGTGGTTAAGTAGTAAGCCTTAATTACACCATAAAGGGTGTCACCTTAACCCTCTTATACTCCAATTACATTCACATGTCATGCATATTCATACAACATCCTCCAATATCAAGTTTGGATTCATTTATCCTTCCAACCAATCCATTAGACCAAATTGAGCCATAGACATGAATAATCATCAATTTAATAGTATATCACCATATCCACCTTCCATAACTCAATTACCATATCCACCTTCCATAATTTGATACAACCAAACCATGCAAAATAGTCCATAACCCTATTTCCATCACCTTTCAATAACATCCAATACATATAATCCTCTATCACACATATACATATGAAAAAGAACAAAGGCAAACAATATTCATACCTTAGAATTCACCTCTTGATTATGCAATCCTGTTTGCACAAATAATAGGTGTCGTTCGAAGCTCTCGAGATGACAAACACAGTTATCAGATTACTTTGGAATTTCTACGGTTGAATCAAAAGTAATTTAAAGGTCAAATTTGATTAGGGTTTGTTCTTTCTCAATGATTGATGATTAAAATGAGTTTTTGAACTCATATATATGTATATATACACATATTCTCGACCATAATATAATAGGAAAAGACCAAAATGCCTTTAAAATTTAAATAATGTCAAATCTGTCCTTTGGTGAACTGTTTTGATAAGCTCAAGTAGATCGATCATAACTCTTTGCTCCGATATCGGATTTGGGTGAAATTGGTATCTTGGAAGGATAATTCAAAGGGCTTTCATTTCATATAAAGTACGCCACTCAGTTCGTCCTGTACAAGGAGTTATGGTCGTTTGAAGTTGACCCTAAAAATCTATTTTGATAGGCTGAAGTAAAACGAGTATAACTCCTTACTCAGACGTTGGATTTGGATGAAACCAATTGCATTGGAAAGAAGACTCAAATATATTTCTTTTCATAGGTCGCAACTCTCCCATTTCATTATATTAAGGGAGTTATGATCATTCGAAGTTGACCCAAAAATTCGACTGGCCTCAGTAGTTTGTGTGCAGAAAACTTTTCTGCACATTTACTATTCCCAAATATCCCGGCCACCGTTTTATAGTTTCGAACGTGCTCGATTATATTCGAAACCTATCCGTTTTTGGAAATCTCTATATCGTTGAAAAACTTATTCAATAAACTTCGCATTGAACCATCGACGGACAAATTTCAGTATAAATAAAATAAAAAATTAATTCTATATAAATAAGATCAATACGCGTACTTGAATACACCAATACACGTACTTGAATACGGGGTGTTACACATAGGTATTTGTCAAAGGTATCTGCAGCTCTAATATTGAGGAGGGCAGAGCAGGTACTGATGGTGGTGTCCTTGCAGTTTGCAGAGAAGATTATTTTGGATTTATTTTGGTTGAATTGTTGACCAGATTTGGCACAAAAATCATTGAGAGCATGGTTAATAGCTATGTATGCATGAGGATTAGCTCTAGAAAGGAGGGTTAGGTCATCAACAAAAAAAAGAAATAGAAGGGCCATGGTGGGAGATACAAATGGGTTGCCAGTATTTCTCAGAGACCTAAGAGTCAATAATTCTTGAGAGTCTCTCATGCATAGGACAAAAAGGTAAGGAGAGAAGGGGTCCCCCTGCCTGAGGCGCCTTGTAGGGCTGAATTGTTGAGACACTGAGCCATTTATGAGAATGAAGATTGTATTGGTGGAGACACGAGACATGATTAAGGAGATCAGAGGCTGAGGAAGAGCAAAGAAGTGGAGAGTGTCCTTAATGAATTACCATTTTAATGTGTCAAAAGTTTTCTCCAAATCGATTTTTAAAATCATGCTCCCTTGTTGACCCTTCATTTTTTTGAAATGAGTTATGAACTCTTGAATAATGATTGCATGGTCAGAGGCTCTTCTATTTTACCGAAAACTAGCTTGACTGGGCCCAATGATCTTGTGGAATAGAGGTTTTATTCTGAAGACAATGATCTTAGTGATGAGTTTATACAGGGTATTACATAGGCCTATGGGTCCGTAGTTTTTGATAGAAACAACATTTGGACACTTAGGGATTAAACACAGAAAGGTATTATTTATAGAAGGGTTCATGGTGCTGGTCTGAAAGGTATCATGACAAAATTTCATAACCTTAGACTTCACTATGTCCCTATATCTTTGGAAAAAAATAGGTTGTATGCCAACTGGTCGGGGGATTTTAAAGGGCTGAAAAATTTAATAGCCCTGGTGATTTCAGAGTCAGTCAAGGAGAGTTTAGAAAGGCTATATCTGAAGTGGTGAGGGTGTTGGGAGTATATAAGGATTGGTTAGCAGTGTTGGTTAGGTTTGGAGAGGTTTTGAGCTGGTAGTGTAAAGGGAGGAGAAAAAGTCAATAATATGGTTTACAATATCAGTCTGATCCTCAATCCAGTTCCCAGCCTCATCTTTCAACCTTAGAATTTTATTTCTCCTCCTTATGTTGAGAGTGAAGGCATGGAACAACTTGGAGTTTGAGTCCCCCTATTGAAGCCGGTTAATTTTGGACTTTGTTTTCCAGAAGTCCTCTTCAAGTTTGAGCATGGAGTCGTATTCTTTGGTAAGCTCACTTGCCAGGTTTTGCAGAAAAACACTGGTAGCATATTGGTGGGATCTTTAAATCCCTTCAATTCTGACCACTAGTCTCCTCATTTTCCTAAAGATGTTCCCAAATGAATCTTTGTTCCATTTGTTTGAGTTATGTTGAAGGTTGGTAATAGCTCACAAAATGAGAACACGTGGATGAAAGGATTGGTGGACCACAGACTCAAAAGCAGGGTCTCTTATCCACATGGGCTCCATTCTAAAAGGTCTACTGGAGTAGTTGTGGTTAAGATTGGAAATGTTGACAAGCATAGGGCAGTGGTCAGAGTGGGTCCTTGGTAAGTGAGTGATAGAAGTGTCAGAGTACTCAGCAATCCAAAGGTTACTAGCCAGACATCTTTACAACCTTTCAAGGATAAGAGCCTCCCTTTTTTTGTATCTTTTGTTAGTCCAAGTATACTTAGTTCCTTTGAAACCAAGATCTACCAGTCCACTGATATCAAGGCAATTCCAAAAGAGGTTAGCTCTATAAGGGTTTAATTATTTCCCCCATACTTTTTATTGGCTTAGAGGACCTCATTGAAGTCCCCTCTAATGAACTAAGCATTGTTGCAGTTCTGGGCCATGGCAATAATACTTTTCTATAAAGAGGCTTTAGTGGGGAAGTCAGTACTGGCATAAATAGCAATAAGAAGCCAAGAGTGGGAGGAGTGGTTTACCTTGACTCTGGTGTGAATGAATTACTGAGTGATAAAGATGTCTTCAAGCTTGAGAAGATTTTCCTTCCACATGATGACCATCCCCCCAACTCAGCCTATAGCTGGGGACTGGATTTGATCATCAAAGCTCAAGTCAGTGGTGATACCCTTATGCTCAGCCATTTTTGTTTTAAGTAGGATAAGCATAGTAGGATTGTGAAGCTTAACTAAGGAGGTACACTATCTCCCGAAGGTAGTGTTGTGTGCTCCCCTAACATTCCAGATGATGAAGTTAATCATTGGTTTCATTGGGATTGGGGGTATGGAGATGACAGTCTTCTTTTTCTCCTTGGTTTGAGTGGGGTTGGGAAATTTGAATGGCCTCAGTGTTATCCCCGGTGGGTTGTGATCCATCATTATTTTCAGGGTCAGAGAGAAGGTCATATGTATTTTTGGATAAAGCCCAATAACAACTTCTTTTGATGGCTTTTTGAAAGGTCTCAGGACTTAGATCTTTAAGATTTTCCAAAATCTCTTCCAACTCTAGATTGCATTGTCTCAGGTTGTTGAGGATGGAACTTCCTTCCTCTTCTTGGTTTTCTGCCCATATGGGTAGTATGATGGGATGATGCTAACTCATTAGGGGGCTATGGGGTTTCATGGTATGAAGGAAGGGCCCACTAGTGAAGCATTGGACGATTTTGTTGGAAACAGGGGCAGGGTTTGGAACATTTGGGAAAAAAGAGAGTTCTAATCTTACGTGTTCAAGTGCACAGTGTTTATGGATGCTTGAGCCTGGAGGAGTGTCTGCATCCATAATTGATTCCCCAGCATGTTGACAGAGTGATCTATTGCCTCTTTCACTACACTGGCCGGATATGAGGGTCTTGTAGAGTCAGGATGACTGGTTGGTTCCCTATGCAAGCATTGAGTGTAAGGGGGAAATCCTAGAGCAGTAGTTCCAGCCAGGATGCTGGCGAGTGGTCTTGAGAAAGGGGTGCAGTCACAAAAAAATAGGGATTTTCGGTGTTGAGGCATTTTATGCTGTTTATTTTTGTGCTTTCTCCATTAGTGTTTTGATGTGTTTGCAACTGGTGGTTGGTAGGGAGATCCTTACTATTTTTAGTATGGTGGTGTTGGTTGGTAGAGATAGAGTTAATAGATGTGACCTCAATGGTCATGTCCTGGGCAGTTGGAGTTCCTTTTACTCTCCTTTCAATGGATTTAAGGCCCTCTATTAAATTAGTAGATCCAGTAGGGATGGTAACGACATTAATAGACTTGACCTTAGTGGTCTTGTCATCTACAGTGTTCATCTGAACATTCCTGATAGCAGGAATGTTTTTTCCCCTAGCATTGGATTTATTCTTATTGTCCAACTGAGCCTTCTTTTGCCCAAGCGATATGTTCTTTTGGGCTCTAACCATAGTTTTATTAGTGTTGTTATGATGTTGTGCCTCGTTGGGTGCCATGGAGGTATGTAATCTTAAACCAAGCTTTTCCAAAGCAAAATCCTCCGACTTCGTAGAATTCTGAGACGGCGTACCCAATCTCTTTGAGGTATTTTGGGGTGAGGTAGTAGGATGAGGGAACTTACCTGGCCAGTACCCACCTCTGAGGTACCTGTTCTTGTGTTTCATTGGCCTGTACTCTCCTTCTGGGGAAGCTTACCAAGGTCCACATGTCCTCTGATTTGGCTGATGTTTCTGTTGTTGTGGTGGATGAACTTGCAATGGGTGCATCCTGGGTTGAAGGTGTAAAGGTGTAATTTTTAAGGATATGTCCTACCCTGCCACAACCCACGCATAGGATTTCGTTTCCTTCATATTTCACCGACTGAGTATAGTTTCCAATTGTGACTGTTTTCTTAACTGGGTGTCCTAATGGAATTTGTATACAGAGCCTGACGTACCTACCTCGTAGGGTCGAGGAAGTGCATGAATTGATCTTGAGAAGAGATCCCAGATAATTGCTGATCTTCTCAAGTATCAGGTGGTCATAGAATTCCGTTGGTAGTTGAAGTAGTCTTACCCAAATCGCAGAATGCGACAAGGTCTGTGTCGAGGGTGCAAAATTTGGCTCCCAATTGACAACAGAAAGAAAAACCCCAACTACTAACCACGACCCTCATTGTAAGGCTTTAATCTTGTTTTTCTCTTTGTTGAATTTTACTGTGAAGAACCCATGCCCTAGATCGATAAGGACGAGAGGTTCTGATGGCTTCCAAAGCTCTATTATCTTAGGTTTCAGTAATTGGTAGGAGATCTTCCTGCCCATTAGCTTTACAATTACGGGAAAACGCCATGGGTGGTAGATCTGTTCTTTTTTGAGCTCCGATAGAATGATTGGTTCTCCTTTTTTTGTGCTTGACTTTAATGGAGACTGGCCGTTGGAGATGTAGGATCTATTTAGATCTTTGGCCTTATCTATTAGGATCTCTTTGAAAGAAGGCTTTGTACGATTTTTCGTGGGCTCTTCCATGGTGGTATCGACATTTTTCGGTGGATCCGGTGGGTCGGGAGGGGCTGACGGCAGTGTAGCGTTGGTACTCGTGATTGTTTAGCGAAGAGAGCTTCGGCAAACTATTTAGCATGGTTTATTGTTGTTTATTGGTTTGAGGATTTTTTTAATCCTGTATTGTATGAGAAAGGCTCACTTAAATCCTATGTAAGATGGGGATGAAAATTTTTGTTTTGTTTTTCTGGCAAAAAAACATTAAAGCTGAAAGAAAGAAATCGTTTTTAATTTTTTTTGTTGAATTTCCATGTACAAGAAGGGAAATACTGGGTGAAGGATATAATTTTTTATAATTATATTTTTTAGTTTGACGTTTGAAGAATGGGTATTCGTTTTTTAATTATTTTTTTGGTTTCTGAATATTCTATTTAGGATTTTTAGGTTGTCCTCTTTTAGTTGGGAATGGATGGTGGAAAAAAAATACTATTTTTGTGTGTAAAGGTTTTTCTTTTTGTAATATAGTAAATATCTAATATTACTTAAATAATAGGGGACAAGTGAAAAGACGATTTTGTATAAAGTGGAGACTTTTAATGAAGGACAAAGGTTTCAAACGACATTTCTAGTTCTTCACACTTATAATATATTATAGATTATATATATATATATATATATAGAGAGAGAGAGAGAGAGAGAGAGAGATATAGATATAGATATAGATATAGATTATAGATATATTTAAGCGCTTGTCTAATTTGGTATATTTATGCTACTACAAGTGATAAATTTTACTTGAGTTAGAGGATCTATTAAAACAGTCTCTGGGTTTTGTTGCTTGTCGTATAAGTGATAAGTTTAAGTTTCGCTTTTCTTTTTGTTGCTTGTCGTATAAGAGATAAGTTTAAGTTTCGCTTCTCTTTTTGTTACCAAAGCCACTCTATATTGTTTGTTTAGATATGAAAAGGAGTAACGAACGCTATCTACCATGGTTGAAACCTCTTATAACTATTTATTTTTATGGAGATAATGGTGTATATGAGCAGCATAATTTGTATTATACGTTTTTTGTAAGGAATGCACAACCGAACCTCCTTGTGAATCATGTTGGAAGGAAGCTGCAGAACATGAAGGTCACAATTTTTTACAAGTATATAATTATTCACCAAAATAAAGAAGAGGAGATTTTTGTTTTTTTACGTGTATATATATACCATATGTTGAATTCTTAATTTTGGCTTCATCATATATTTTACTTTTGGCTCCGCAAATTAATTCACATATACACACATACTTTTTGTGTAAAAAAGAAATATTAGATTTAGTTGAAAATAATAAACCATCCTCGTCCGTCAATCTCTTTTTATCTAAAAGTTGAATTTTTATTGAGGTCGCAACTTTTTGAACTCAACGTGTCTACTTAATAACATACTAAATTATATTTATGCGACTGTGTCATTGACAAACTTAAGTTGGAAGAAAAGAAATACATTTTCTAAAGTTATATTTGCCATCTGCTTTAATAATTGTTAATTCTCTGAGGCAATATATATATATATATATTGATTCTGTGCATTCAGGGTGACTTGAGGTAGAAGCTAGTAAAGTCCTTACTTTAGGCCTCTAAAATCTCAAGCCCTCAAAAAATTTTAATTGTTAATTCAGAAAAGGTACAAATATACCCCTAAACTATCTTAAATGGTACATGTATATCCTTCGTTATACTTTAGGTGCATCTATACCCCTCCCGTCATACTTTAGGTACGTATATACCCCTGTAGTCTATATTTTTTATTGTATATACCCTTAATCCAAATGGAATGACACGTGGTATGATCTTAAGATTTTACCTGGTTTTAATTTATTTTATAACCAAAATTTTAAAACACACCCAAATTTTCATCACCCAAACCTAATTATGCGGTTATACCGAATCCTTTTATTTGTTTTTAAACCACAAACACCCAGCAATATAGAGACTCTTTTTTTCATCATCATCAACATTGAATCCACCATCGCCGCTGCCCCTTTCATCATCAACACCCTTTCTCCATTAACATCACCTCACCTCCTTTTTTCTACTCCGTTCAAACCACCGGCGACACAAGATCAACAAAACAACAAACTCCAAGTAGCCATCTGCATCGAAAACTCCGGCAAAGAGCCAAACACCATCGCCAAATGATCGAAAAAACCCAATACCAATCGACAACAACAACACCAAATTGATCGAACCCACCCCAAGTCCGGCGAAAGTCATCTCTGTCAAATAACTAGTGACCTTCAACACAGACCCATTTATCCATTTTACGTCACCACTCCAGTGGAATTAGGCAACCCGTGAGCTCCGTGCTGCAGTCACGACTGAATAAATTGAGTTTGGATAATTAATTTTTCAAACAAAGATCAATTAATCATTGGAACTTATAAGTAATCACTGAAACAGATCATAAGTTTGTCGTGCAAGATTTGTTCGAAGAAATTTGTAGAGACTGCTTATTAGTTAACCTTAACTAACAAGAACATAAACAACAACAACAACTTATACCTGGTGTAAGTATCAAGAACACAAAAATCACCAAATACGAAAAATCACATACATTATCAAACAACAACACAAGATTCGAAACAAGAATGTAAGAATAGTATTTGGGAATAAGAAATTTGCCTTGAAAAAAAGATGAAAATTAAGGAAAATAGAAGCAGGAGGGAAAGATGCTTGAGGAATTGCTTGAGTTGAAATGGGCGAAGTGATTTGGGAATTTATTTGAACAAATTGATTACATTGGATTTTGTTCAATTTATTTGGGAATTTATTTGAACAAATGGGTGGTTTTTTATATTTAAAGTATAAAATAAATTAAAATTAATTAAAATCAGGTAATATGTTGAAATCATGCCACGTGTCATTTTGTTTGTATTAAGGGTATATACAACCTAAAAATATAAAATACAGGGGTATATACGTACCCAAAGTATGACGGTAGGGGTATATATGCACCTAAAGTATAACGGAGGATATTTATGTATCATTTAAGATAGTTTAAGGGTATATTTGTACCTTTTCGATTGTTAATTTTACAATGTTATTTTTTTGGACAATATTGATTATCATTCAATAGAAATATTTTGAAACTTTGAATTAAACTACTCAAATCTCTAAAATAATAAACAAAATGTTTACAATAACATTCAAGGTAATGTATTGAAAATGCAGGGCTAGTGTATTATTATCTTAAATCAATCCTTAGTATTATAAATAATAATATTATTATGTGAAAATATAATATTGCACTAAAAATAATAATTATGAAAAAAAAAAAAGAAAAAGCAATATTAATTTTTTTTATTAATTATGTATATTTTTAAGACCTCCGATTAAAATTTGATTTTAGAGTACTAATTATATTGAGACAAATTTGTTATATCAACACAAATGTAATTATTCTTTTTTTTTTTTTAAGAAAAACTAGTATTCGTTCTCGCGTGATGCGCGAATTGTTCCAATGTTAAAGGATCGAAGAGAAATAACACAAATATGTGTATATAAAAAGGTATTTCATATTATAAATATTTTATAGCAATTCTTTTTGTAGACACCTAATTTCGTCCCTCCCCGATGTCGTTTTTACCCATTTTTATTTTTATCCTACTGTGTACCCTCACCCATGTGATTACATCCCACAAAAATACAAAAAAAGTAACTCTCAACAAAATCCCTAACAAACTTTTATTCTTTTAACACCCTAACAACCCTCTCCAATAAGAAAATGACAAATCACCACCTCACCACCCCATACCCTACCCCTTAACCCTACCCCACATCACACCCCCCCCATCTTTTTTTTCTTGTCCAAAAAAAAAGGACCAAAAAAGGAAAAATACAATATATATACACAGATACACACATACAAAGGGAGAAGATTTTTTGGCATGAACAGTAACCAAAAAGAAAAAAGGAACCAAATTCTCTCTTTCTCTCTCTAGACTCTCACTCTCTCTCTCAGCAAACTCTCTCTCTAGACTCTCACTCTCTCTCTCAGCAAACTCGCCGGCGACCGACCAACGACCCGTCGGCATCCATGGCTGACGCCGGCCAGCTCAGCGTCGGTTAACATTATCTCTCCCTGATTCGGCTCCCTCCATCTCTCTTTCTCTCTCTAAGCTCCCTCCGGCCGGTGACCAGCGAAACCATCGCTGCCGCCACTGCCACCGCCATCAATGTCTTCTCTCCTCTAATCTCCGACCAAACCTGACAAAGCTACCGCCTGTCACCCTACCAGCCGCTCCATCCTTTCCGCCGCCCTTCTCCATCACCGACGAGTCAACGCTTTCGCCAGTCCCTCCGCCGTCAACACCAACCCCCGAATGGCAGTCCACCATAGCCGCCTCCATGTCACCAGCCTCCGGCGAAGCCACCATTTCAGTCGCCTCCTCCTATTCTCCATCCCTCCTCCGTCCATTCACCGCCACTGCTTCAGCCAGTCAGACGCCGCCATTTTTCTCCGTCATTGGAGCTCGATCTGTGTTGGGTTTTGGATTCCTGTTATTTGTTGGGGGTTTTGGTTTCGTCTGTTTCCTGGTTCGTCGTCGATGTTGGATTTCGAGTTGTCGTTATCAAATCGTGTCGTCGTTCTGGTTTGGGTTTCGTATAACAAAGTTTGTCTCACGGGTTTTGAAGTTGTCCTATTAGTTTTTCCCTGTACTGAATTGGATTCATCGCGATCGAGGTTCTCCGGTCGAGTATTTTGGTCTTCGAATTTCTTTATTATCGTCAAGGATCAATTTCATCGAGGTCCATTTCTTATAACTGAATCTTTAATTCATTTTGACTTTTTGTGATGTTGTGGGTGTGGATGATTTATTTTTTGCGTGTTTAGTATGTTCGAATATGTGTTATGTGTTGGTTGATGTTGGTTTCGGACTTTGAAAAGTGAATTGATAAATCGAAGCATGTTTAATCATATTGTTTGAAATAAATTTGGGGACGGGAATCGAAAATTGATAAAAGTAAATATTTTGATATTTTTGATACATTGTTGATGTTGAATGCGGTATGTTGTCGAGTGGGTAGGCAAACAGTAAGCTCGGGTAGGCAAGTTTAGGATTGGTGTAATGTGGGAATAATTGGAATATTTGTTGAATGTTTTGTTTATCGTATTTGGAATGTATATTCATTTAATCGGGGAATGCCCCGAGGTAGTTTGTATTTACTCACCGGGGAATGCCCCGAAGAATTTTGTACGCAAAGGATGCTCGTGATTAAGGCCCGAGGCATCGGGTAAAGCATAGTTTAGGACTAGTGTAGGTTATTTCAGTATTTTTATTTCGGGTTGTAATAATTGGACTGGACTTTACATTTTTGTTTTGTTTTGTTATTGTTTGATTATTTTGCGTGCTTTTGTGTGGTTTATGCATTTGTAACGTCAATTTAGCCGATACGCTCTGCCAAGCGATCGTGGTTGAACCACGGGATCGAGGGGTGCCTAACACCTTCCCCTCGATCAACAGAATTTCTTAGCCGGAATCTATGTTTGCAGACCAGTTTAAAGAGTCAAATATTTTCGAAACGGATTTTCTAAAGGTGACTTGGCACATCGGATTATGCCAAGTGGCGACTCTGAATAAATAATCCTTTTCCAAAATAAATTTTCATTTCTTGTCACTTAAATAATAAAACCCTTTCGGACTTAAAATATATATTTTTGGAGTACGTAAAAAAGGGGTGTGACAGCTTCTGGTGACTCTGCTGGGGAAAATGACAAGTTTTTAGAATTCGAGTTATTTTTGGAGTCGTATCGGCTTTGTTTGGCATTACGAGTGTATAAACATTGTTTGTGATTTTGTTTGTGTTATTGTTTTCACTTTTGTGCGTTTTTGTGCTCTTTGTTTATAGTATTTATCCTATGTGTTACCGCTTTATATCTTTCATCATGTGTCCACCCCTCGGCCTTCTTTCTGCAACAAGTCCGTAGTACACGTGTTGTACACAACCTCTAGTTGAGTCACCCTTATTTTAGGGGGGGAGCCATCGGTGTTATGGAGTAGGTGGAAAGCAAAGCAGCCACTATCGACCATACTCTCCCCCGAACAGCCTTGTTAGTGAACCACAACGTAGGTCAGCCTTTAGGTCATGCTTATGTGCATCATATGGAGACCTAGCGGGACCCACACGACCCTTTGTAGGATACTCACCTCTAAAGCATCCTTACGTGATAACTGTTGTATTTTTAAGGATAACGTAGTCATTTGATGGACTGATTTTTGTTAAAAAAAAAAATTATTAGGAGTAAGGTGCATAGAAAAAAATGAAAAAGAGGAAAAAAAAAGAAAAAGTGAGTCGAAAAGAATGAAAAAAAAAGAAGAGAGGAATGTCGTAGTTTATTTTAGAATTTGTTATGGCTTTTGTTTTTCACAATCCAAAAACTCAAAAAGATTTTTTTTATGTTTTGTAAAGTACCATAAATTCAAAAAATGATGAAAAAAAAAAGAAAATAAAGTTTTGTTTGCATTTTCTACTTATTGGTCAAAAACAAAAGTGCCAAAAAGATTTTTCTTCATAATTGGTGTTGTCAGTGTCTAGCTGAAAATCCAAAATTTTTTTTTCGTTTGTCTTTGATAGTGTCTCTTAAGTTAGGGCCAATTTATTAGTAAATCGTTAATTTTCCAAACTGATTGAACTACGCATACCTGATTCCCTTCCCTCGGGTTGGGATACGTAGGCAACCCTCAGTGGATCCGATAATTTTTTGTGTCGGCCTTGGTCTTAGTATTAGCCTAGGTCTCTCGTCCCGTAATTTAGAGTGGTTTGCCAAGTAGACTAATTTCGCTCAGTACTTCTGTTCGGAAAATTGGAGTCATGAATGTGGTCTGTCCCATCGGCATATGTTTGCGTCAAAAATCCCAAGGGTTGGGAATCTTCTACTCCTGTCGAATTTTTGAGATAACGTCTTATGTGTTATTACAGGATGGATTTATCCACCAAGTCTAGAGTTCTGATGGTTGTCAAGGTCCCCAAAAAGTTAATCAAATGATGGGAAATGTTTAACTATGTTGATCAGCAGAAACTGGTTAAAATATTAGATGATCTTTCGGAATTTCTGCATGTTACCCCTCGTCCAGATTTAATAGAGGCTTTGTTGACCTTTTGGGATCCAAGTAGTTTGGTGTTCAGGTTTGGGGAATGTGAAATGACTCCTACTTTGGCAGAAATATCCGATTTGTTGCATTTTCCCTATATTGAGAAGGATATGATCCGGGCACGAAATCATACTGGCGTGAGTTTTTGCAGTCTTGTGGTTTAAAAAGTAAGGGTATCCGTTTGGGTTGTTTAAGGGACTCGTGGGTTTCCCTAGATTTTTTGTTCGCTAGATTCGGGCCCTTAGAAGGTTTTGATTGCTTTTGGGATGAATTTCATGTGACTAAGGAGAAGTGGGAGAGAAAGCGTCTTGAAGTCTTCACCCTCGCGTTGTTAGGTACTTTAGTGTTTCCACTAGAAGAAAGACGTATTAATACCCGTTTGCAATCTGTGGTGATGGCCCTATTTCATAAGGATCAAAATGACAAGGGCATTAATCAAAAGGGCAGGTTCACTCTCATACCCATGATCTTAACAGAAATATATAAGGCTTTAACCGAAGTGAAAGGGGGAAGGAGATTTTTTTAGGGTAGTAACCTGATATTGCAGTTATGGATGATGGAGCATTTGCATGCGCTGTCTTTAGTTAGACCAGATGTGGTAGATCGTTACATTCCCAATCGAATGAAAGCCATGGACTCCAGGTTGCGTTTGGATAAATTTTCGTTACCCGTGGGAATTGACGCTTGGATTGAATTTCTTGAGTCGAGAACCCGGGATAATATTTTGTGGACTTATCTGTGGCTTCGACCAAAGGTAGTATTGTTGGGTTGTCAGACACAGTTCCCTTTAGTTATGTTAGGGCTCAATTGCACTAGAGCATACAATCCTTCTAGGGTAATACGCCAGTTGGGTAGGCTGCAGGACGTGCCACCAGAGTGGATCTTCTGAAGAATGTTGAGTACTTCAAGGATCAAGCCTTAGGTGAGAGCAAGTACGAGCAGTTTTGGAAGCATGCAACAAAGCTGGGTGTGGACACACTCAAAGAAAGTTTGTATAATCCGGGCCACACTCAGGGATATGAGGTCTGGCTTCAATCTATCCTTCGGGGTATCAGTCAACCCTTACCAGCGCAGCTTAGAGGGAGAATACAGGAAGAATGCATAGTAGACGATCATCAGGATGAAAGTGTAGGGTCTAAAGTGGAAACACTGAGGGTTCAGCTAGCAGATTTGTTCAAGACGGTAGAAAGGTGTCAGAATAATCTTTCCAAGTGCACTCCTCATGAAGCAGGAATACGGGCCCGAAGCTTCTTCCCCGGTATCAGGGTGTCTTTACAGGATATGCTACAAAGTTTAAATGGGAGAAAGAGAACTTCAGAGGCAGGTCCATATCAGCCAGGGTCATCACGCAGAGCACCAGGCTGAAAGAGCACTTCTTATCTTTATTCAGTTTGAGTCTTTTGTGTGTCTGTCATTGTAGAGTGGTGTCTGCTTTAGGTCGAAGTCAAGTTGTTTTTGGTATTAGAGTCTTTATTAGTAAGTTCACCTATATCGTCTTAGGGATCTAGAATGTTGTTTCGTATTTGTTGTTTAGTTTTAAAGTGGTCCCAAACTTTTTATACGTTTTGTTGTTTTCTTTCTTCAAAATGTTATAATGTTTCATCTTTCCTTGTTTGTTTATTTTCGTTTTCGTAAAAAAAAAATGATTGGCCTGAATAACGCAAGATCTGATTCATGTACAACATGATACGTAGGCAACCTACTTTTGGGTTCGATCTAATCGTTTTGTTTTGTTGTTTTTTTATTATTTTTCCTCTTTTAAAGAAAAATAAAAGCCATAAAGAATGATAAAATAAAGGTAGATAACGAGAGAAAAGAAAAGTGCAGAGATGGATACGAAAAATATAATAATATAACGACAATAATAATAAGTATAGATAAAAAAAAGTGTAGACAAAAATCAGGATGATGTTAAAATGACCTCGCTACCCTCAAAAGCTGGTAGAAATGAACATGAAGTTAGGACAATTTTACCAATGTGATTCCCATGCTTGCTGTGTCCCCTAATCCTAACGGATGTCGTCTTTGATGAGCATGTTCTTTCAGATAACAGTGGTAGGTTTGCAGCACTCTGGCTAGTCACCCATACTTCACTAGATCCAAAGCAAAGCTCGCCATGGCTAGCAGGGAGATTGAAAATTTGCTCATTGACCCGGATCTGAATCACAGGGGAGAAAGTTCTGAACACAATGATGAGGTAGTAAGGTTCAGGCAACAATTGATAGATTTACACCGGGCATGGGCCAGCGGAATGCCTTCTCCTCCACTCCCTGAAGGTCTTGGGAATATCTCTAATTGCCCACCGCTCTCTCATGCGCAATTCTCTGCTCCTACTGAGTCACCTGAGCACGCGCCAGGTTTTACTCCACGACATTATTATCCTGGCAGTTCTGGTGTGCCCTTGGCAGCTCCCCAATCAAGACCAGCTGCTCAGCCAGCGCCACCAATTACACCGGTATTCATGGCTCCGCCACCACACGAAACTCTCATATATGTTGCGCGTCCCACAATTAGGCTTCCTAGGTCTGCCAGTGAGCCAGTACTGAAGGTTTCAGATAGTTAGTATTACGCCCTAGAGCCTACTTTGCAAATGAATGAACCGTATGGATACACTCAGCCGCCTGCATTTCCATTTGATACGGAGAAACCTGTCGCAGCAGAGGAACAGGATATCATAGCCCGAAAACTGAAGAGTTTAGAGCAGGCTATGAGAAATCTGCAAGGGATCAGAGATTATAGGAGTGTTTCCTATAAAGATCTTTGCATGTTCCCAAACATCAACCTTTCCCCCGGTTTTAAGATGCCTAAGTTCGAGAAGTATGTAGGATACGGTGATCTCGTTGCACACTTGAGATGTTATTGCAACCAGTTGAGGGCTGTAGGAGGAAAGGAAGAACTGCTCATGGCTTTCTTTGGCGAGAGTTTTTCTGATCTGGCCTCAGAATGGTTTATCGATCGACATATCGATAAATGGAACAACTGAGATGATTTAGCTTCTGAATTTGTTCAACATTTTCAGTACAACATCGACCTGATTCCGGACGAAAAATCCTTGGTCAACATGAAGAAAAAGAGTACTGAAGGTTTTAGGGAATACGCGATAATGTGGCGTGAAAAGGCCGCCAGGGTAAAGCCTCCAATGAAAGAAAGTAAGTTGGTAGAAGTTTTCATTCAGGCGTAGGATGAGACCTATTTTCAGCATTTACTTCCGGCAATGGGAAAATCTTTTATAAAAGTCCTCAAAATGGGGGAGATGATAGAGGACGGAATTAAGACCGGCTGAATAGTGAGTTTTGCCGCATTAAAAGCTACCACACAAGCGATTCAAGGTGGATCTGGCGCATTTGGAGGTAAAAAGAACAAAGAGGATGTAGCGACTGTCGTAGCTGGAACCCAATCCTATCCCAAAAGACAACCTCGCCCCTATCCCCAATCCCAAGCCCAAGTCTATGCCCAAGCTCTATATATTCCTCCCCACCATTCCTACCCCTCACAAAACCCTTTATATTCCATTCCACCACCCCCGTACCCAGTATATAGCGTGCAGCCATATGCCCAAACCCCTTCTTACCCGCAATGGCGCGCGCAAGCTTCACAAAATCGCCCATTCGCTCCACCAAATTACCAAAACCCCTCCAGACCCAGTTTTCAGCCTAGGCCCAAGTATAAGAAGGAGAAGGCGGTCAAAAATCAATTCACACCTCTTGGGGAGTCATATGCTAGCTTGTTTGATAGGTTGAGAAAGTTGAAGGTTTTAAGCCTAATTCAAGGAAGGCTTTCAAATCCACCGCTGAGAAATATCGACTATTCTTTAAGGTGTGCGTACTGTTCTGACATGCCAGGCCATGATATTGAGAAATGCTGGCATTTAAAAAGAGCTATCCAAGATTTAATTGACACAAATCAGATGCTGGTCCAGGCCCCGGAGGGTCCAAACATTAACCAGAATCCGCGGCCAACCCACGCTGAAGCCAATATGTAAGAATTGATATATGATGGGAAAGAGTCTTCGAGGGGTTATAAGCCTATTGTCAAGATACAGACCACTGAGGAGAAATCGGTGAATGTAGCGGAGTCTTTGAAAGAAATGTCATTGAGCCAGGAAGGAATGAGAAAGGATAAAGACCAAAAAAACACAAAGAAACCCTTGATCATAGTACAGGGCGCCAGAAGGCTAATCCAGGTTGGAGGTTATTCTTCGATGGAGCGGTCAATATGAAAGGAGTCGGAGTAGGTGTGGTTCTTATCTCTGAATCGGGACAACATTTCCCGGTAACAGCACAACTTTGATTTTACTGTACTAACAATATGGCAGAGTATGAAGCTTGTATTCTTGGTTTGAGGTTAGCTGTTGATATGGGAGTCCAAGAATTATTGATGTTGGGAGATTCGTATTTGCTCGTCCATCAAATTCAAGGCGATTGGAAGACGCAATATTTGAAGCTCATCCCGTATCGACAATACTTGCAGGAGCTATGTCAACGGTTTGTGTTAGTAAAATTTAGGCATATTCCAAGGATTCATAATGAAATTGCTGATGCTTTAGCCACTCTGTCTTCAATGCTCCAACATCCTGACAAAGCCTACATCAATCCAGTGCATATACAGAGTCGTGATCAGCATGCTTACTGTAATGTGGTTGAAGAAGAGCTCTATGGAGAACCTTGGTTCTTGGATATCAAGCGGTACATTCAGTCAGGAGAATACCCAACATATGCCACCAACGATCAAAAGAGGACTATTAGGCGTTTGGCTAGTGAATTTTTCTAAAGTGGGGGAATTTTGTATAAGAGGACCCCAGATCTGGGACTTTTAAGGTGTGTAGATACAAAAGAAGCCTCGGCAATCATGGTTGAAATACACTCTGGAGTGTGTGGGTAGCATATGAACGGTCATGTCTTGTCAAAGAAGATTCTTCGAGCATATTATTACTGGCTTACTATGGAAAGGGATTCCATTCAATTTGTTTGAAAGTGCCATCAATGTCAGGTACACGGTGATCTGATATGTTCTCCTCCTGTTGATTTGCATGCAATGGCCGCTCCATGGACGTTCATGGCTTGGGGAATGGATGTGATTGGACAGATTGAGCCGAAGGCATCAAATGGGCATAGATTCATTTTGGTAGCCATTGACTACTTCACAAAGTGAGTAGAAGCAGTAACTTGCAAGTCATTGACAAAGAAGGCTGTGGTAGATTTTGTTCATGCCAATATTATTTGTAGCCATTGACTACTTCACAAATAATTTAAGATCGCACATCGAAATTCTACTCCATATCGCCCAAAAGCCAATGGTGCTGTAGAAGCCGCCAATAAGAATATAAAAAAGATACTGCGAAAAATGGTACAAGGGTCTAGACAGTGGCACGAAAAGTCGTCGTTTGCATTGCTAGGTTATGGCACCACTGTTCGCACTTCAACAGGGGCAACTCCATATTTATTGGTGTATGGGACAGAAGCAGTCTTCCCTGCAGAAGTTGAAATTCCCTCTCTTCGAGTCCTTGTAGAAGCAGAGATTGATGATGACGAATGGGTAAAAAACCGACTGGAATATTTGAGTTTAATTGAGGAAAAAAGGCTAACGTCTGTGTGTCATGGCCAGTTGTATCAGAAAAGGATGGATCGAGCGTATAACAAAAGGGTTCGTCCCAGGAATTTTGAAGTTGATCAGTTGGTATTGAGACGTATCCTTCCTCACCAGGTTGAAGCAAAAGGTAAATTCTCCCCTAACTGGCAAGGTCCTTTCGTTGTGAAGAAAGTATTGCCCAATGGAGCCTTATATTTAACAGATATTGAAGGCAAAATGGCAGAAATGGCTATCAATGCTGATGCAGTCAAAAGATACTATGTATGATATTTGATCCTTTGTTGAGTTTATTGCATGTTTAGTACTTGCATTTTGAAGATTGATATGATGAAGGCATTTTATTCTTCTACCTAAACATTGTGTAATCCTTTGTTTATCCGTTTGAGCTTCGTTTCAATTTTCTTTCATATCCCTCTTTTGGAATCAAAATAGAGTCAAAGATAAATGTCAAGAAAATAAGAATAAAAGAAAGAGTTCGAAAAAAAAAACAAAGAACAAGCTGATGGAACTACGTGCGACCTGATTCTCCTCTCTCAGGAGTGAGATACGTAGGCTGCCCTATTTCGGGCTCGGTCCAACCAAATAAAGATCTAAGATTCACCCAGTCAACAAAGCTGGGGCATGAGTTAATGTGTTGTTTGAGTCGATTCCAAAAGTTGTAAGTCCCACCCCCACTTTAAGTATCGTTTGAGCCCCTTTCCATCTTTTCTAACCCTAACCAAAAGCCAAGTTACAACCAAAGAAAGTCCTTCAGAATAATTTTTGATAATGTTAAGGCTAAGCATGCAATGGATATGATAATACATTGTGAAGTACCGCTTGTCTCCCTCAGCATAAGAAATCAGGAGAGAAATACAAAAATGAGAGAGTCTTATTGGTGAAAACCTTTGCGGGCACCATAAGGCGATGGTGAGTGGAGAGAAATAAAAATGAGAGAGTCTTACTGGTGAAAACCCTCACGGGCACCGTAAGGTGATAGAGAGTTCAAGAGAAAAGCGAAAAGTGAAAAGAAAGAGATTTGTTGACAAAAGTCTTTTAAGATGACTTCAATCGAATGTGATATATGAGTCCAATAGATTTGAAGAAGCGGCTCAGCGGCAAAAGGCATAAAATCAACAACAAATGAGGAGTTTGGATAGAAAGATCAGCAGCTCAATCCAAAGTTCATGTTATACTCATTGGAGTTGGTTGTCGTATTCAGACATATTCATGCTTTTTGTCTTTTTATGTCATTTATCAAAATAAAAGTCACCATCATTTCTTTACAGTTTAAGTCAAGTCTGTGTCAAAACAAGCGAGAAAGGATTTCAAAATTTACTACCAGTCTTTCCAATTATATGAGAAAAAGCCAAGGAACAGCACAGGAAAGAAATATGATCGTAATTCAACACGAAGCAAAGGAAGTCTATCAACCGACAGGTTATTGGATTCGTAGAAACATTCAGATTTGGGGAAAAAGTACACCTCAGGGGAATGGTGAAATGGAAACCCGTTGTGTGAGTCAGAACTCATTTCCCTCAATATGGGTCTGGGTCAATGATGTGGCAAGACAGGGCAGGTGTCAGCAATTTGGAAGAAAGATGAAAGGAACGAGTGCTGTGGCAGATACCTGAGAAGCCAAGAGTTGCAAGCCACTATTAAGTCTTTAACTGACAAATTTTCTTTGATTGAAACAGGGGCAAATTTATTTCACTTGATTCAGCTACCATTGGAAATGCACATCCATGGAATTTTACTTTATGTTCAGGAAGCTCCTGAAAAATAAGAATTTACTTTCAGTTCAGGACCCTCCTGAAAAATGGGATTTTACTTTATGTTCAGGACCCTCCTGAAAAATGGAAATTTACTTTCAGTTCAGGACCCTCCTGAAAAATGGGATTTTACTTTATGTTCA
>NC_061116.1:209165167-209189641 GCF_002878395.1 Capsicum annuum | reverse complement strand
GGGATTTTACTTTCTATTCAGGACCCTCCTGAAAAATGGGATTTCATTTTCTGTTCAGGACCCTCCTGAAAAATGGGATTTTACTTTATGTTCAAGACCCTCCTGAAAAATGGGATTGTACTTTCTGTTCAAGGATTTTACTTTATGTTCAGGACCCTCCTGAAAAATGGGAATTTACTTTCTGTTCAGGACCCTCCTGAAAAATGGGATTTTACTTTCTGTTCAAGGATTTTACTTTATGTTCAGGACCCTCCTAAAAAATGGGATTGTACTTTCTGTTCAAGGATTTTACTTTATGTTCAGGACCCTCCTGAAAAATAGGATTTTACTTTTATGTTCAGGACCCTCCTGAAAAATTGGATTGTACTTTCTGTTCAAGGATTTTACTTTATGTTCAGGACCCTCCTGAAAAAATGAGAATTTACTTTCTGTTCAGGACCCTCCTGAAAAATGGGATTTTACTTTCTGTTCAAGGATTTTACTTTATGTTCAGGACCCCCCTGAAAAATGGGATTTTACTGTCTGTTCAGGACCCTCCTAAAAAATGGGATTTTACTTTATGTTCAGGACCCTCCTGGAAAATGGGACAACACTTTCAAAAATGAAATACTACTTTATTATAATTCTTGTTTGCGATAATTTTTGTTCTAGTTTTAATTTTGGGTTTCAGGAGTCCGCCTGAAGAACAGGGTGATGAAATAGCAAGTCAGGAGCCCGCTTGAAGAACGGGGTGATGAAATAGCAAGTCAGGAGCCCGCTTGAAGAACAGGGTGATGAAATAACAAGTCAGGAGCCCGCCTGGAGAATAGGGTGAAGAAACAAAAAGTCAAGCAACAAAGCGAAGCAATTGAAAGCCAAGCAACAAGTTGGAAGAAATTGCAAGTCGGGAGCCCGCCTGAAGAATAGGGTGATGAAAGTCGAGTCAAGAACCAACAGAAGCTGTATAGATAGGATTTTTGTAATTTCATTTATGTTTTAGCTTGTAATTTTCATTTTTGATGTAATAACAGAGCCGCGGACCGGAACCTCGATGGAACCTCACTCGACTCTCCAACTCGGTATAGTCCACTTCTCTTCCAATCCTCTGAAATACCCATGACTTGATTCTTTCATAACTTGGGTAGGAAAGATGTCTTAAGTCAAGACCCAATTGTCCTTCTTCCTTCTGTTTCTTTCTTTGAATAATGGTAGGGTCAAAATTTGGTCTCCCTGTCTACTTCTTTGCCTGAAAACACTTCGTGTTTACATCCAAAGAGGGCATGATGTAGACACCTAATTTCGTCCCTCCCCGATGTCTTTTTTACTCATTTTTATTTTTATCCTACCATGTACCCTTACCCATGTGATTACATCCCACAAAAATACAAAAAAAGTAACTCTCAACAAAATCCCTAACAAACTTTTATTCTTTTAATACCCTAACAACCCTCTCCAATAAGAAAATGACAAATCACCACCTCATCACCCCATACCCTACCCCTTAACCCTACCCCACATCACACCCCCCTTTTTTTTTTCTTGTCCAAAAAGAAAGGACCAAAAAAGAAAAAATACAATATATATACACAGATACACACATACAAAGGGAGAAGATTTTTTGGCATGAACAGTAACCAAAAAGAAAAAAGGGACCAAATTCTATCTTTCTCTCTCTAGACTCTCACTCTCTCTCTCTTAGCAAACTCGTCGGCGACCGACCAATGACCCGTCGGCATCCATGGCTGACGCCGGCCAGCTCACCATCGGCTAATATTCTCTCTCCCCAATTCGGCTCCCTCCATCTCTCTTTCTCTCTCTAAGCTCCCTCCGGCTGGTGACCAGCAAAACCATCGCTGCCGCCACCGCCACCGCCGTCAATGTCTTCTCTCCTCTAATCTCCGGCCAAACCCGCCAAAGCTACCGCCTGTCACCCCACCAGCCGCTCCATCCTTTCCGCCGCCCTTCTCCATCACTGACGAGTCAACGCTTTCGCCAGTCCCTCCGCCGTCAACACCAACCCCCGAACGGCAGTCCACCATAGCCGCCTCCGTGTCACCAGCCTCCGGCGAAGCCACCATTTCAGTCGCCTCCTTCTCTTCTCCATCCCTCCTCCGTCCATTCACCGCCACTGCTTCAGCCAGTCAGACGCCGCCGTTTCTCTCCGGCATCGGAGCTCGATCTGTGTTGGGTTTTGGATTCTTGTTGTTTGTTGGGGGTTTTGGTTTCGTCTGTTTCCTGGTTCGTCGTCGATATTGGTTTCGAGTTGTCGTTATCAAATCGTGTCGTCGTTCTGGTTTGGGTTTCGTATAACAAAGTTTATCTCACGGGTTTTGAAGTTGTCCTATTAGTTTTTCCCTATACTGAATTGGATTCATCACGATCGAGGTTCTCCGGTCGAGTATTTTGGTCTTCGAATTTCTTTATTATCGTCAAGGATCAATTTTATCGAGGTCCATTCTTCTAACTGAATCTTTAATTCATTTTCACTTTTTGTGATGTTGTGGGTGTGAATGATTTATTTGTTGCGTGTTTGGTATGTTCGAATATGTGTTATGTGTTGGTTGATGTTGGTTTCGGACTTTGAAAAGTGAATTGATAAATCGAAGCATGTTTAATCATATTGTTTGAAATAAATTTGGGGACGGGAATCGAAAATTGATAAAAGTAAATATTTTGATATTTTTGATACATTGTTGATGTTGAATGCGGTATGTTGTCGAGTGGGTAGGCAAACAGTAAGCTCGGGTAGGCAAGTTTAGGATTGGTGTAATGTGGGAATGATTAGAATATTTGTTGAATGTTTTGTTTATCGTATTTGGAATGTGTATTCATTTAACCGGGGAATGCCCCGAGGTAGTTTGTATTTACTCACCGGGGAATGCCCCAAAGAATTTTGTACGCAAAGGATGCTCGTGATCAAGGCCCGAGGCATCGGGTAAAGCATAGTTTAGCACTAGTGTAGGTTATTTCAGTATTTTTATTTCGGGTTGTAATAATTGGACTGGACTTTACATTTTTGTTTTGTTTTGTTATTGTTTGATTATTTTGCTTGCTTTTGTGTGATTTATGCATTTGTAACGTCAATTTAGCCGATACGCTCTGCCAAGCGACCGTGGTTGAACCACGGGATCGAGGGGTGCCTAACACCTTCCCCTTGGTCAACAGAATTTCTTAGCCGGAATCTCTATTTGCAGACCAGTTTAAAGAGTCAAATAGTTTCGAAACGGATTTTCTAAAGGTGACTTGGCACACCGGATTATGCCAAGTGGCGACTCTGAATAAATAATCCTTTTCCGAAACAAATTTTCATTTCTTGTCACTTAAATAATAAAATCCTTTCAGACTTAAAATATACATTTTTGGAGTACGTAAAAAAGGGGTGTGACACTTTTTATAAATCATTGTTAATATTAACCAACATTATGAATGGTATATAATATGTATTACTTCAATACTGTCATTTTTCTTTAAACGCTATATAATCTACTGTTTAAATTTTAGGGACAAATAACCGTATAAAAAAATATAACTCAACTTTAATGATTATTGTAAACAAATTGTAAAAATAAAAATAAAATTGCAAAGCAATGTTGTTAGTTGCCTTACTTTCTAAGGGAACCTGACAACAAAATTGGGTTTAAAGTTCGAGTAATCTAACTACAAAATTCGATCATGTAGATTTAAATTTCAAGTGATGTATAATTCTTTTTAAAAAATAATTTGCTTATACATAACACCTTCATCATCATCCTTAGAAATTCTCCTCATTTAAAAAAAATAAAAAAATTAGTATGGTCTTTGATATTTTATTTTCTTTATCTCAATTTATATTGACATATATTTTTTCTAATCGATCTCAAAAAAATTATAGATATTTCTATATTTTATGAATATTTAACTTTAAAATATAATTCTAACCCTAATGAGATAATTTATAATCATACACGTATATATTAGATTTTATAAATATTTAACTTTAAAATACAATTCTAACTCTAATGAGATGATTTATAATCACACACATATAAATCTTTAATGATATATGTTATCCTTTGCTTTATTGGTGCAATTTGTTTAAACAATATATAATTGTTTATGCTTTGGAGGCCAGTAAATGAGATGATTTATAATCACTCATCTATATAAATTTTTTATGATATATGTTATCCTTTGCTTTATTAGTGCATTTTGATTAAATAGTATATAATTGTTTATGCTTTGGAGGCCAATAGTACTACTATATATAAACATCGGTGAGCATACAACTCAAGCAGATAGCTGGCTATTGTCAGGTCTACTTTCAGTTGCCTGCTTTTGAACGAAGACATCTTTGTAATTTTATATTTTTTGTTTTAATTAAATTATTTTATTTTTATTTGAATATATTATATATTTATAAATTGTGTAAAAAGTATTATGTAATTACAGTAATTAACTATTTCAATTATTTAGAGACACACAAAAAAGTTATTGACTCAAAATTTTATCAGTGCAACATAAATTGAGATATATAAATTTGAATTTTTTATGAAAAGTAATGTAAAATACAATAATAATTAAATTAAAATATATTTGAAAGATGTATGAAAAAATTATTTGACTTCTTAAATTTTATCAATGCCATATAAATGTGGATAAATGAAATAACATATATTACACGAAAATTATGTAGAAAGTCATAAAAAATAATTAACATCTAAAATAACATAACAAATTTGATTGACTTTCTCAAATACTCCATTAGTGTCACGTAAATTGAGACGAAAAGAGTAACATATAGTATCTGAAAATTATGTAAAAATACTACAAATCAATTATTATTAACTTAAAAGATTTAAAAATATACAAAAACTTATTGACTCTTTTAAATTTTATCAATATCATATAAATTGAAATAAAAAATAATATACATTGAATCACATTGTTACGAGCTCCAGTGTCTAGTTTGAATAAGAAGATGTAGCTCAATATTGACTATTTTTCCACGTAAACCAAAAATGAGGAATTTTAAAAAGCAGTATTGTTCATTGACTTTTTTTTGGTAAAATAGAGCGATTTCATTGATCATTAGAGGGGGGGGGGGGGGGGTCAGAGCTCCTATTAGATGTAGGAGGCAAAATAGAGTAGTTCAAGGCCACATCTCGGCCTTGTAGGTTAATGTTTGAATGTTTAATAGAACAAGTGAAAGTTTTGCCAACGTAATCATTATTAACAACATTGACAACAACAGGTGGTACATGGGTGAGCATAGTAGTTCTTGACAAGTATCTGGCCCTAGTCATTCCTTTGCTAGGCAATCAACTACTGCATTCTGCTCCCTGAGGTTCTGCATTGGTGTGGTTGCTCCCAGCTCCCCTAGTAATGTCCTGCACTTAGATATAATGTTAGAGTAAAGTGGATGGTCATGGTTTAAAATATTAATAGCAGCTTATGAATTCATCTCAATATTAAAGAAATTGACGTTGTATTCCTTTGCTACCAATAGACCATCTCTAAGGGCTAACAGCTCGGCCATTGTTGGGGTTGTATGGGGAATATGGTGGTAGTATCCAAGGATCCACTCACAATTGTTATTCCCGAAAACCCCTCCCAATCCTCCAGGTCCAGGGTTGGCCTTTGTTGAACCATCAGTATTGAGTTTAATCCCTCTTGTTGTGGGGGGAATTCCACTTAATGCTGATGATTTCAGCTCTGTGATGAATATTTGGGCGCTGGACCTTGCCAATAAGAGTGAACTTAGTAGCAGCAAGAATCACCTTTTCCACCCCTATAGCATTGTATTTGTTATCGAAAAGGTTATCATTTCTAGTCAACCAAATAGCCCATAGATAGTATGGTAGAATAGTATCCCAGGTGAGCCAATTGTTGAAAGGCTTCCCCTAAAGCCCGTCCCACATTTTGTGCCAGGCATCAAAGGTGTGACAGTTTGGAGGGAAATTATACCTGTTTTTGGCTTAAATATTATTCCAGAAATTGAGTGCATTGTTGCACTTGAAAAAAATGTGAGAGATATCCTTTACACTATTACTGCAGAAGTGGCAACATGAGGGGATATTGATGCCAATATGATTGAGGTAGTCATTAGTGGGGAGCCTTTTATGGGTTAAGATCTAAAGAAAGGTCCTGTTATTAAGGTTGTTTCCTCTCCAAATTTTTGAGAAGGTGGTGTTGTGGACTTCACTATGACTTACGTTCTAGAGTTGAGAATACATAATGCTAGTAATGAACTTACCATCAAGGGAACAATTCCAGATGGTAGTATTAGTATTAGTATTGTTGTCACTGACATTGATAGGCATGCTAGTGATAATCTGCCTAATGGTATTGAGAATTTCAAATGGGACTATGGCGAAGTCCCAATTGTCATTATTATAGACGTTCTTGACAGTGAGATTTAGAGTTTGGTTTATCACTAGTCCTTGAACAATGCTTCTAAGGCTGTCAAAATAGGGGATCCAGGTGTCACCCCAAAAGCTCACTTTGTCACCTTTACCCACCCTCCGTCTTATGCCTTGTTGACACTCAATTTTGACTCGCACTTTTTCTTTAATTATTTTTATCATGCTCCTCGACCCTAAATAATTTTTAATTTTTTTTTAAAAGAGTGAGATTCGTATTTTTTTTTTGTTTCTATTTCTACAAATTTTAATAGAAAGAAAATTTACTTTTCTACCATAATATAAAATATTTTAATTAAATATAACTAAATATTTTAACAAATAATATATACATATACATGTATATATGTATGTATGTATGTATATGTATATATATCTTTTGGTATTCGCATTTTTCTAACTTTATTTTTGAGGCAGTATTGTGACCTTATATGTATATTTTTATTACACAAAATATATATATATATATATATATATATATTATATTTTAAGATGTATATACATTTTATCATATTCTTACTTTCACACACACACATATATACATAAATATGCGTATTTTGTTAATAGGAGAGTCGCAAAGTATTAAGTTGGATGTCTATACAAATAATGTCCGCAATTTATATATGTTAAAACTAAAAATAGTTTTAAATAATTTTTTAGGATGTCAGGAAGCATCAATAAATTTAATTTCGATGAAAAAGATTATTCGGGCTAACAATAATTCAACTTCAATTCATTATTCTTTATTTATTTCATCCAAACCTGACTCTTCTTTTATAAATCTCAACAAAAGGTACAAAATTAGCCCAAAATCCAGTCCAAAATTATCGGACTAACAACTTAATTCAGTCCGACGACTATTTCCCAAATTGAGGATTTAAAAACTTTCAGTCATCGTCATATATTCACATATATATGTAATAATGTATTTTATTTATCTAATTATTTACTTATTTACGTATTTATATTCTATCTTCTTTTCAAATTAAATCCGGATAAAAATTGAATAGATCAAAAAATAAATAATTAAATAACTAATCATTTCAAATCATTTTTTTTTCTTTTAGTTTTTCGCATGTTTTTGTATATATGTATAAATATTATTTATTATTTTTTGAGGTACTTTCTTTTAAGACCGTCCGATCTTTGATCGAACGGTCCAAATTTTGGTCAAATTTTTTCAAACCAGTGCATTAAATGCGCAGCTCAAACGCGTTTGCTCTTGGCAGAATACGCGTAACCTCTTCCCAAAGTAATATTGACAAGTCTCCATCATCCCTCTCCCAAAATAACAACAACAATGGCCTCCTTTCTCCATCCTCCCTTCTTCCCCTCTTTCACCACCCCCAAATCGGAACCACCATAGCTGGCCACCTGACATACCTGTGAAAATCTCACCAAAACCGACCTCTCTGCTCGCGAATCCTTAGAGGACAGAAGAGGGCAGTCCCCCAATCCGTATAACAACAAAAAAAGGACTTAAAATCGACATTAAATGGCCTGGAAAATGGAAATTCAGATTTAGAAAGATATTTCAAGTTTCAAATCAACTAGGTGTTTTATTTTGAGTTTCGAATCCGAATTTTCAAGTCCGGATTCACCTATAAATTGAAGCCTTTCCATCTCCATGAGGGACAAGTTGAAGCTGAACAAAAAATTTCAAGATTGAGAGAGCAACAAAAATCAGTGAAAAAAAGTATTTTTTTTTTATTTTCTTCAGCAAGGGAAATTCGAAACAGGTTTCTGAGATAGAAGGAGTTGGATATTGGTTTGATATTCAGAAGAAAAAGAGTTCCGAGGGTTCTCGCTTCCTTTTTGGAATGGTTTTTTTTCAAGCTAGTCACTTCCCGTCACTCATTTCGATTTTGGTTCTAGAGTAAGTATTCTTCGGGTTGGAGTTTAATCGTTGGAAATTCCTTGACGTGAAATTACAGTTTTGCTGCCCCAAAAAAGGTGCGAGTCTACCCCTTTTAAATTTGTAAGTTTTCATCTCTTTGTTCTTTATTTTTATCCCGTTTTCTTTCTGTGTGAATATTTGAATTCATTCCTGTCTTAAATTTGTGATTGTTGTTGTTTCTCGTTACCTTTACGCATTGAAAAAATAAAAATTCTAATTTTGTGAATTTATCTTATGGTTGAACATTAAAAGTATCAATGAATATGTGATCCTTTTGGTTTTGAATCGGCTATTGTGGTTTGTTTATCTAGTTCCGTGAACATGATTCCATTTGAAGCGTATATTGATTTAATACATATGGTTGATCTCTCTGTTCTATTAATCGTCAAAATATAAGCCTGTGAATTATGGGAAAAGTATGTCTTCTCTTCGTATTTCACATTTTTAGTAAACTGTTTTTGTGTGCCCTTATTATTGTTGTGATTTAAATTTTAGAAAGGGGTGCGTGAAATCGCCTGTCTCACCTCATGCGGCTATTATGAGTGGTTGTTTGTGGTTATGGTTTAGTTTCATCATTCAAGTAACAGAGAAAATACAGTCTCACTCTCTCTAGTTCGACTCTTTCTTTACTTTGTTGGGATCCCACGGATGTGGTTCGGTTCGTACCTTGCTCTTTTACCTATTTATGCTTCTGCCAAGAGCACCTCTTTTGTATTCGTGTGTATGAATGAACTAGGATGTGTGTGTAAGGCTCTGTTTTTTTTTACTTCCTTTTCAGATCTCAGATATGTGTTAGGATGTGGTTATGATTGATTTAGAGATACATAATTCCCATCGTGTCTTTGTTGCGCAAATCCCTTCTCCATCCCGCTAATCTATTTCAGTTTCGGGAACACATGAACTTATTATTATTATTTTCAAAGTTATGTCTTTGTTGTTATTCTGAAAATTGTTTTGCCTAATTGTAAATATGCGATTTTAGTAGTTTCGAGTTTGTAATGGTATGGCTAATTGACTTCCAGTGAAACCAATCCCGTAGCATGATTTCGTTTTAAATTTCGGGGCTGCTTTGTGGCTAAGTATGCAAAATGTGTGGAACACCCCATAATTTCCATTACCTCTATCGCTGTGTAATTGTTTTAGGATCGAAAATCATGTAGGTCATCAAATTTCTACTTTTCCTTACTTATGTAGCATCTTTTGCTGCTTTGCAATACGTTAAGTGAGTTTCATGCAGGGGGTTGTATTGTTTAAACGCTGAATAATAATGTGGTTCGAAGTTATGTCTTTATTTTGGGAAAGTCTTGCACTTAAATAAAAGCGTAAGGGATGTCCTCTTTTAAATTTAATTGTTCTTAAGCTCAAGATGTTCTTTTATAGAATCAAAGTTATATTCTCCTTATGAAAGGCCTTTCAAGGTAAGATTTTGTGGGTTGAGAGTGAGTATTTAGTTGTACAGGTTGTTAGGTTTTGATGTCTGGGGTGCATTCGAGATGAAATGACATGTATACCGATCGTAGTCTGTTTTGAGTTGATAAAACTCTTTAAGGTGTCGTTTATTTTCTTTGAGTTTTCAAAAGTAATGTTTTTTTCACTGCGTCTAGTTTTAAGTGACTTTCTTTGGGTTGCAATGTCGATAGAGAATCAATGTGTTGAGGTAGAGAGTAAATCATTTACTTATTCGTCCATTCATTTTTCATTTGCTTTTATGTTATTTTCTAAAAATCGAAACTAAAAGAGATACATATTTATTCAGATGTGTTTTCATCTTAAGATGTTTCTAGTCTATTCTGAAATTTAAATGTTTGAACTATTGCTTACGAAGAATCCTTACTAATTTTCTGTATCAACTTGGGACTCTAAGTAGCTAAAAGTTCTCTTTCTTTTGGGGTAAGCTGAAGACATATTTTTTACAATGAGTAGAGGAAATTCTGGGAGCTAAGACTTTGTTTATCCTAGATTTATATGTTAACTTCCACTGTTATCTTCTAGCTTGGTAAATATGAGTGTGAGGGCGTTTCTCGAGCTGAAATTTAAACAAAGAGTGATCAGAATTTTTATTTTTTAATAGGGAGCATAGCCTGTATCATTAGCATGTTAGGCATATTTATATCTATATTTTGAAGAGGTCTTCACATAGACGTTGAACACAACCTTTTTAAATGTATTTCATAGCTGTACTAAATAGGTATTGAAATACTACTTTGCACCACTTCTATGGGGTAAGGATGTGAGTAAATTAGTTAAAAGTTCAACTTGAATTCACAAAGTTTCCTTCATTCTGCCTAACGATAGAAATAAACTTTGCATGTTAAAGTGATATTTAATCTATTCTTAAATATCCTCATGTGACGTTTTTTTTTACTCGAACCGATTTCTAATCCTTATTTTTTTTAACTTACATGTAAATGTAATCGGGAGTTGGGAGTTCCACAACGGAACTCGTTTGAACCAAGCATCGAGTCAACCGCTATTAGGATTGCAGAGCTTCGGGATTGCACTACTTGAAACTTCAAAATCCGAAACGAAGTCTAGTTTTCCCCCTTTAGTTCGTTCTTCGTTAAATTATTCACATGCTATTATTATTATTATTGTTTTGCAACTAACTTTATGTTCATCGTTGTGTTGTGATACCTTTAGTAACTCATCGTTTATAATCTCTTTATTTATGTGCCTATTTTTATTTAAAAAGTGAAATATTTTTGTCATTAGCGATTAACGCCTAACTAATTTGTAGAAGTGATTTTTAAAGATTAGCGAACCTTAATTTGGATCAATCGTTTAGCCAAGTCATCTTTCCTTTTTTTAAAAAAAATTGCTAATAAATGGATGTGGTAATTTTCAATTTTTGTTTTAAAATAATTTTTTTCAAAAATGTTTAGTAATAAACGAGTCGCCAATTTTTGATTAACCGACTTTAAATTCATAAGTCCAACATGTCAATCTATATCCTTTTTTATGAACGTTATTAGAATTTTACAAATTTCCAAGGAAAGAAATGCAAGATATAAATATTCATTCGTCACCACGCACGAGGTACATTATTTTCGATACTTCTAAAATTATTTTCATCATTATTTCTATACATACTAATTGCTAACTACTATTTCATTACTTACACCATAATCATCATTTTTAAACGTCATCAATATTATCATTATTGTCATACTGGATTACTACCAATATCGTGATTATTATTATTATTACTATTATTATTATTGTTGTTGTTGTTGTTGTTGTTGTTATCGTCTTTACTATTTATTACCATTGTCACTATTTTGCATATGCCCATCCTGATTATATGTTTTCACACTCTTGAAAGTACATTTCGTACATAAATTTCATGCTATAAAATATGTTATTGATTGTTTGAATAATTAAATTAAATATTTAAATTCACATATCTTCTAAAATTACCTCATACAACTAAAAGTTTTTTTTTTAACATATAGAAATTATATTATCATCCTATTCATTAAGCGTGTATATTTTCATAACAATTACATTACTTTCCCGTACATGGTAGCGTCATGTTTTGTTACACCTTAAATTTTAGTTCTTTTTATATAAAATAACAAGTAGAAAATAATGATGAAAATTTTCTTATCACCATTTTCGCAAATAAATAAAAGCAATAATTTTTCTAAACTAAGCATAAGGACTATCTTCGGAAAGGCTCTGAGGGGTGTCTAACACCTTCTCCTCGAGTATTACTCAGAATCTCAAAATATTTTCGATAGACTAAAACAGAGTTTTACAATAAGAATGGTTTTTCCTAATTTTCCTAAAAAGTTAGGTGGCGACTCTAAATATAATTTTTTTTTAATTCCAAGAATCACGACATACCACCATACGTCGTGTGCTGTTTCGATCGGTTCGAAATAGGGCTCGACAGAATGGCGACTCTGCTGGGGATTTTATGAACTTAGGCTGTAACCTTAACATGCTTAGTTTGGGATTTTTATGCTTTATTATGTCATGTGTTTTACGTATTATTATATCATGCTTTAAAGGACGCAAGCCAAATCTAAACTTGTGTTCCTTATTTGTTTGTATAACACTACTTGTTACCGCTTTATCACTTGCAATTTCCTATCGATTCTTGGTCGTACACAATTCACACACTGAAAACACGAGGGGTGTAGCTGAACTCCTCCGAAACCTCTTCAGATTCCTTAGTTTCAGAGTTGGTGCAGTTATGTTAGTGCACCTTTTCGCAGCTATTCAGTCCAACTCTTGAACATTTAAAAGAAAAAGATCTTACTCTAGTGATAGGTCATATTGCATACACCTTAGGCGGAACGGTCCAGGGTATCGTTCCACGGTTAGGAAACCACCCTTTGCGTCAACGGGTCCTCCACGAACCCAACGACAGTATATGTGGAATGATTAATTGATCCAAACATTAAAAACGTAATAAATTCGGGACATTTAACTTACCGTACCCTTTTCTTTAAACAGATGGAAATCAACCAGAATCTCGCCAACATCCTTATGCTGACTGACATTCCCCATATCCAAAAACACTGGTGGGGAAACATCCGAGTGGCACATGGAGGAGAGGTGTTTACGCATTTGGGGTATTTGACGGATCTAATGGAGATAAGGGCAGATAGGCTACTGATTCGATTCCTAGTCGAGTTCTGGGACCCGACTACGGTTACTTTCAGATTCAGGGACTTCGAGATCACGCCCACCTTAGAAGAGATCAGCCAAATGGCTAATTTACCGTTGACAGGACGGGCACCTTTTGTCCCCCGTATTACTGCAGGTAGCCGTTTTCTTCGCGACATAGGATTGAAAGTTGGCGCAGGCTTGAGAATGGTTGTAGCAGGCTAGGTAAGCCTGGTTTATCTCTTTGAGAGGTTCAGTAGAAGAGAAATTTATGATCACTTTCGAGAGGAGTTCTCCTTCGCCAGGATCGACTAGGAGAGGCATAGAGCCATTGTGTTTATGATGGCTTTTCTCGGTATTATAATGTTCCCAATAATAGGGAACTGAATCAATATTCACATACTCCCCATGGTCTTATTCATGTGTAGGGGACCAATCAAGACCACGATCGTGCCAATGATTCTAGCGGAAGTCTTTTGGTCTTTATCCGAATGCTCCAGGGGGCACGATTTTTTCAGAGGCTGCAACCTAATGCTCCAAGTTTGAGCATTAAAGCACTTTTATCGTAGGGATGGTGTCGGAGAGGCTGGCCCTAATCAGATTCATAGCCACAGACTTAGAGTAGCCATGTGGGAGATCTCAGTCAATGAGAAACAGTGGCGCGACTTCTGAATCCATCTCACTGGTAACCTTATACAGTGGAGGCTACCATGGGTTAGTGGTCGAGTAATGCTAAGAATACATTACACTTACTTTCTTGAGTTGATTGGGTTGGAGGGAATCGAGCCATATGCACCTTTGAGGTTCTAAGACAATTCGGCCTAATTCAGAATATCTCTCTATGGTCAAACAATGGTCAAACATAGCACCGTCGGAGATCGATTATGAGGGAAGAATCCCTGTAGAGAGGCTTGGCAACCTAATCCATGGCTGGGGACAAATCTTAAGTTTGGGCATAGGTAGTAACCCATACTGCATTCCCGAGTACTACACCTGGTACAAGTTGGAAGGAATTCAGCTCAACCAAGTCTTATATCTCTCCAAGGGCTCACCGACATTTACAGAGCAGACCAAGTTTGAGAGCAGTTGCTTCATCTTAGGCCTGTAACCACAACCATGTACGAGCAGGTGATTCCTGGATCGGTGGATCACCTCATCCCTGTTGTTGATGATGAAACTGAGAAAGAGATGGAGGAAGATCCTAAAGAGGACCAAGAGGAGGATCCCGGAGAGGACCCGAAGGAGGAACCAATGGAAGAGCAGGATGGGGAGCTGACAGAGGAGATGGAGGAAGACCCTGAGAAAGAAGAGTATGGACCTATAGACTTCGGTGGACCAGACTAAGACTTCCAAGGGCAGAAGTTAGACGGATCCCCAGAGTATCACCCTGGGCCTTATTATGACCTCGTTGATGATGATGATCCCCCCAGTTAGCCATAGGATCCATCTTGTTGTTATAGATTCTGGAGGATCTTGTACGACCTATCTGTACTTTTATCTTTCATTTTTTTCCCTAAAAAGGGTCTTGCGTGACCTCTATCGATATTGTCATAGGCCACCATGATGTAATCTTTAGTTCAAAACTTTTCTTTGTAACCCGTGACTTCACACCTTGCACTTTTCCTTAATCAAAATCCCTTTGTCCTGAATTTAATTACAATTTAAAGCTTTGGATCAATTAATCGTGTTTGCAGCGTAGGCATACCTCTGACGAAAAGAGGCTGTATATTAGGACGCGTTTGAATGTCGCCAAATTGGTGTATATATGTGCTACTTACTTGTTATATCTATGTTATTGCCTAAACTAACATAGTTTTCTTTTTTCTTTTTTCTTTTATTTAATCCCCAAACAACAAAAAGTTGATTTGTGTCAATTGGAAAACTAGCGGAATCTCAGTACAACCTCCGATCTAAAAACAAAATGACCAACAATGACAAGGCCGCGATGATAGCCATAGATGAAGTCGAAGGCTCGCAGATGCTATCAAAAACATAAAATGACGAGCAAATGGCTAGTATGGCGCAAGAGATCAAAGTGTTAAAGGAAGAACTGCGTCAAATGCGAGACTTGACTAAGCTTACCTTGGCTAGATTTCCCACTCAGCTGCAGGGTCCAAATGTTGGATTGCCCCTGATTGCCCCAGCTAATCCAACGAACTTATCGCATGCTCAAGCACCACCTAATTTCCAACCCACTTCTGGAACAATGCCTAGTTATCTATTTCCTACTCACAACTTTACTGTTCCGATCCATCCAGAGATACAGCACATACCCGAAGCACATGTCACTTATGAGATACCTGTGCCCCCTGTATACGCTACCGAAGCTTCTGTCTTCGCAATATTTACGACTTTTAAGGTTCTATATGAGGCTGATCAGTATGTGGGGTTAGGAAAAGATGTCCAATCAAGTGAAGAAGGGTCGATAGCAGCCCAGCTTTAGAGTCTAAAGAGAGCATTCAGAAGCATGCAAGTCACCAGAGGGACTGAAAGTTTGGACTATGATGACTTATGCATTCATCCAGACATCGACATGCCAGTGGGGTACAAACCACCAAAGTTTGATGTGTTTGACAGAAAAGGTGACCCGCATGCACACCTGAGGACTTACTGCGACAAGTTGGTCGGGGTAAGAAGAAACGAGAAGTTAAAAATGAAGCTGTTCATTCAGAGTTTGTCGGGAGAAGCTTTTACTTGGTACACCCGACAAGACCCTCGTAAGTGGCGTGACTGGTGGGAAATGGCCGAGGTTTTCATGAGTCGCTTCAGATTCAACACTGAGATTGCCCCAGACAGGTTCTCATTGGCTAGCATACAGAAAAAGCCGTCCGAATTATTTCAAGAATATGCATGGTGCTGGAGGACCGAGGCTGCAAGGATCCAGCCTTCACTAGATGAAAGTGAGCTCTCCAAATATTTTATCCGAGCACAAGAGGGTGTTTACTTTGATAAGATGATGTCGATGATGGGCCAAAAGTTCGCGGAATTGGTCAGAATGAGATATTTCATAGAAGAAGGCATCAAGTCGGGGAAGATCCAATCGATGGCTGCATTGCAAGCTGCGAGCAGGGCCATGCAGACTGGTTCTATTAATGGTAACAAGAAAAAGAGGGAAGATATTTCAGCCGCACACCATATTACCGACCTAGAAATTCTTTCCACCATTATCCTAACAACCTTAAAAATATTGCACATGTCCCAGTGTACAATACTCAGCCGCATTATAATCCACCTCGAGCTCCAGCATACCAAAATCCACCAAGACCATACGCCCCTGTCCAAGCTACAGCTCACCAAAATAGACCAGCATTTGCACCCATACCACATCCAAACTTTGAAGCCAGAAATACCCTCACTTACACACCAATTGCAGAACCTTTAGCCCAGTTGTTTGAAAGATTGAGGGTTGCCGGTTTATTGCATCCAATTGAGGAAAAGACCCCTGTCCCAACCTCTCAAAACTTTGACGATAGCAAGCGGTACACCTATCACTCAGGAGTCCAAGGGCATGACACGGAAGATTGTTACAGCTTGAAGAATCAAATTGAGTCTCTAATAAGAAGGGGTATCATCAAATGCACCTCCACAGCTCCCAATATGAACAATAACCCCTTGCCAAATCACAAAAATTGAGAAGTCAACATGATTACTCTAAAAAGGAGTATGAGTTGGAAGAAACTACTATGCCCACATGGAACTCAGAAGAAATCGCCACGGCATCCCCATCACAGCTATTTATCACAGTTCAATTGAGGGAGCCTATAACTATTCAGACTTACCTTCCAAGAGTCGTATTGACCACATCAGCCATTGGGAGGACCGATTATGACACCAAGGCAGTACTATGGGACTATCGAGTTGAAGCCAAGGGCAAAATAATAGATGCTGCTGCGGCTCAAGGAATGACCAGGTCGGGGAGATGTTATGCACCAAAAGAACCAAATCGTGGAGTTCTAAAAAAAGATTAAAATTCGAGGAGAAATATCACAGATGTTGAAGCTGCAGAATTTTGGAAGAAGATGTAGTCGAAAGACTATTCAGTCGAGGATCAGCTCAAGAAGACACCAGCCCACATATCCGTCATGTCTTTGCTTATGAGTTTTAAAGCTCATAGAAGTGCTTTGATGGAAGTTTTATCTGGGATTAGCAAACCAAAGAAGACAACTAGCGAGACTTTGGACGCAGCAATTGGGCGAGTGGTAGAAGCAAATAAGGTCTCTTTTTATGATGATGAGTTACCATCAGAAGGGGCTGCACACAACAAAGCGCTCCATATTGCGATTAGATATCATGATAAGATTGTGAACAGGTTTTTGATCGATGGCGGTTCGGGTTGCAATATCTGTCCATTCTCTACGCTGAGGGATTTGAGTGTGAATATAGAAGATATAAGAGAGAGTCGGGTGAAGGTTAGAGCCTTTGATGGGTCGCAAAGGAGTGTCATCAAGGAAATATACTTAACATTGCAGATAGGACCAACAGATTTTCCTGTCCAATTTCAGGTCATGGATGTGTTATCTAGCTACAACTTGTTGTTGGGGAGGCCGTGGGTCTACATGGCAAGAGACATTTCTTCCATTTTCCATTAGTGTGTAAAGTTTGAATGGGATCGCACAGAAGTTACCGTTCATGAAGAACTCAGTCATTCCATTTATTTTGTCAATTCAGTCCCAGTCACCAAGGAGTTAGATGAAGCCACTTTCTATACTCTGGAGATCATGCAAGCAACAAAGATCAATAAGGAAGTAATGCCAACTGAAGCAAAAATGTCGAATGCTAAAAAGATGGTTGCGTCAGAGATGTTGAAATATGGGTATCAACCCAAGACAGGACTAGGACCCAGAGCCGATGGTATAGTTGAGCCGATCTAACTAAAGCAACAAAAGGGTACGACCGGGCTTGGATACGAGCCTATTTCTGGAGTAGCCTGCAGGGAAAGATTTAGAATCCCAGTTTCAGAGCAAGCAGTCAATGAAGATATCATTGAAGGAATAGGGAATCTATTTGTGGCTGTGATCGAAGGTGGATCAGAGATAGATTTCAATAAGCTTACCATTCGTGATGCTGAACCGGGGGAAGTCCTGCAGAATTAGACCATTGTCTCATCCCTATTCCGTCAGGAGTCTTGCTAGTACGGGACTGTTGTTTCTTTTAAAAATTATTTTGCTTGCATGATCAATTGAGGCTTGAATCGTGCCGAAACTATTTTTACTACTTGTTTTTTCGCCAAAGCCAGTGCTTTATTCAATAAAGTTCTTACTTTCCAAACTTATTTAATAATTTCAAATATCTATTTATCTTCCAGAATCTATTTACTGTACTCGCTTTTATACTTTTTTAGTGCAAATATTAATAAAAATCCTCGTTCCACAATTATGATATGTAACAAATTCGTTGAGCAAAATAAAAGCGATGCGGAGGATTACGAGGAGTATGATAAGAGCATGATGCCTGAAAACCTGCCGCAAGAGATCGAACAACTCAAAAGTCAGAAGAAGCCTAATATAGATGAAACTGAAGTCGTTAATTTGGGTGATGAAGAGACAACAAAGGAAACATGAGTCAGCATACACTTGGAGGATGAAAGAAAGCAGGAATTGATAAGTCTGCTTAAGAAATACATCAATGTATTTGCTTGGTCTTGCGACGACATGCCTGGTTTAAGCACCGATATCGTCTCGCATCGACTACCGACTAACCCTGCGTGTCCACCGGTAAAGCAAAAGACGAGGAAATCCAAGCCAGATTTGAGTTTGAGAGTCAAGGAGGAGGTCACCAAGCAGATAGAAGCCAATGTTGTGAGGGTCACAACTTATCCCACCTGGCTGGCCAACATCGTGCCCGTACCAAAGAAAGACGGAAAGATAAGAATATGTGTAGATTATCAGGATCTCAACAAGGCTAGTCCAAAAGACGATTTTTCCCTCCCAAACATTCATGTTCTCATTGATAATTGTGCGAAACATGAGTTTCAGTCGTTTGTTGATTGTTTCGCGGGATATCATCAAATTTTTATGGATGAGAATGATGCAGAAAAAACATCCTTCATCACACCGTGGGGGTATACTGCTATAGAGTAATGTCGTTTGGACTCAAGAATGCCGGTGCAACTTATATGAGGGCCATGACCACTCTTTTCCATGATATGATTCACAAAAAAATCAAAGTGTATGTAGATGATGTCGTCATCAAATCTAAAAGGAGTACAAACCATTTGGATGATTTACGAAAATTCTTTGAAAGGCTGAGAAGGTATGACCTAAAGTTAGATCTGGCTAAATGCGCCTTCGGAGTCCCCGCAGAAAAGTTATTAGGATTCATCGTTAGTAGGAGAGGTATAGAGTTGGATCCGTCCAAGATAAAAGCAATCCAAGACTTACCACCCCCTAAGACCAAGAAGGACATAATGAGTTTCTTGGGAAGACTCAATTACATCAGTCAGTTCATCGCCCAATCCACGATCATTTGTGAACCAATATTCAAGTTATTGAAGAAAGATGCCGCCACCGGATGGACTAAAGAATGTCAGAAGGCTTTTGACAAAATTAAGAAGTATTTGTCTAACCCACCTATATTGGTTCCACCAGAACCGGGAAAGCTGTTGTTGTTATATCTATCCGCTATGGATAATGCCTTTGGATGCGTGTTAAGGCAGCATGATGATACAGGGAGGAAAGAGCAAGCCATTTACTACTTGAGTAAGATGTTCACATCGTACGAAGCTAGGAATACAATGTTGGAACGGACTTGTTGTGTACTGACCTGGGTTGCGCAAAGGTTACAGCACTACCTGTCCGCGTATACCACATACTTAATTTCGAGAATGGATCCACTCAAGTACATATTTCAGAAGCTAATGCCTACTGGAAAGTTGGCAAAATGGCAAATCTTATTGAGTGAGTTTGACATTGTGTACGTGACACAAAAAACTGTTAAAGGGCAAGCTTTAGCTGATCACCTTACAGAAAATCTAGTAGATCAAGATTACTAGCCGCTCAAGACCTACTTTCCTGATGAAGAGGTGTTGTTTGTAGGAGAAGACATCTCAGAGTCATATGATGGATGGAGAATGTTTTTCGATGAAGCAAAGAACTTCAAAGGAGTCGGAATTGGAGCAGTCCTAGTTTCAGAAATAGGTCAACACTACCCAATCTCGACGAAGATTAGGTTTCCTTGCACGAATAACATGGCAAAATACGAGGCTTGCATTCTCGGGCTTAGGATGGCAGCAGACATGGACATTAAAGAGTTATTGGTGATAGGAGATTCAGACTTATTGATCCATCAGGTGCAAGGAGAATGGACCACCAAAAATGTCAAAATCTTTCCTTATGTGCAATGTGTTAAGGAATTGAGCAAAAGGTTTACGAAGATTGAATTCAAGCATGTCCTTCAAATTCAAAATGAGTTCGTCGATGCCTTGGAGACACTATCTTCAATGATTCAACATCCAGATAAGAATTACATCGATCTCATCAAAGTGGAGATACACAGCCAACAAGTATACTATTTCTATGTAGATGAAGAGCCAGATGGAAAACCATGGTATTACGACATTAAGAGGTTACTCAGAGTGGGAGAATATCCAGAAGGCGCTACTGGCAAGCAGAAGAGGACTTTAAAAAGAATGGTCAATCACTTCTTTCTTAACGGGAAAATTCTATATAAGCGGACTCCAGACCTAGGATTGTTATGATGCATCGATGCCGCAGAGGCCACAAGATTATTAGAGGAGATACATGCAGAAACCTGTGGACCCCACATGAACGATTTCATGCTTGCGAAGAAGATTTTGAGAGCTGGATACTTTTGGATGACTATGAAGAGGGATAACATCCAATTCGTGCAGAAGTGTCACCAATGTCAAGTTCATGGAGACTTTATACGAGTTCCACCAAATAAACTCAATGTGATGGGTTCTCCTTGGCCATTTGCTGCTTGGGGAATGGATGTTATTGGGACCATAGATCCTCCTGCGTCTAATGGACACCATTTTATCTGGGGCGCTATCAATTACTTTGTAAACGTGGGTTAAGGCCTCAACACATAAGGCCATAACAAAAAATGTGGTAGCAGATTTTGTTCGTAACAACTTAGTCTGTCGGTTTGGAATTCCAAAGTCAATCATAACAGATAATGGAGCCAATCTTAATAGCAACCAGATGAGAGAGATTTGCGAAAGGTTTAAGATATCTCATCAAAATTCCACGGCTTATCGACCACAAATGGATAGAGCGGTTAAAGCTGCAAACAAAAATATCAAGAGGATCTTGAGGAAAATAGTGGACGGTAATAGAAAATGGCATGAAAAGTTGCCATATGCTTTACTTGGATATCGCACCACAATCAGAACTTCTACTGGGGCAACTTTCTATATGTTGGTTTATGGGTCGAAAGCAGTGATACCTGCGAAAGTAGAGATTCCTTCATTAAGAGTCATTCAGGAGGTTGATCTAGACGACGCTGAACGGATTTGTAGTAGAATCGAGCAGTTGATGCTCATTGACGAGAAGAGATTGGATGCAGTCTATCATGGTCATCTCTATCAAAATAGAATGATCAAGGCATTCAACAAGAAAGTTAAGCCTCGTCGATTCACACCGGGAGAGTTAGTATTGAAGAATCCCTCACCAAGATGAAGCCAAAGGAAAATTTGCGCCAAATTGGCAAGGTCCTTACATAGTTCACCGAGTACTCTCAGGAGGAGCAGTAATCCTCGCGAAAATGGACGGCACAGTAAGCACAAAGCCGATCAACTCAGACGTCATCAAGAAGTACTACATTTGAAGACATTAGAACTAGTTGTTTCTTTGTAGGTTTTGCATTTTTCTCTAATATAACAGAACTACGTATTAGCCTGATTTCCCACGGCGGGATACGTAGGCAGCCCACATAGGGTTCGATTTTCCTTAGAAAACCCAAAAACATCATCCTTTCATGTATTTAGAACTACGCTCGACCTGACTTCCCACGGCGGGATACGTAGGCGATCCGCATCAGATTCAGTCCCTTCATATTTTTACCTTTACATTGTACTGAACTACGACCTGACCTGATTCCACTTGCATACGTAGGCAGCCTGAGTTAGGCCCAGTCATTGCATTATTTTACTTTATCTTTTGTATCGAACTACGTTATGACCTGATTTTTATTCTTAGGATACGTAGGCTGCCTGAGTCAGGCTCGGTCAGTGCATTTCATATTTTCATTTTTCCTATTGTATTGAACTACGTCATGACCTGATTCCACTTGGATACATAGGCAGTATGAGTCAGACTTGGTCATTGCATTTTATTTTTTCTTTCTCCACCCTCGAATTAAGTACAGACCTAATTTCTATTGCAGGGATACATAGGCAACCTGAAAGGTTCGATCTTACCTTTAGGAAAATCCCCTATTGCCCATAGTATAGCCCCAAAATATAAGGGATCTCTCTGCCAGAACCGTCATAGTATCGAAGGTCAGAGCAGCTCCACCCAAAGGATAAAGCTACATGGGTCATGATCAACAAATAGAGGCTTAACGGATTTTCGAACATGTCATAATCTAAAAACGACAAAGGATTGCTATATATACTTAATATCTACGTAATATATTTGCGAAACATATATACATATATATATATTTTTCACCATACTTTCAACTTTCCCACCTACTGAGACTCCAGGTTTGGGAGTGGTTGAGCAACTAAGGGAGTGTTGGAGAATTCCGTAAATAAAGTCAGGATTCCCAATTCGACACAAATCAACACCCCCTCCCAACTAAGAATTTTTCTTTGAGCGCAGGAAAATAAGAATTGGGAGACTACATCAAGCCAAGCTTTGGGATAGGATCAGGGGCATCAAGCAGCTTACTACTGCGACATGAGCCAAATATTCTTCCCTTACTTTACATACATTTATACTGATCCTCACAAGCTCTAAGGGTTTTATTCGAATTCTTTCGCAGGTACATTTTAAAGAGCCGGGTCAAAAACTAAGAAAAGAGGATCCTCGTAGGAAGATTAGGCTATTTACTTCTCCCAGCAAACTCCGCAAAATCAGAGAGTGTTGTCTGACTTCAATAAAGTCGAGATTCCGCAGGGCAAGGACTGTATATAAGCAAACAAAGTCAAGTTTTCATATTCCAAAGGACTGTATATAAGCAAACAAAGTTGAGCTTCCGCATTCCAAAGAACTGTACAAAGCCAACAAAGTCGAGCTTCCGCATTCCAAAGGACTGTACATAAGCAAATAAATTTGAGCTTCCACATTCCAATGATTGTATATAAGCAAACAAAGTCGAGTTCCATTTTTCGAAGACTGTATGCAAGCAAAGCAATCCTCTGCCATATCGGAGGATGCAAACGAGCAATACAACTCTCCGCTACATTGGGAGTTATGCACCAGTAAGAGGGACACCCCGCCACAAATAAGAGAATGTATATAAGAAAAACAACACTCCACCATATCGGAGAATCACATTTCAGTAAACAAAGCACAGCCTGTCAATCAGAGGCCCACACCATAGTAAGCGCGCAAGAAAGTCATAATCACAACGGCATCAAGTTCCAGCAGCAATACCATTATCTCGTTCAGACTGAGGGCAACCTTGAAAATACGAGGCAGTTTACCTTTGGGAAAATATCCCGCCGTTAGAGACTATTTACATTTCAACCGACGGAGGCTATTTATATTTCAGCTGACGAAGGCTATTTACATTCAAGAAGCTACTCAGCCGATGGAGGCTATTTACATTTCAGTCGACGGAGGCTATTTATATTCAGCCGGTGGAGGATATCTACATTTCAGTTATTGCCCGCCAGTCGGAGGCCTCCACTAACGGAGGAAATACTAGTTTGAATCTCTAAACTCTACTCTTTACATTACGATTTCAATTTACAAATTTTCGAACAACAGGTACTTTTCACCCCGTTACCTATTTTGCAAAACCATGTAGTACAATGTGGAACTACCCTCTTAGCAGCAAACTGGGGCAAGCTAGCAGAATGTCAAGCATCCCTAACTACGTCAAGGATTCCGACGAAGAAACTCAACTCGACTCGACTAAAGTTTTTATTTTCATAATTTTCTTTGTCATCACCCAATGCCTTCTTAGTCCGACACAGGGGCAATTTTTTAAAAAAATGTTATCTCCTTTTCTCTTAAGATCGTCAGCAGATATAACTATCCAACGTCTCTTATTCCGCAGCTACTTCTAACAGCCAATTTTGGGCGTGCACCCATTTCCATTTCATTTGTGCTGAAAGTTAGTTATCATTTTGAAGGAACCCAGTGTTACCATAATTCTATACTGGGACAATTTTGACAAATATCAAAATTTTGCTAAAATTCGAACTACAATGGTCTGATTTCTTGTAGAGCCCAAGATATGTAGGCAGCTAAAAAATCGGAGCCCGGCCATAAAATTTCAAACATTTTGTTCCGCCCGAGACAAAATTGGTTACGTCAACGTGAGTGCCTAAAGATTTTCGACACAAATCTTTGGTCTCTTAAGGGCAACTATTGACACTCAATTTTGACTCGCACTTTTCCTTTTATTATTTTTATCATGCTCCTCGACCCTAAATAATTTTCAATTTTTTTT